>NC_051084.1:79535967-79846141 GCF_004664715.2 Peromyscus leucopus | reverse complement strand
CATGTTCACAGGTCACACTGTGACAGATGATCTAACTAGCTTTTAGAATAAACCATTAAAAGGTGAAAAGGTCAAGACCTGTGGACGACATCATAGCTCTCACGAGCCTCAACAGGAGTAAGAAAGAGTCCATTAAGAAGTACAATCTGAGTGACCATGGCCTGCAGATATTAATTTGGGTCACTCCTATGGACATGACTGTAGTGGGTATTCATTCCCCCAAAAGCTGTGGAGTACTGACTTTTTGGGCGTGGCCTTTTGGCTGGTTATGTGACAGCTGAAATCTGAGGAGGGTGCATGTGGTCCCTCTCTTAGGTGGGGAAGACCAGATCAGGTGGTGTTTAGCAGCTTGTGATGGGTCCCCAGCTTTCCAAGGATGCTGCAACTGGATTTCCCTTATCCTGTATCAGTGAGTCTGTCATCCCCATAAAACCCCATAATAAATTGATATGGAGAGAGCATGGGGGGTTGCTTTACACATGACCCACTGTGGATGCTATTAGCTGCCAAACCAAGGCATTTATAAACCAAGGCATTTGCCAAGTGCATTGGTGGGGACCACAGATAGGAGAGTGTGGCAAAGAGGAGAAACGGATCTAGTTTAAGAAACAATAGTCTTAATTTTGTATTGGTGCAAGCTCATACTCTGCTATGAATGCATGTTCAAGGTTTTTATAGTCACAAAGAGTGAGGTCACACACAGGAGTGGGCAAATGTTTCCTGTGTGATGAAACAGCAGAAGATAGTTTTGCTCTGGTCTGCAGAATATTAAATGCCAAAACTCACAAAGTTTAGTCACTTGGCCTTCAAGAACCTTTAACACAGGAGTAGCTTCTGTCTGTCTGCCTGTCTGTCTGTCTGTCTATCTATCTATCTATCTATCTATCTATATCTATCATCTATTCATATTTATCTATATCATCATCTATTATCTATCTTTCTATATCTATCTATCATCTATCATCTCTATGTATAAATATATATAATCTATCTATCATCTATCTATCTGTCTATCATCTATGTGTCTATCTATCTGTATCTATCAATCTATCTACCTATCCATCTCTCTATCTCTCTATCTATCTATCATCTACCCATCTGTCTGCCTATCATCTATGTGTCTATCTATCATCTACCTATCATCTCTCTCTATCTATCTCTCTCCCTCTCCCTCTCTATCTATCTATCTATCTATCTATCTATCTATCTATATCTATCATCTATCCGTCTCTCTGTCTATCATCTATATACCTACCCATCTATCTGTCTATCTATCTATCTGTCATCTATCTATCTATCTATCTATCTATCTATCTATCTATCTATCTATCTATCTGTCATCTATCTATCTATGTCTGGTAGCGTCAGCCACACTCCCTTTGCACTGGAAGTTAGGCTTGTGCATACCTCCAGGGATGTAAGTGGTTTCATACCATAGAACTTCCCCCAAAGTCCCACGAGTAGGAGCTGTGGCGACCTCTCAGACTTCCCGTGCCTGTGGAGTACGCTTTGAAGAAGCACTAATGGCGTCTATCTCGTGGCTGGTTGTTCCTTTCTGTTGTCTTATAGTTTCTAGCATTTGCCTAATTGTATTTAATAATGCTGATGGCTCCATTAGGTGTTCCGATGCTGCCCTCTAGTGGTTGCACGCATGTACAACAGGGCAAAGGAAGGAACTACTTTGCATATCTGTTTGGGTTTGTCCCCAAGTGAATGTAACATGGATATAGTTTCATGTCTAGAAAAAATAATAAAATGGAATTAAGTAATTTCACATGAATATAGCAAACTGCCCGTCCAGTTAATTTTTCTTTGCTTGCTGTGATAAAAATGGGCACTGGACCTGTATGACACAGCCACATGGTAACCACAAAAAATAATTACCTGACTCTCCCACTCTACAAAACATCCAACCATCGTGCCTTCAAACTGTCAAGGTGCACAGGGCCCACGCCAATTTTCTCTGTATCATTCCAACTTTAGTATATGTGCTGCTGAAGCAAGATCTAATTTGCAGGCAAACGGACGGAACTAGAAAGATCATCCTGAGTGAGGTAACCCAGTCCCAGAAAGACAAACATGGTATGTACTCATTCATAAGTGGATATTAGATGCAAAGCAAAGGATAAACATATTACACCCCCACAACTCCATAGTAGCTAGCTAACAAGGAGGACCCTAAGAGGGACATGGATCGCCCTGGGAAGAGGAAATAGATGAGATCTCCTGGGTAAACTGAGGGTGAGAGAGGAATAGAGGGGAGAGGATGAGGGATGAGAACATGAGGGATCAGGATGGCTGAGTTGGGGGAGGGATGGAGAGGAAGAGCAATGAAAGAGATATCTTGATAGACGTGGCCATTATGGGGTTAGGGAGAAACCTGGTGCCAGGGAAACTCCCAGGTTGGTTCTGTGCCATGCATTGTTGATTCCCATGGGAGGCCTGGCCCTTTCTGAGGAGTAGATGGGCATGAGTAGAAAGAAGGTGGTTTTCCTTCCTCCCCTTCCCTCCCCTTCTCTTCTTCCCTTTTGGTTTCTCTGCTCGGGCATCATGGTGAGACGGTAAAGTGCCTTCCATCTCAGGTTTTGAACCCTGTCCACAGCTTGGGTTACTATACTGAAAGTCATGGGGCCTTTAGGGAGACGGGACTGACAGAAGCAGGCCACTAGGCCTGGGTCTTCACAGGCCATGCACCCTGGTTGGGGCCAGGGTTTCTGCTTGCTGGCCTGTGCTGTGTGAGCACCAGTCACCTCGCTCAGCCTCTCCCTGCCACATCTCTTTAGCATGAAGAACTGAAGTCTCTTCGACCAGGAGTCAAAATAAACCATTCCACTCTTAAGCAGTCTCTGCCATGCATTCTGTCACCACGATGACAGCTAACTAACACAGGAAATTAATGTCAGCAAAGGGAGGCTGTTGCCAAAACAAGCGTGACCATGAGATGTCTAGACCTTGGGAAACGATGCTCAGGAGGCACTTGGGAGAGACTGCAGCTGGGGACTAGAGGTGTCCTAGGATAAACGAGGCTCCACTTACTGGGAGATTCTGCTGGCAGGCTGGAATCTCAGACTGCCTGGAGAAAGGTGGACCCAAAGACAGCACTCAGGAGGTTTCGGGCGGGAAGAGAACTTTCTTGGAGACAGGACTATAGCCCATGCCATGTCCCATTTGTGCAAAGAACCAAGCTATGTGTTGCCCGGTGTCCTCAAAGCTGAGTGACTATGAACTCAAAAGTAATGAATGAATTGATTTTGTAGAGGGAATTTTGATAGCGCACAGTCTGTAGGCTACAGTAATGTTACTTCTCCTTGCTCTAATCCGGGTTGACACTGAGATTCAGGACCAAAGATCAGAACAGGATCTGGAAAATGTGCAGTTTGGCAAGGGGAGGAGAGTGACTGAACGTTGTGGACAAAATAAGAGCAGATGGAATGGCTTTAACTGACCGAGAGATCAGCACCATTCGACAGAAGACACACAGGCACTCAGCCCAGTGCAGCCACGATCCAATGGGGACCAGCTGCATCTCAGGATGGCAGCTGAAGCTGGCATCTTCTGTGTGTGGTGCTGGCTTTCCAGACACGCTGAATGCAAGTCTTAGAGGTAAGCTGCAGAGTCTTAGAGGTACTGGGCCAAGAAAAAAGCCCTAATTCCAGGCAGTGTGCAGCAGCAGTGGCGGTCCCTACATCCGGGGTCCCTATGCGGCGTCTTCATGAAGCCTTGCCCGTGCCATCTAGGTTTCCATGTAGACCTGAGGATGCTGGCGAAGTGCAATACCTGCCATGGAGAGCTGCAGATGCCACGTGGAGCTCGGCCAAGGGAGCTGAGCGTGATGCGCAAAGCAAGGGCCGCGCAGCAGCAGGGCTAACTAACGTGTGCTGCAGACAACCAGACCTGGGGCTGCAAGGGTTAATGTTTCCATGCTACCTCCAATTCCACCCTTCTAGAATGATACGATCCACCCAGACCTGTACACCGCAAGGCTATTTTGCAAAGTCTCGTAGCTTAGATGTTGCCTTGAGACTCGGAAGAGATTTTTGAACTTTGGATATTTGGATGAATTGGAGTAGTTAATACAAATCTGGACTAGTTGAACTTCCCACTGTCAGACAACCATGAGCCTTCAGAGGCACGGGGCAGGAGGTTATGGCTAGAATCTGAAAGGTGCCCCCCACCCGCTCTTATTTTGAATGCTAAATCCCCAGCTTCCAGTGCCATTTTGCAGGCTGTGAAATCTTTGAGTGGTGAGGCCTTTGGGACTGGCAGGAGTAGTCACTAGAGCCTTCAAAGATTCTACTCTCTTTGGTGCAGACCGGTTCTCTCTTCCTGCTCAGCCACACATCAGCAGGGGGTGGAGCCACCATGCCCCGCCCACCATGGTCAATGTAAATCCCTCAGGAACCAAGAGCCCCATGTCCTCGGTTGTGGTCTCTGTTTGTACTCCCTGGGAAGGAACGCACCCTTGTCCTGTCCCTGCCGCCGCCGTGGAAGTTCTCTGAGGCTGTCCCCAGAACTAGCCTGTCTGGCCTTGGTTTTGTCTTGTGTTTGCGTCACAGCAACGCAAAAGCAGTGGCCAGCAGAAGCGAAGCTACAGACGCCCTTCTTTCTCCTCACACACTGGCTCCCAGGCACCCTCCACGCCGTGATCGGCACCTCCCGTGCCTTTCACTTTCGTGTTATTATCTCTTAGACGCGTCTCTGAGCTCTTGAAGAAACTCGGTGTCCCAGAGCTGAAGTCCTTTGGTTTCTAGTAGATGAAAGAAAGCCACTGCTGCCTCTTGCTAAGGAATGCCAGGAACAGAAATATGATAGGGTAGGCTGACCTTAAACTGTGGACACACAATCCAAACATCCACTTACTACATGATTTCAAGATGTTTAGCATCTTCTTCAAATTCACATTTCAGTATGTTTAGCATCTGGGGCTGGGGCTGTTCAGTAGCAGAAAATTCGCTTAGCACAAGGGAGGGCTTGAATTGGACCCTTAGCATCCCCCACCATCACTGTTATGTCCCCTGCTGGTCTGAGCTTGGGCTCCAGTGTCTCTGTCCTGGCTGGACCACACACCTCAGAAGGAATGCAGGAAGCATCTTGCCAGTCATCAAGACAAGAGTTGCACATTTTGAGATTTCTCAGTAAAACTTGTGTGGTGATATTGTGTTCTCCAGAATATTGTGCACCCTAATAAACGTATCTGGGGTCAGAGAACAGAACAGCCACTAGATACAGAGACCAGAAAATGGAGGCACACACACCTTTAATCCTAGCATTCCACAGGCAGAGATCCGCCTGGATCTCTGTGAGTTCAAGGGCCACACTGGAAACAGCCAGGCATGGTAACAAGAGCTTTTAATCCCAGGAAATGATGGCAGAAAGCAGAAAGGTATATAAGGATCAGCTGAGGAACTGGCGAGGTGAGGTTAGCTGTGGCTTACTCTGCTTCTCTGATCTTCCAGCATTCACCCCAATACCTGGCTTCAGGTTTGATTTTATTAATAAGACCATTTAAGATTCATGCTACAAACTTGCCTTGTCTAAGGGCAAGATATCTGTGACTTCCACTGTATACACACACAGCACACACACACACACACACACACACACACACACACGCACGCGCACACGCACACACGCGCGCGCATGCACACACATACACAGGCAATGCACACACGTGCACACACACAACACATGCACACACATACACAACACACTGTGCATGTACAGCACACACACACAGGCAATGCACACACACACACATGCACACACACGCACACGCTGTATAATTAGTAAGGAGCATATGAAGATGCCGCAGCATCTGGGATCTGGTGAGGTGAGCCCCCAAAGATGCCATCATGTCCCTGTTCCCCCAGGGGATAAGAGTTTCACACACTTCTTGAACAGACTGACCTCTGCAGGTCTCCACGCCAATCCTTGATGGCAGCCTTCTGTGGCTGGCCAAGAGGATTCCTTGCTTGATGATACATTGTTTTAGAAATGATTTGTTTGTTTTTACTGTGACATTTGGAAGAGGGTCTGGAAGCCCTTTTGATTTCACGGCTTCTACTTGGGGAAAAAAATAAACTATTTCTCTTTAATTTCCAGGAGTCACACCGAACACATTGTGCAATAACTTTATTGGAAATGAGAATTTAATGTGGATGAGCTTACTTTCCCACCCTCCCTGCTGTGTGGTTCTCATGGAGTGTGGCCCCTACTTCGTTGGTGATCTGGGCCCCAACACACACTCCCTCTCCAGGGAGAGTACTCAGGAAGACTTGGGGGGATTCCTCTAATCTGGAGGAAAGACTGGGGAAGGGCATGTCGGGGTGAGCTGAGGCATTGCAGGCCTGTCCACATTCCTTGTCCTGGTCCTACACCACAGGGTGGTCCCATGTGGACAGTCCCTAGTCCCCAGAAGACCCTGTGCCTGGACGTCTTTTCCTCCTTCAGCTCCAGTGTGTTCTTTTCTTGTGGCTGTCACTCGATGCCAAAATCCTTCTTCTCTTTCTCTTCCATTAGATTAAATGCCAAGCAACACTTGACCTACACACTGAAGTCCTTGCCACATCTGGCCAATCACAAGAAGGGAAGCCCTCAGGTGAGCCTAATCGTGGGTGACAATTCTCTGGTATTTGTGCTTCCATGAAGATGGAGAGATCTTTTGGAACGAGGAGATTGCTTTGCCTCTCCCCTTCCTCGTCTCCCACCATCCCCTCCTTCCCCACCCCTTCCTCACCCAAGGTGACTGAAGGTGCCCAAAGGCAATATCGCCCCCCCAAGATGGCTTACTTTTCTGATATCTATGTCTGAATTCTTGACTAAAGAAGAAGAAGGAGGAGAAAGGACACATTTGGGCTAGTGTTCTGGAGGGAACAGTCCACCACAGAGGTATGGCAGAGTTCATGGCGGCTAGAGTGTGGCTTCAGAGCCTCAGATCTCAGCAAAGAGGAGATTCAGGCTGGAATCGGTGTAGGACCAGCCCTAGTGACCCACTTCCTACAATGAAACTCCACCTTGAGGGTCTCACAAATTCCCCAAATAGCATGACCAGCTGAGAAACAGGTATTCAGCACATGAGCCTGAGTGAGAACAGCTTACGCCCAAACCTCAAAACTTCTTCAAATTCCCGCAAATTTCACTTTTAGATAGCTCGCTAACATAAAACCTGACAATTCACTTCTTTCTCACTGCTCTGGTTAAGAGTTCAAGTACAATATTAGGTAGGTGTGGATAAAGTGGACATATGTTCTTTGCTTGAGTTTTGTGGAAGTGTTTGAGCTTTGGTTTTTGTTTTTTTCATTTAGCATGATGTTAGCTGTAGGTTTGTCATGTACTGCCTTTATTACATTGAGACTTAAAATTCAAGCTGATAGAGGAAAATTGGAAGAAACAGCTCAAAATATCAACACAGGCAAGCACTTTTTGAACATGAATTCAGTTGCTTAGGAAATGGCCCATCAGCTAAAAACTGGGATTTTCTGAAGTTAAAAGACTTCTTCACAGCAATGAAACCAACATATCCAGTGAATAAACAGTCTACAGAATAGGGGAAAAATTGCTAGTCATATATCTGAGAGAGGTTTGTTATCTAGAATATATAAGAACTCAGGTATCAAGATCCCTAGCAGCTAGAGGCCCCAGCCTCAGAATACAATATAAGAACTCAAACACAAATAAATGGATAAGTACTAATAAGCCAAAGAATCAAATCAATAAATGGACTAATGAAATGGGCAGGAGGTTCCCAAATGATGAAGCAGGCATAGCCAATAAACATATGAAACAAAGCCGGGCGGTGGTGGCGCACGCCTTTAATCCCAGCACTCGGGAGGCAGAGGCAGGCAGATCTTCGTGAGTTCGAGGCCAGCCTGGGCTACCAAGTGAGTTCCAGGAAAGGCGCAAAGCTACACAGAGAAACCCTGTCTCTAAAAACCAAAAAAAAAAAAAAAAAAAAACAAAAACAAAAACATATGAAACAGCGTTCAACATTACTGGCCACTAGGGAAATGCAAATAAAAATCACAGTGAGGTCCCATTTCACCCCAGTCAAAAAAGATGAATGAAAACAAGTCTTGGTGGTCAGGGGAACTCACCACTGATAGGATGTAAACTAGTCTAGAGACTATGGAAATCAGTGTGCAGGTTACAGAGAAAACTCAAAATGGGTGTCTTATGACACATACACCAGGCTTGGGAGTTTCCCTAAAACACCCCTATTCAAATCCAGTATTTTTGCTGAACTGTATTCTCTCAGAAATAATGGTGATATGTTGACATGAGAAGATCCCTTGGAGATGTGTAAACGATCCACGCTTTACAATTACTGCCCTGACATGTTATTTTACAGGGCCCAGAATGCTCTCACCTGATTTTCTCAAAGTTACAGTTGAACAGAGAAGCATCAAAGGTGGGTGTTGGCAGACAGGCTCACTCGGGCGCCGGGGCAGAAGGCACAGTGGTTTTCTCTGGCAGCCGACCTTAGCAGTGGCGCTCTGGAATTCCCTAGCCATTCCTCTGGGTCAATGCTCTTCCCTACCTACCACTGCTGCCTCTTAATTATTGTCTTATGAAACAAAATAAACTTCCAAGTCCATCTCACTTGAACCCCAAAGCAAAAGACACAGAAAACAGAGAGCTGAACAACATGAGATTCGTGACACAGATTTAAATGACTGCTTTCCTGTGTTGTGACGGTGCCATCTTTACACTATCGTAAGGTAAACGGGGAAATGTCTCTTCCTCCATTTCCTCTTGAATGGAGGAAAGCATCTAGTGGGGTCAGCTAGTAACACAGAAGACATGATGCACAGGAAACAGACGCCGTGGAATATGCATGGGCAGCAGTGTCCTCGTGGTCATCAAGGGGAGCATGTATGTGCCTTGCGTTGACACCATATGCTATGACCTCTGCTTAAACCTCAACTACTGTAGAGCAAATAAGGCGGGCGCTTCCTGCGGGGCTGAACTGCCTGACCGGCAGCCGCGGCAGCAGGCGGCGGAACTGGACAGGAACGAAATGTATTCCCCTGCTACAGATGCTCAAAGTGGGGTTTGTGTGAGTGCGACTACAGTTTCGAATTAGTGGTTTCTGTACACACGTCAGATGTGTCTGCAGTAACATCGTATAAAGCAACTGGAAGTTATTACAAAATACACATGTGATCCGAAATGAGGGAATCCTTTCCTCCCATGAAAAAGACTTTGATGTCAGAAACAATTGCACATTTGACCTGAACCAAGAAAACTCCAATAGTCGGGTCTTTTCTAATTATTGGATGCTTACACATTTTAAATTAAGTTTATTTTAAACTGACAAAAACTGAACTTCTATTAAGTATTTTCGTCTATAACTAGTTCAAGACTCCTAGATTAAAACAAAAACAAACAAAACTTTCCCTAGTGTTAACTGGAAAAGAGAAGAGTCTATTGAATGTGAAAAGAGAAGATAAATCCTGAGACTTTGCACGAATGTTTCAATGACCCACAGATACGGACCCTCTTCTCACCGCGAATTGCGAAAGCCCACCACTGAGGAAATCTCCCGGCCTTCTGAACCGTGTGTATCCAGAGGAGACCCGAGGGCATGGTGCGCATTGGCTTTGACTGCGGAGCACAGCCTGCCTCCCGGGTCCTGACTTTAAGAATGCGGGCTCCATTTCTCGTCATTCACACGACAGACTTTGATTGTGGTTGTCTGTCAAATTTCCTGGGTTGGCCCAGATTCGGTGAACCAAAATAAACAGCTCACAAGCAAAGGTCTGGTGGTGGCTTCCCCCTCTTTTGGTATTCCCAGTTGCTCACGTTCCCCTCGGAGGTACGGAGGAGAGGAGCAAAGGGGCCACACGATCCGGCGAGTAGGTCACAGCAGTTTCAGGGCCCCGAAGAAGGTGCCGTCTCCGTCCCGGGAAATCTGCGCGTTCTCTCGAGGGATGGCCAGCTGAATCTCGTCTCCTTCTTCCAATCTGGCGATACCTGAGGCAGGGGTGCCAAGAGTTTTCAGTTAGGGCACGTTAAAGGAAGCTATCACACAATGTCAACACAAGTGTTCACACTCACTCACAACAGCGGACCTCTCAATTGGTCATGACTCTGTTGGCTTTTAAATTAAATAAAATGAGGAGCTCAAGAGGAGAAACAACAGATTCCAGATGTGTGTCCACGGTGCGTAGACGGGGATTCCGGCGGCAAATGTCAGTGTCAGGTGGAGCCAACCTTGTTCTTTGAGAGACTATCATATCATCACGGGTGGGTGCTGCTTAATTTTGCTACTAAAGGAAACGTTTGCTAATATTATAAATATAACATATTATATTTAATATATGTTATATATTATATTTAATATCTAATATTAAAAATATAAAGTTACACACACACACACAAACACATATAATACCCTTTTGTAGCTTGAGAGAAGCCCAGCATTATGGTAGCCCCTTTTTATTAATTTGTACTAGTTATTATCAAGTGAGAATGCATGATACATATGGACACATGTCACATGTCACAGCGTGGGGAGTTGGTTTTCCCTCCCCACCTTTACACAGGTTCTGGGGTCAAACTCGGGTGTCCGTGCTCACATGGCGAGTGCCTTTACTCACTGAGGTGTTTCAGCAACTCCTGATTATAAATTTAAACCTGCCGCACACTGAATTAAAAAATCCAGCCCAGGCTACAGAGTGAGACTCTGTCTCAAAAAGCCAAAAGTAAATAAATATCTAAAAATAAAAGCCTTATTTAATATCAATCTATACTGTTTCACAGTTTTCCTCTGAGTCCAGGCTTCGGCTTCGGCCTCTTTCCAGTTTCTCCTCATAGCCTTCTGTACTTGGGATTTCTCCTCACAGCCCATGGTTCTCTTTATCATCAAAAGAAACAAAGTAGTAAACTCCTTAAAATGTTAGACATATCGGTTGGTGCCTAATTTATAACAATGTATTCTGTGACCTGGAAGTGTAAAACACTGCCCGGGAACCACATTCTGTCCGTCAGGTAACTGACACAGACAGACAGTGCTCCATGGACATGCTGTGCATGATGCCTGTGTGTGTTTTTTTTTTTTTTTTTTTTTTTTTTGGTTTTTCGAGACAGAGTTTCTCTGTGTAGCTTTGCGCCTTTCCTGGAGCTCACTTGGTAGCCCAGGCTGGCCTCGAACTCACAGAGATCCGCCTGGCTCTGCCTCCCGAGTGCTGGGATTAAAGGCGTGCGCCACCACCGCCCGGCTGCCTATGTGTTTTGAAACTGGCAAAGCATTAACGGATTAGTTACCTTATGAATTAAAGAAAAAGGTGTGAAAAGAGATCAGGACATGTGTGATGTAAAGATTTGTGGCTGCCCTGGATACTGAGCCTGGTGTAATACTGTGGCCAGGGCTGCGGCAGGCACTGCAAACCCTGGGAATGGTTCCTATTTCAAATCCCAACACTGAGTCGTTGGCTACTTTAGTTCCTCCAGGCTGTAGAAATCAGCTGTGACTGTTTTCCCTACGAGAAGCCTATTCAACTCACCAACAAAGCTATGGTTCATCTTAGTACATACAAACGTTCCTCAGTATGACCATGCTGGGTCTCTCAAGCTCACCACTTGAGGTTGGGCAGGTTAGCGTAGGACCAAAACACAAACTCAAAATTTAAGTAGTAAGCCTGAGACTTCTTGGAGCTGGTTTCCATGTCTAGCGCTGACCTACTGATACTGAGACATATCTTCACCATCAAAGGAGTTAGCCTTTGTAAAGTAAGGGACCCGGGGAGTCTGTCAGAATCCACCCACAAGAAGGAACTGTGAGGAAGCCAAGTGATTTGGAGTCTTTGGGAAGTTATTGGCTGAGGCATTCTATAGCAAATGTCAGCAACAGAGTGGAGGTTTTTCCATTGATAAATATTTTGCAATATCAAAATGCTGGTCAGCACTGGGTACAGAGGCAGACTCCTTTATGAAAATGAGGGACTTCCAACATGACAGACTTCCTCCTGGCCACTGAAGTCATTAGGGGCTAGGGTGGCATGGCCTGTGTGATGGGGTTGTGTTCTCTTCTGCATCCAGCTGATTTATTGGGCGTGTGTTTGTAAAGGCCTTTGAAATACTTCAGAGGTATTTCACAATCCTGGGTTTCACATTGCTGTTGGCTGTAACCGTCTGAGACTGAAGACATTCTTTGGGTTCTGAATAGATTTGTCAAGAGCAGCAGAGAGGGATACAAGTATGTAAGGGGCAAGAGCTGATTAATTTGAAACAACGAGAGGAAAATGTTGGCAATTCCGGTGTGGACAGGCTGGGACTATAGTCTGCCTTCGCCCGTGCCTCTGTGTCCCTGAGCTCAAGGCAAAGCTGCTGCTGCTGCTGCAGTTTTGAGTTCACAACGAGCCATGGGCACAAGGCCACCTGTTTAACTGTGAGAACAAACTCTGCAATATGCCCCTTCCTTGCAGGAGGGACTGACTGGGGTCGTTGCTCCGCCACACGCCCACACTGTGGGGCCGGGCGTGCCCGTGCCGTAGCTTGAGACTGAGGCACTTAGGGGCGGTTGTGTCACCTCCGTGGCTCGGATTCTCCCTGAGATGAGGTTACAGGAGTACGGAAGCCTGGGTGGCCCATGGTGAAGCAGCCAGAGGACTGAACGGAAAAGGAAAGCCCAGAGGGTCCTCAGGTTTTTATATCTGACAGTGAGGAGGCATCGTTCCTGTCGCTGATTTAAAAAGGATGGAAGGAAAGCTGCCTTAGAACCCTCCCCTCATGAACTCTCTGCAGCTGTGGTTACCTGCACAAGACCGGAACAAGACCTGGACCCTCAGCTTTGCTTCCCGGAGAATAGGGAGGGGCTCGTGAAGCCACACCTCCCTCTGAGAGACTACTGACAGTTAATGGCTTCTGGGGAAGGAGTGCCATTTTCTTCAGGGGTTTAACTACTAAAAAGTTGCCCAGGCTCCAGCAAATAACCTCCCTCCCATGCTCTCGAAGCCACCACAATTAAGCTCAGTGGGGCTAACACAGGAAAAGACAGGAAAGCAGGAGGGAGCTTGTTCAGAAGAAGAAGGGAAACCACAGAAGTGTAACAGCAGTAAGGACTAACAGTCACTATGTCCATGCATGACTTCGTCACAGAAGAGAAGAAAAATAAGAATTGTTCCAATGTCAAGCTCTGTGACACTCATTCTTAATTTTTTAAAACTCATTTATCTCATTTAATTATTTTCATGTTGTACTGGTATTTTTTCCTGTGTGGACATATGTGCACTATGCATGTACAATGCCCAAGAAGACCAGAAGAGGGTGTCAGGTCCCCTAGGACTGGAGTTCCAGGCAGTTGTGAGCTGCCATGTGGGTGCTGGGAATCAAGCCTCTGGAAAAGCAGCAAGTGTTCTCTGCTGAGCTGTCTCTTCAGCCCCAATTTTTATAAAAAATGGTTTGACCGTTAGTAATGATACTGGTTTTCTCAATGGACACCAACTATGGCAAAATAAACAGCACAGTCCACAGCGGAAGGTCTTTCCATGAAGATCACAAAGCACCACTTTTGGGGGATCCAATTCCCTAGCACACAGTCTACATTATTCTGCTAAGCGAGTCTGAGGCGAGCTACATACCAGCCGAGTAGCAGGAGTTGTTGGGCAGCGTTCTCGGCATATTCTGAATACATCGGAACAGGGTCACCAGGCTCAGCTCGTCTCCAAAGACGTGCACTTTCTTCCGCTGGATGAGATGTCCCATGGCAAAGATGGTATCTGTGTACAGAACCTGAGAAACAAGCCAGGGTGTCGTCAGATGTGCGAGACCATGGAAGCACTGGGCCAGGAGGGTGGAGGGTGGTAGGGGGGTAAGGGTGGGGCGCTGACACTACCTGGCTGTAGATGAAGAAGTAACCCGTTTGCTTCACCACTATTTTGTTCTCTTTTTCCTCCAGGGCGCTTCCTCTTTTAAAGCTGAGAAGCCATGGAACAAACGTGTAAGATCCTGCAGTAGAGAGAAGTACCCGTAAGGGAGTCAACCGAGAAAAAGCAGTTTTCCCTTTTTACTAAATTTGAAATAGCACACCATACATTCTACAAAATGGAAGAAGAAGAAGAAGACGAAGAAGAAGAAGAAGAAGAAGAAGAAGAAGAAGAAGAAGAAGAAGAAGAAGAAGAAGAAGAAGAAGAAGAAAAGGGACTGTTCTCCACTGGGCTAGCTGCCGTTACACATTTTAGCATGGGCGACCTCAGATGGAGACACCTAACAGACCTCGCTCCACAGGAATGCCCGGGTTTTCTTTCCTTGTTTTGTATATTGGCTATTTCCTTATAAAGGTTGGTTTGGGCGGGGAGGGCCGAAAGAAAGAATGAACTTTCCTGGCACTTCACACGGAGAGTGTCTTCTTCCACCTCCTGAGCGATCGGGTGAAGAACTTAGCAATGTGTCTAGAGGAACTAAGTCTACCCCAAGCTGGCAGCAGAACACAACCAGGAAGTACAGACAGCGACTGAGACGGACCCTGCGGTGGGAAGTGCTCAGAACCAGTGGACCAAGAGGAGGACATGAACGCTGAAGGGGGTTCTGTTCAGTGCCATGGAATCTCCTCCTCCTCCTCTGTGTGACACAGAGACGGTGTGCTCAGAGCTGTACCGAGGGTAGACAGGAAGGGCAGACAGAGCAGAAGGCAAGGGGACCAAGCCACTGGGCCAGGGTGGAGCAGGGTGCTTCCTAGATCTCACACCCAGGAAGAGAGTATGAGCACACATTTCCTAGGAAAAGGGTACTCATGTAGGAGTGTGCACAGCTGCATTGTGCACACACCAGCATTAGGCTGAACCTCAAAGCAAGACGATGAGAAGAGCTATAAATTAAATGAAGGGGAGCCACTGGCAGAAGATCGGGGCCACGGCACAGTGAGGACAGAATAGTAAGCAATGCTGTGATGTGAGTCTAAACATGCCGGGACATTCAGGTACAATGGGAAACAGTGATTCAGCCTTAACCATCACCTCTGTCAGCAAAAAATGAAGGGGGACCTGTCAAAGGCCAATCAAACGAGTCCCAAAGTGACACTGTATTCACCTCTATATCACTGCGTCTGTCTCACAGGTTCATCCCCACTGTGGCAAAGGACAGGGTACCCCCTTCTTTTCTACAGCCACATGGTACCCATCGCTTCATGCCCCACATCCCCATCACCCATTCCTCTGTTGATGGACAGCCAGTTGATTTCTTGGCTGCTGTGACAGGTACTGCAACGAACTCGGGAGAACCGGCATCTCCTTAGCAGATTGATTTAGTTTTATCTATAAACCTAGAAGTGGGTTTGCTAACTCATACTCCACATTTTTCTCTACAATGGCTGCACTAATTAAAGGCGTTAAAAGACATCAGCAATAAAACAAGGCAGATGCCACTGTGAATTGAGGTCATAGTGAGTGAAAATCATTAAGTCAGCTCCTCAAGTAAGCATTGCCATAGACAGATGGGGCTGGGGGAAGATGCTGGGGTGGCTGGGAGAAGAAGATGCTGGGGCAGCTGGGGAGGGAGGTGGCGGTGCCGGAGAGGAGCAGACAGGTACAGAAGCATCATGGTCCTCTTTCTCTTCAGCCTGTCTCTCTTGTATGCACTCACTCCCTGGAGTCACCTCCATTGCGTGTGCTTCCAAGAGTGGTGTGCCCCTGAGGTGGCGCAGGACTGATCACCACACTTTTCTTCTCAAGAGACAATTTCAAGGATTCTCTTAAATGAAAATCCCTCCATGATAATCAAGATAACAGACTCAAAGAAACAGAGGTCACATCCGTTGCAAATAGTAAAGGCAAGCCTTCTTTTCTCTTTGTATGCGACATAATCCTAGTGAAAAGTCTGTAATGAATCAGTTTTTATTTTCTTTAATAAAAGTACCCAAAGTGTTTTAAAACACCGAGTACTGAAGAACCTGAGGAAGAAATAATGTAAAGGTTGTTACTAGATGGGCATGGTGGTGTACACCTCTTAGTTCTCACATTGAGAGTTCAAGGCCAGTCTGGTCTACCATAGCAAGTTCCAGGATAGTCGGGGCTACATAGAGAGACCCTGCCTCAAACAAATACACAAACAAACAAAAGCTGACTATGTTGAAGTTGGTTACTTTCATGGATTATTTAAAATTCCAGGTTAAACCAGGCGGTGGTGGCACACGCCTTTAATCCCAGCACTCGGGAGGCAGAGACAGGCGGATCTCTGTGAGTTTGAGGCCAGCCTGGGCACAAAAACAACACAGAAAAACCCTGTCTAGAAAAAAACAAAAATAAAATAAAATAAATTCCAGGTTATAGCCCACCACTGTAGGAAAGTCAGAATGGCAACAACTTGACAACTAGTCCATTATATCCACACTCAAGAAAAGAGAACAGTATTGCATGCATGGTTTTTGCTTCCCTGATTGGATGTTTAAATTGCTTCATTCTTATTAGTTCAAAACCCCTTGTCAAGGGAATGACGCTGCCCACATAGAGCTGTGTCTTTCCACATCATGTAGACAACACCTCACTGAGACTCTCTTCCCAAGGGGTTCTAGGTGTGCCAAGGTGACGATTGAAGCTAATCATCCCTCGCCTCTTGCTGATCTTTGGGCTCTGTGCCAGCAGGAGATGATGGTAAAGGCCAATTGGTTAGGGTGAGAGGGATGCTTAAGCTCAAAGCCAGTTTGTGAAGATCAGGGGGAATGGCCTCATTTTACTTCAGGCTTCCAGTGTTTATGACAAATAACTATGAAGACTAGGACTACAGAAAGGGAAGCATTTGCCAGGCTGACCGCAAAGAGAGCACAACAGACTTCATCAATATGGTGTGTGTGTATAGATGTATAGATAGATGGATACATGGATGGATGGATGGATGGATGGATGGATGGATGGATGGATGGATGAATGGGTGGGTAGATGGATGAATGGGTGGGTAGATGGGTAGATGGGTGGATGAATGGGTGGGCAGATTGGTGGCTGGGTGGCTGGGTGGATTGATGGATGGTAGATGGTTGGATGGGTGGAAGGGTGGATGGGTGGGTGGTGGGTGGATGAGTGGATAGGTGGGGGAGGTGGATGGGTAGATGGGTGTGTTGGTGGGTGGGTAGATGGTTAGATAGGATGATGGATGGGTAATAGGTAGATGGGTAGATTGATGGATGGGTGGATGAGTGGGTGGGTAGATGGGTGGATGGTTGGATGGGTGGGTGGATGGGTGGGTGGGTGAATGGGTAGATGGATGCATGGATGGGTAGGTGGGTGGGTGGATGGATAGATGGTTGGATAGGTTGATGGATGGATAGATGGGTAGATGAGTCGATGGGTAGATGGTTGGATGAAAAGATAGATGGGTGAAAAGCAACTGAACAACTAAACGACTATTCTGACAATATCACAATAAACCACAGAAAACTCTGGGGTGGGTGGGGCATCTTGTTTCCAGAATCAACACATTATGATTTCCAAACTGCCTAATTTTCAAGAATAGGTCAAAAGACATACAAATATATAAGGAAATCATGAACCAACCACAGGACAGAATAGACCTTAACCGAAACCATCCCTGGAAAAGGCCAGACACGGAACTATTAAACATGTTTATGCAACTGAAGGGAACCAGGATGGTGACATATAAACAAAGAGATACTTCCAATAACTTCCTCAAATTCTTCTAAAAAAAAAGAATAGTTACTAACTCATGATGTGAAACCAGAATCACCCTGGTACCAAAGCCAGAAACCACAATGAACTCCATATCAAACATTAATCACGAGGGTAAGTGCAACACTCCTTGGCATGATGCTAAGATCATGGGCAGGACTCTTATTACTGCTGCCCAACACTGCACTGGAATTCTAGCTCAAGCAGCTAGGAGACAAAGGAATAGAAGAAAAGGCATCCAATTGGAAGGAGTAAAGTAGAACCAGTTATAGTCACACAAAACAGTGATCTATAGAACAGCTATCAAACCCAGCAGAGCTAATAAATTAATTTAACTAAGTTGCATCACACAGAGTCAGATCCCCAAAGTCACTTTCATTTCAACCAAGAAGGGAAAAGGTGGAATTGAAGAATACAATTCCATCTTTAACATCATCTGTTATGCACTGAGTTAATGTCTTCCCCAGACCCATATATCCTATGTCCTATGTTCATATGTCCATATGTCCTATGTCCCCGTGAAGCTGTTGGGAGGGAGGCAGAGACTTCAGGAGTTTTTAAGGTCACAGAGGCTCAGTCCTCATGAATGGTACTGGTGTGAGTTACTCTTGGCTCTATTATCCATTGTGCAAGGTCACAATAAAAGGGAAATGGAGGGGGCTGGAGAGATGGCTCAGAAGTTAAGAGCACTGCTTGTCCTTCCAAAGGTCCCGAGTTCAATTCCCAGAAACCACATGGTGGCTCACAAGCATCTGTAATGAGATCTGGTGCCCTCTTCTGGCCGGCAGGAATACATGCAGACAGAACACTATATACATAATAAATAAATAAATCTTAAACAAAAAAAAAGGGAAATGAAGGAGGAGTGGATCTGGGGAGAAGGGAGGTGATGGTGTTGGGGGACTGGGAGGAGTGGAGGGAGGGGAAACTTCAATTGGGATATAATGTATGAGAGAAGAAATAAGAAAGGAAGAAAGAAAGGAAGGAAGGAAGGAAGGAAGGAAGGAAGGAAGGAAGGAAGGAAGGAAGAAAGAAAGAAAGAAAGAAAGAAAGAAAGAAAGAAAGAAAGAAAGAAAGAAAGAAAGAAAGAAAGAAAGAAAGAAAGAAAGAAGGAAAGAAGGAAAGAAAGAAGACAAACACCGTGAAACACAGATATATGTTTAACAGATCTCCTGGCAACTAGCTTTGGTCTTTTCTAGCCCTCAATATTGGGAGAAAACAACTCACTGTTTAAACAATCCAGTCTATGGTAATTTACTATATCTACTTAAACTAATACCGAATTCAAATAAATAAAATGCCTAAAAATAAATTCACTCAATATACTACTGTATATATGATAAAAGTTATAAAATATTGCTAAACACAGGAGACATAGCTAGAGACATAACTAAGAAGATGCCTCATGTCCACGGAGTCTAACTTGGGTGTCATTACCATGGCAATATTACTTGATGCTACCTAGAGATTCAGTACAGCTTCTCTACAAACACAAGGGTTTTTTTTTTCTCTCTCTCTCTCTTAGTGGAAAAGACAACCTGACGTTCATTTATTATTGACAAGGATTGTTGAGTCTCCGAAACAGTCTTTAAAATGACACACAATATCGAAGAGTTAACTCTCGAAACTTTAAAATTTACAAGAAGCTACAGTAGGCAAAATACTGCCGTGTTCTGTCATAAATGTAGGCCTGTTAACCAACAGAATATTGAGTGCAAAATAAAGTCTTGATTCTAGTCCCAACTGGATCTTTTACAAGTGTCCAAGCCTGTGCGATCCTCTCCAACAAAGGGTGTTAGAATAACTGAGTATCTACGTATTATGGGTGGTGCTGTGCCACTGTCCACAACATACACAAAACTGATAAAAATAACCCAGTGACTTCAGTGCAGATACACATGACTTGAATATAAAAATATGCGATCATTAGGAGAAAGCAAAGATGTCAACTGTGCTGCTGAGTTTGTTGACATATTCATCAACATTAACACCCAAAGCATAAGAAACAACAGAAGAAAAATCAATAAAGGAACTGGATTTCATCAAATTGAATACTTCTGACCAACGTGGTAACACAATGGCTATAATCCTAGCACTCAGGAGCCATCTCAGACTTCATGAGTAGGCACTGTCTCCATAAAACAAAAGGATAAAAACCAGACAATCCTCAAAGTAAGGGAAAATATTTGCAAATCAAGCACCTTTGTCAGGGTTTGTCATCTACAATATAGTTTCATATCTCAACAGAAAAAAGAAAAATAACTCAATTAAAAAGTGTACAGTGGTCAAGGTTTTGAATAGACATTTTCCCAAAAAAGGATACTAAAATATTCGGTAAGAATTTGGAGTGATGCTTAAGATCATAACTCAAAGGGGAAATGTAAATCAGCACTATGATGAGGTCCTTCTCAGGAAAGCAACAACAATAAATTAACAACGTTTTGGTTAGTCCCCTTCTATCCACTCATCCCCCACTTCTGTGTTTAAAACACAGCCTTGCGGCTCTCAGGAAAAACCTGTAGAATGTGTTAACATATGACTCTTTGCACCAACCCAAAAGTCAGTTATCAACAGACAATTCTCCCCTCTTTGCCACCATCTGATACTTGCACTGATGCATTTGAAAAATGCTTTGACCTGTGACTTTCTTCTGCTCTGTAGCTATTGGAACGTTTTTTCAGGGCAGCTTGGATCTGTGCTCCTGGTCCACCATCACTCATACTTGGACTAAGAATAAATGTGAATTCCTTTTGAGGTGTTTTAGATCAGCAGAACATAGTCATCACTGACGGTGAGCATATCGAATGCAAATCATCCCTCTCTTTGGGCTCTCCAGCATGAACGAGACTTCACCTAAGAAGACCCCAGATGATACACTAAGCAATGAGGTAAAAATATGTTATCTGTTTGGGAAAGACTTGCTTGCCCCTTGTAAGGGGCAGTGGTTCGTGGCATGCAAACTTTCTTCACGTGGGTCTGCCTGACTCCTCACTAAAATGCCAGTGCATGCTACAGTTAGATACTGTTCTCATGTGTTTGTTCCTGTTCTCAGATGGCCAGCCAAGATCAGCCCATGCAGGCAAAAGGCCAGGAAGTTCTGGCAGTAGCCCAGGCCTGCATAACCGTGTCCATGGCATAAATGGGCAATGTTTCATGTGGATTTTTTTTCCCTTTGACAAATGTGTACAGCAAATCTTTCCCAAGCATTGTTTTAAATGTTGTCTTTAGTTCTGAAGCTCTTCTGGCTTGAGTTCTAGTCTTAGGGAATGGGTGGATGATTTCTAAATTCTACAAACATGAAACAGAAAGCTATAAACAATCACAGCTTCTCGGATAGTCTTGTATTTGTTTGGCATTTAACACTATTAAGATTGAGTAGAGAAGTATAAACGCACAATAACCCCAAGACTCACCGCAGAGGCCAACCTGCACTCATCTGCCCTGATTTCTTTCTCCTTTCCTGGTCATCAAGTGTGGTCTCAAACTCCACCTGTGGGCCAAGGACTCAGAAATCCCCAAGCCCTAGCTGGCTCTCTCCTCCTACTTCCAAGTTGTCCTCTTACATTCTTTACCTATTAATTTGTGGGGGTTTCCTCTTTTTTCTTTTCTCCCCATTAGTAGTAAAACATCATCAAAATAAAACACACGTTTATTTCCTTCAGTACAGACATTCCAATATTCTCAGGGACTCAGTCATTGTATGTTCTTAGTCAGTGTATGTAAAATGAATAACTCAACAGATGAGTGAACGGTGTGGTGCAGAGAGTGAGATTTTCTTCACCTGTAGGAGGGATGAAAGTATTACATTCACAGGAAAATGGGTGGGACTGGAGGTCATTGTATTAAGTAAAAGACAGACCATAAAGACAAATATGGCATGATTCTGGTGTGCATGTGTGGCATGTATGTGCAGTCATGTGTGCATATGTGTGTGTGTGTTTGTGTGTGTGTGGTGTGTGCACATGTTCACTTGCATGTGTGTGTGCATGCATGTCGAATGTATGGGACTACAAAGGAGGAGGAGGTCTTTGGGAAGGGAGAGGAGAACCAGTAGAGGCAAACAAGGCAAGAAGACTGGGGGAGGGGGGGCTGATCAAGCAGGACTGGGAGGGTGGGGAAGGCAGTGGGGGGGTAGCAAAGCACGGTGACACACACGTGTGAAAGTCACTGCAGATTGATCTCTTCACGCCCTAATGACAAGTTAACAGCAGATAAAACATGCAGGCCAGACGCAGCATTCCTTTCTTGAACGCTTTTGCCCACTGATTATCTTGCCTTCTCAAAAGCTGCAACATATCCATGTTCCCCAAATATTTGACTTTTTAGGGCGCTGCTGCATGCAAGCGTGGCCTGCTCGCATGACCATGAGAAACCGGACTAAATTAGGGAGAGAAAAGCTTTTGCTGGAGCAGGGCATCAGGTTCAGTGATGTGATAAAGAGCCTTGTGTGTCCCTCAAATACTGGAAGGAGCAGCAAGCTGCCTCCAAGGCGTTTATCAACAGAGCCCTGCGTCACAGACCTTCCTCTGGCTCAAAACTGTGGGTGGTGCCATTTGGGAAATGGGGTGAAAAGTGGATTCTTGTGTTTGGCCACTATTAAAGAAAATACATTTTTTTTTCTTCCTGAAATTAAAACTATCAAAATTTCAAGGAAGCAAAAATCAAATTGAAAGCATTCCACTCTTAAGAGTAAATAATCCATCATCAAGTACTCGCTGGACATTAAAAAGAGATAAAAATTACAGCTTTGGGGACATGGCCGCCTTGTTCCCATCTCAGATCTCCAGCCAAGGATCACAGGCTGACTCATGAAGATGGTCGCCTGTCCTCGCAGAAGCCAACACTTCCCCGAACAATAAAAGCAAAACTCAATTTGCTCCGATTATCTAAAATGTAATATTAGTGTCTCTGAGGCCGTGTGTTTACTGTGTTATTACACTAGTCTGTGTGCTCCTTCCGTAGTCATTTTGAAAAGGCTCCTTTGATAGGAAGTCTGGAGGGTGGCCGATGGGAGCTGTAGTTGAAACCCTACGTTAGACTGGAAACTTACAAGCACAAGCCACACTGGACCGAGTCCTAAGCAGACACAGAGTGGTGCTGCGCATTACCTTTTCGGATCGTCGGTGTGTCACTGTCCGCAATCAGCTGCAGACAGTCTTGAGTGACTGAAAAGCAAAAACACAGCGTTTTAGTTATTGGCAGAAACAAGGCAATGCAGGAGACAGAGGACACAAGCCTGCCTCCCCAGAAGCACCGACAGTGTCTCCCTGTGTGCAGAGTGGCGCCTTCAAGTGTCTTTGTGAGATCTGCCCACTTGCTGGAATCTAAATACCCCGAGTTCCTGACACCCAAGGAGAGCCTTCTGTGTTTGGGGAACGCAGTGAGCAGCCGTCTGTAACATTCAGTCTGAGTTCTTTTGAAATATTTCTAAGGCAGATGTATTCATTTTGGTGTTTTCTTATTATTATATTTTTATTATTTAAAACAATTTCTAAATTTAATTATTTTTTATCATATTCTTCTCCTCCTCCAACTCCTTCCAGATCTTCTGTCCCTTCCTACCCACCGAATTTTAATTTTTCTCAAAAAGGCAAAACATACACAAACCCAATACAACAACAGAATCTCTCAAAAACAAAAAACAACAACAACACCCAAACAGAAAACAACAACAAAAACAAATAAACAAACAAAACCTTTAACCAAATAAAATAACACACAAGAAACTGTGGAGTCCATTACATGTTGGCCGACTGCTCCTGAACTTGAGGCCTGCCCTGGAGTGGTTGATGAACCGCAGGTCACTCCATTGTAGAAAACTGGTCTTCCCTCTCCCAACAGGTACAAATGACAGCTCAGTTGTTACCCTTTGCCTTGGTGGCTAGGTTTTTTTTCATTCATTTTTAAAAAAATATAACAAAATAAAATATAATAGGATAAAACAGAAACTATCTAATTGAAGTTGTACAGGACAAACCAATAGAAGGAAAAGAGACCAAGCGAAGGCACAAGAAGAGTCAGAGACCCACTTGTTCGCACACTCACAAGTCCCTGAAACATGAAACTGGATGTCATCACATACATGATGAGGACCTGGCGCCCGTTCTTTGTTTTTTACATCTTCCGTACACTTGTAAAGTTAGGTTTATAAGGACTTCTAAGATAACTTTCATTAAAAAATCTAACATTAAATAAAGACTAGCTACCAAAAATATGACTTTCGCCGTGACTGGAAATGAAAACACTCGTCGGAATCTCCCGAGAGGTTGAAGCAGTAAACGAAAACCTAAGGCTGGCTGTGCTTTCCATCCTTCGATACCGACAAGAACTCTAAAACTCAGGTACCGGAAGGCTGGCCTCAGAGAGTGTAGACTGCTTGTTCAGGGCCTCCGGGATGCCAGGGATGGGGCCAGAGTTTAAATTCTGTCTATTTCCCTCTACAGCCAAAGTCAAGGTTTTTTGACAGAATATTTTGGATGGAAGAGAAAAATTAAAAACCACCTTAAAAATACGATGTAAGAGTTCTGTGAGGCTGCGCACACGTCGGTGAGACCTCCTGGAATCACCAGGTCCAACCACACGTGTGCAAGGAACAAAGGACAGCTGTGAGATAATGGAAATGGAGCCAGACAAGTGCAGGGCCTTTCTGCTGACGTGTAAACAAAACAAAACAAAACAAAACAAAACAACCGAGAAGGAAGCAGTAAATGCCTGTGCAAGTGCAATTCCTAAATCAAAGCATGAATTTAAAAAATAAAAAATAGGGTGATCTCTATGCATTGTAGTTTAGTCAAGGCTGCATAATGAGACCCCCCTTCTTAAAAAAACCTAATAATAAAGCTTTTTATTCATATACATTCATTGTACAAAATGATGACTTCCATAAAGTATTTTTCATATATATATATATATATATATATATATATATATATATACACTCTGACAACATTCACTCCTCATTACCCTCTCCTGTCCCCTTATGAGCCAATCTCCTCTTCTCTATTAGTCTCCCTTCTACTTACGTGCATATGCTTGTCTGTATGTGTGTGTTTAAATTCCAGGTTCCACATATAAGAGAAAATATGACATTCATCTTTGAGGGGGTCTGGCTTATTTTTCTCAGCATGATGATCTCGATTTCTGTCAATTTCCTGCATATGACATAATTTTGCACTTTATGGCTGAATAAAACTCCACTGTACATGTCTGATTTTTAAGAGATAGCTTCGAGTTTCACTATATATGAGGTCTTTAGTCCGAGTGAAGCAATACTTGATTCCCATCTTCTTGATGAAGACTCTGGTCACATTAAGAACTGGTCATGGTATGGGATGCTTGCTACCTCTCAGTGTTGAATTGAAAATGTTCTTACATTTGAAACTTGAAACAACAATGAACTAAGTGCAATTATATAAAAAAGTACATTAAGAAATCCTTGCTGGGCGGTGGTGGCACACGCCTTTAAGCCCAGCACTTGGGAGGCAGAGGAAGGCAGATCTCTGTGAGTTCAAGGACAGCCTGGGCTACAGAGTGAGTTCCAGGAAAGGCACCAAAACTACACAGAGAAACCCTGTCTCGAAAGAAAAAAAAAGAAAGAAAAGAAAGAAAAGAAGCCCTCCCTTGGCAATTAAAGGTGGAAATATAACATTAAAAACTACATTTTCTTTATAACCATGAAGCTTTGTAACTTTTTTTTTTTTTCAAGACAGGGTTTTCAAGACAGGGTTTCTCTGGGTAGCCTCGTCTGTCCTGTAACTCACTCTGTAGTCCAGGCTGGCTTTGAACTTACAGAGATCCTTCTGTTTCTGTCTCCCGAGTACAGATGAAAGGCCAGCACCACCCGTCACTAATGTCTTTTTTATGTTCTTGGACGACTCTGATTATAGCAGAGACAGCAAACCTGCTGGAAGGCACCAAGGCTTGGAAACAAGCATCCACACCCTTGAATTGCTGCAGAGAATTGTTTGTTTTAGTCTTCTTCCTATCCTTGAGATGAAGCCATCAGGCCTGAACCAGGGGGAAAATGGGATTAACCAGGTTCACTGCAGTGGCGCAGCTCTTCACTGGAAAGATGGAGAAGCTCGATGGCCGGTTGAGTAGGTGGGAAGAAGGGAAGACAGGAAGAACAGTGTCTACCGCCCTTGAGACCAAACTACAGAGAACCCCGGCAAGTTATACAAAACTGTGGAGCTTGTTCCTAGCTTTCCCAGAAGGTGTTCTCGGGGAGGCGCTGTACACAAGGGGCCACAGCTGGTTACCTGGTGGCACATGTGCCAAGTGAGTGTGCACAGCTTTCACTCTTACCTCATGCCGGGAAAGGGAGGGTGTTACACAAAGGCAAAGGCAAATGGCCAAATTTCTAGTCTTTCCATTGCTGTTGTGGTGTGTGTGTGTGTGTGTGTGTGTGTGTGCGCGCGCGCGCGCGTGCGTGCTCGTTCACACATGACAATTAAATGAAGGAATGCTGATGAAATCTTAGCATTTACACCCTGTACAGAGCAACTACAGAGTAGTACCACTGTCAGGAGTGTGAACACTGTTGATCTTCATAGAATCCAGTCATATTGAAAAAAAAGTATCACGTTACATGAAAAATCTAACCCTTTTGGAAGAAAATATCAATTGAAGAAAAAATTATTTCAACAATTGTCCTTGGAGAAGAAAATAGGTTCCGTGAGAACCTCTCAGCTACTTTCACCCAAGTGTGGTGCTTCGTCAGAGGCGCTTGGTCTAGAGAAAGTCTTTGGACTTTGAATATATTTTTCTCTTTTAAGAAATTTGAAATCTATCATTAAATTTTTTTCCAATTCTTTTATAAGAGTCCTTCTATACAGCTCTTATTTTATAATATCTATAGTTGTTCAACAAAAGACTTGCTGCACAGTGAACCAAACTCAGACAACTGTAGTGTTTCCCAATAGTGTAGATATCTAGCATTTTAAAGATACACAGTCTAGTGAAAGAAACAGATATTGATAACAACTGTGAAATTCATTGATAGTGTTTACTATTTCATGGATGTAAAAAATACCTTTCCCTTTCACACAACTGAAATTACGTAAGATGTTTAGCATAGGTTCCTTCTCAGCTAAGCTGAAACTATTACTCACTAAAGCCTTTGTGAGCCCACAAGATATCTCTCACTGTATACATCTAGAAATCATGCCATAATAATATATAAAACCATGATGACTGATCTGACAAAGGTCACATTATAGATCTCAAGGATCTTTACTCATAATATGTCTAAAAAGAAAAAGATCTCATTAGTGAAGAAAATAGTTTACAAAATGAAATTCCCAAGGGATGAACACAATGCCATCACTTAGTATTGTGGAAGGAACGCCAGCACTCTCCAACTCAAGACTCTTAAATGTTATTCGTGTGGAAAGCTTGTCTCCATGTTTAAAACCTTGCCATATAACATCCTTATACTTCTTAGTCGAGAGAATCTGAAACAAGAAGGAAGCCGCTACAATGTGCCATTGCTTTCTACATTAGAATCAAACCCCTTCCAGCTGAATCTGGTTGGCTGCATATCACTACAGCAAAGCTAAGTCTAATAAACACAAAGCAAGTAATGTAATTGTGGATGGTTATGACACATAAAAAAGGTCACTTGTAGAGCTTTACTCCTATAACAAATTTTCCACAGTGTGTCCTGACAACGGCTTTGGCAATCACATGAAGCACAGGGGAAAGCCAGACTTGAAAAAAACACCGATGAGCACCCACATAACTCAGTGTTTACAAGATGGAGGGTGTGTGTGTTTCCATGCCTATAAACATGAACAGCTCAGAAAATTTTTCTGTGTCTTATTTCTTTCTCATCCCTATAACCTGGAATATTGAGTGCATTTTTACAAATCTATACAATCCTCAAACCCAACAGAACTATTCTTGTCCATGGTCGGGACAATTACAGAAGCTGTCTATTCCTGTTTGTGAAGTAAAAGTCTATATTTGAAAATAATTACTGATTCCTCAAATAACTAACTAGTCCTGTTATTTTTGTTATTGCCAAGGAGACAGACATCACATGGTATGAGACAGAATCACAGCACACTGTCAATTGTGGAGCTCAAACAGCTTCTGTAATTGAAAAAAGCAGAACATATAACCAACATACCATAGTTCTATCCTTACTTAACATATATTCTGTGGTGTTATCAAAATCAAATTATATTGAAATTTACAGGTGCTTTGTAGTAAACATAAGGAAGTCATTTGATTGCTAATTTATTATTTTAAACTCTGGGCTAACTTTGTTCAGTTCCTCCAACTGACTCTGGGCTTCCCTTGACCATCTAAAATGTGTTAGCTCTCCTGGGAATATTACAAATAATAATACAAAGAAATCTAGTGCAGCATGCTACACAGAAGTCTATACATTCCTGCTTATTGTACAGCTGTTCATAACAGCTAGCTGTGGAATTCAGCCTACGTGTCCATCCAAAAATGAACATTAAAAAATGTGGTATGTGTATACAATGAAGTTTTATTCAGGCATAAGACAGATTATGTCATTTTAGGGAAAATGGATGGGCCGTAGATCATTAAGTGAAATATGACAGAATCAGGAAGTTACGGATGAGTGTTTGCTCACACTTTTGATGTGGCATGATATATACAACACACATCTATGACATTTTAACACAGAGTCACACAAACACATGTAACACAAAAGGAGGGATTATTTGGAAAGAGGAAAGACCCCACATAGTGCTGTGTGACAAGACTTTTCCTGGGGACACGCAGCACACATGCCTACTCACCCCAGACAGAGAACTCGTGACAAACCAAAGTATGAATTCCATCGAAGTCCAACTTGGTGAACCAGGGTTTTTATTGGGGTCACATAGAGGAGCAGAAATGACTCACAGACAGCTGCATCCCCAAAGCCTACCCCAGCATGGGTGCCAGCTCACAAAGCTGGGAACCTGGAGCACGCTGCACAGTCTGCAGGCAGCTCAGCATGTTAGAGTGTCTTTTCCAAGTGACTCAGTTGGTCCAAACCTCTTCCAGGCAGCTGCCCTTGCCTGAGCGTCTTCTTTGAGGCTCAGCTTCCTTCTGACTGAGAGGGACTCTGAGTTTTGGTTGCTTACTCTAGCAGGGAGCTGTTTACTGAATTTGGTCTGTCCCAGGGACTTCCTGAAGTTATTTGCAATGTTTACCTTCCTGTTTAAGTAGCTTCTGCAGGATGGAATGTTCCAATCTCAGAGGAAACTATTACACAGCACAGAAAGGATGGTAAGGGGGACAGGGGAAGGTGTGTATTGGGTTGAAGTATATTATATACTGTATGAAGCCATTGTAGTGAAACCTGTCACGTTAGTTAATATATATTAATTCTTAATTTCAAAAGAAAACCATGTTTTTGCCTAATAAGGGAAAAGTTCCTTGCAGAGTTTCATGGGGAACACACTCTGCCATGTGGGTTCCTCTCTTTATTCTAGAGTGACTAAACAGTGGCATACACACAATTGGTTATCCACCTGTTTGGACAGGAATTGAGCTCATTAGAAACAGCTGTGTCCTTCGGAAGACACCACCACTGGGATGAACTTGGACCTGCCCAAAGGAGCTCTTGGAAGCAGGAGCTGACCTAGAAAAACAACAACTAAACATAGAGACAAATGTCACCAGCTGCCCGTGGGGGCCACTGTTGTCGCTGTGACCAATACCCTGACAAAGAGCGATGCCGGGGAGCAGAGAGCTGATTCGGCTTACCGTCCCATGTCACATGCCATCATTTGGAGGAAATCCAGGTGGGAACCCAAGCAACTGCACACACCCACAGTCAAGAGCAGAGAGGGGACACACATGGCCTGGACCGCTTGCTCATGGTGTGAACTTGCTCCATTCTCCCACAGTTCAGGGCCTCCTGCCCAGGGGATGGCGCCGCTCAGAGTGGACTGGGTGTTCCTGACAGCCAGGACACTCTCCCATAGAGATTCCCAGGGGCCGACCCAACCTAGATAACTCCTCAAAGGTCTCTCTCCTCAGGTGATGCCAGGTCGTGTCAATTTGACTGTCACAACCAGCCCACACGTCAGTCATCTAGAGTTATTAATACAAACAACACATCGTTTGAAATTATGAGATCATTTTGAAAGCAATTATTCGCGTCTGAAAAGTACAAAAGCTAAAACCGTGAAGAGATATTGATTGTTCAAGAAGAGGTAGGGAGCCTGCCTCAGCATCCTGCAGAGTTCCGATAACTCAGAAAGCTGTCTTACCGACTCTTTCACCATACTGACCATTTTCCAGCATTATAATAACAAATTACATGTACGATCCATTCATTTTCTCTGTATACTTCCCCACGATGCATGACTCTGGAGAACAGACTCAATGCTGCACTTGGCCGAGCTGACCGCCTTGGCTTCCTACCTCTTATTTCCCAAAACTTCAAGCTCAACCCGAACAGGGTTCAGAGTTTTGGTTATCAGCTCAGTATTTTCAATTTTAAAGACATTTTTGGAAATTGAACAGATTCCAGCTCTTGCAACACATACCCACATAGCGGGGGATGAAGGAGCCTTACCATTGAAGCAGAGGAGAGGAGGGAAAAAAAAAAAAAACATTGAAGAGAAGACTGGGTCAAAGATCACCTCGCAGCAGCCAGCTGTTCTAGGAAGGAGCCTGCCCTTGCCTGGTAGGAGGCTCAAGTCCACCTAAGAGGCGAAGTGCTACACTGCATCCTCCTCACCCATGGTGCGGCCTGTAGGTCACAGCTGTGCCAGGAAGGCTCAGCCGACCCTGGACATTCCCAACTTGGCAGACATCCCAACTTTCCTTTCCTTGAATTGGATTATGGAGATCAAGAAAGGCCACTCAAAAAGAGTATTGGCATTTTTATTTTTAATAGCTAAAACCTTTATCCAAGAAAATCCTCATGTTAGGTGAGGCTTTTCTTGGATAAGGAAATATTAGGTGTTAAGTTTGTGTGTGTTATCCCTCAAATTTCTAAATTTTAAGGTTATTAAATGCAGTACAGCATTCTGGATGGACCCTGAACTCCCAAGTCGCATCGGCTGTTGAGTCCCTGGATGAGTATTAGCCTGGGTTTCTTCCTGTGGCCTGCTGCCACATAATTACGGGAAGCTGGGTAGAGGTATTCCCCAAGTCTCTGAAGGATCTTTGTGAACCTACACAATTCAAAACCAGTTCCAAACTGAGAAGTCTATATAAAAATGAAGTAGATTGGCCCAAGTTATCCAATATCTGTTTGGAGATGCGGCTGTGAATCTTGAACCACAGTGGTCCTTGCACTCTTGTGGTCTTTGGACCCTGTGGTTCTTGCATGCTGGCTCATGTCTCTGCACTGTTCATCTTTCCACTGCCTTCCTTCTACCGTTAAAGCAGGTTTGTTAAAGGGCATCCACAAAACGATCAACACAATTACTTTTTAAAGAATTTTGTCTTTCTAGAATCTAAAACAGATACCTCTACACCAGGGATTGAACCTGGGGTGCTGTGCATGCCAGGAGGAAGCTGTACCACTGAGCTACCTCCTCTGTCCTCTGTATTTCCTTGATTTGAGGCCAGGTTCACTAAACTGCTGCAGGCTGGGACTGAACTCACTCTGCAGCCCCAGCAAGCCTGGAATTTGTGATCCTCCTTCCTTGGCTCCATGCAACAGGCCCTGTTGACCAAGTGTTTTGTTTGGCAGCAAGTTATTTGAAAGAATTCATCTTCTGTAGGCTCTAAAGATGCTTTTATTTGAATTGTGGAATGAATAAAATCATAGCTGGTGAGGGCTCAAAGCCCAGGCCAATGTGATGCCATGTATAAGGAAACTGGATTATGTAATATTTTCAAATCATATTGTTTAAGTTTTTTTTAATTAAGATTATATCCAAACACATTTAAGGGATAAAAAGTGAATTGTTGACGAGAGCAAACTATTTGGCAATTTTTTATTCCTGGATTTCCCCACATTTCTGTTTATTATACTGTAATAAAAAGTGACCTTATAAAATACATTAAGATTAATAAAATGTAATTTGAGATTCAAAATAACTGAAAAAACAAAATTCTTGCCAAAATACTAAGTTTTAAGATTAAGAAAATGTAATATTTGTCCCTGGAGGACTCGGAGGACTGATGAGCAGCCTGAAGGTCAGGGCTCCCCTCTCCTCCCTTCTCCTTTGTTGTGATATCAGATATCACAACCTAGCTCAGGAACAGACACAGCAGGTCACACAGAAGAGCCTTGATGGACACTTGGAAAACGAAAGGAACACCCCAAGGATATTAAGTCCCAGAGAAAACAATCAGAACAAGAATGTGTAACAAAAATTTGCAAAAATACATAGAATTTCCTCAATTAAAAAAAAGAGAGAGAGAGAGGGAGGGAGAGACTCTATCAAACACCAACTGAAAATCCTTGTGTTTCAGATAACTTTCATGTGTGTGTAGGTAATCATTCTGGTAACTGATAACAAAATAAAATTTCCCTATTCAAAAGGATAATACATAAAACAACAGTCAATATTTTAATTGGCAGGGAACACAAACATTTCTCTTCCCTGAGAATCAATGTCTGCAACCTTCCATCTTGGGTTTATGAATGTAAGAAAAATATATGTGAATAAAATATGGAATATATATCATATATTAACAATATATTGTTCTCTAAATTGTATACATTATTAATTGCCCTCTAATTGCATCAATCTGAAATATTTGGATGCATAAAATTACAAATCTATAAAATATGCAAATGACAGGATTTTTAAAAATATAGCATTACAGAACCCTAATCTCTCTCTCTCTCTCCCGCCTCCCCTTCTTTTTTTTTTTTCCTTGTTAGCCTGGAACTCTATAGATCAGGCTGGTCTTGAACTCACAAAGATCTACCTGCCTCTTCCTCCTAAGTGCTGGGATTAAAACATACAACATAATTCTCTGCTATTCCCTCATTGAGTCTATGTCCTCTTTAGAACCGGTGAAGTTGTGGTTTATTTTCAAAACCCATCTTCAGAAGCCAGGATGGGTAGCAGAGAGGACTAAGACTGTGGCATCCTGACCAACTATGCATTGATGTCCATTAAAATGTGAAACTACTTAATCCATCCAAAACACGCAGGCAAGACAATAAGCTGGTGCAAAGCGATCTCACATAAATTCAGTCAGGTATAAAGAGCTCCACGTGGCAGGTTCACCAGCACAAGAGTTATGGAGAACGGTTGCAAACTTTTGTCTGAGACAACGGTCTGGAGGGGAAATAAAGAAAGGAGGAAATAGGGACAGCGTGAGAGGATTTACCACAACAAAAGGCAAAAGGTTTAATGAGTTCGCAGCAAGGGACACGGAGTCATGACAAAAACCACTCACTCCTCAGGCAGCCAGGGGCAAGGGTACTTGGACTTGGTAAACCAGAGGAAACAAAAATCGTGTTAATACACATGCAACATTTCTGTACAGGTTTGAAGGAAAAACAAGATTCAGTGAAAGTATTTACATCAATGTCAAAACTGTAAAAAAATTAGGATAATCAATCAATAACAATTAGCAAAGATGAAACTGAAAATAAAGAAGATAAAATAAAAAGTATAAACAAGTGGAAAATATCTATACTTAGTAAACAGAGTCCACATTCAAAATAAATTTGAGAAGCTATTTGAAGGTATAAAAGTATCAAAATGAAGGCTTAAAGATGAAATGCTGGCGAGCATGTAGAAAGCTGTCGCTCCAAAGATTTCACAATAAGGAACTTGAATAATGAATGTATGATTCTCTCGAATGCATAATTCAACAGAAACAAGAGATACACAAAAATTATGCATCTTGTATCACAGTAATAATTAAAATTATTTTAAAAATGAATAGTAAATAAGACTAGGGAATTACAAAGAAATTGGTGAGATACTTATTGTAAAATAAACAAAATATAGCAAGGTATACATCCAGTTACTGTTTGTACCATAGTACATGAATTGCTACTATATGCACTGTGGTTATGTGCTATTATTACATACACCATGATATATGGGATATTACATGCTCTATAATTATGAGCTGTTATCCTATGCCTTGTGTTTTATGTACCCTTATTACATGCACCAAGGCATTTGAGCTATTATTAGATACACTAGAGTACATAAGCTGTAATTATTTCAGCAAAAAATGAAGGAGGTAGCTCACATTACATACAGTAAATTTCAAATTTGTGGAAGATTTTTGGCACTGCAATGAATGTAATATTTTCATACTCTTTGGCATGTTACTTAGCAATTTAGTAATTCTTTTTTTGTTTATATGACTTTAAGTTATTTTTAACTCCAGCTATCAGGACAAATGCTTTCACATGAATTAAAAGTAGACAACAGCAAGGATGTGTTAAACTGTGTTGCTAACAAACATGTATTGCTGCTGTTCCCTCACGAAGCAATGAGAATGGACCATTTTAGTAAACTCCCAACTCTGCAAAATAGTAGGGAGTGGACGGAGAATCACCAGTCACTAGAGCGATTACGTGGAAATTATACTGCGTATAGAAAGGTGTGCATTGAAGAGTCTTTGCTGTCTCTGTGTGTCCTGCGCACCCTCGGGACCGGCTTCTTGACTGAGATGCAGGTGTACACGTCACTCTGAAGTGACAGGAAGAGCCAGTTCCGCTGCTGAGCACACTATCCCTGCACCCGTGTCTTCCGTCATCTCCCACACGCGGCACAGACGTCCCGCTGTGCACATACCCTTTTCATTGGAGGACGGGGCACGCCATGCAGCCTACATTTGCTGCCAGCATCTGCATTTGCTCTAAAACCACACAAAGTGCTTGCTCCACCGTGGCGGCGGCTGCAGGTGCGCACAACCCCAGCTCCTAATCGCTGTGCCCCCGGGCCATACCTGTTTCCTCCGGAGCCTGGAAAGAGCGTCTGTTCCTGGGGCCGATGCTGGAGTTGTGGGCTCGCGGAGCTGCCGGTGCCAGGAGCTGAGAAGAGAGACACCCACCCCGTTATTGGACGTGCAGCCGGGCAGCAGCACGCCTGGGGCTCCCTGGTGGGCAGAGGAGGGGTGAACTCACTTTGGCTGCTTCGGTGGCCCCTGGAGCCCCCGGGGCGGCTGGTGCTTGTGCACCCCGGTAGCCCTGCAGCTCCATGCGCAGGCTCATCAGGTCGGCTTGCAGAGCGGCAAACCGGTATAAGGACACCACCGTGAGGCCGCTGGACAGCAGGGCCAGCAGGAGGGTAACAGCCAGCAGCCTCCCATCCCTGCAGATCGCGACCCAGGCACACTCCTTCTGCGGAGTGATGGGAACACGCCCCACTTTCATTTCTTCTCCTTTCTCAGGGCAAAAAGAAAGGCGCGGTGGCTGGGTCTCTGCACTTTGAAGGTCTGGGCCTTTGGAGTAAGTGACCACAGGGGTGGGTCATTTCCGTCCTCCGTGTCTTTGGAGGCTCCCCTAGGAGAGCGCTCTCCTGACTTTCTTCTATATCTCTCGCTATCCTAAAGTAGGTTCTCTGGCTCGGGCCTTCCAAGGATTGCTCAATCGGCCTTCCTCATTTCACTTTCAGTTTTTGTAAGATGTTTCAGGCCACCTCAACACAGTCCTGCTGTGGGAGCTGTGAGGCCTCCGACATGGCTGGGGGGAAGCTTGGGGTCCAGACTGGCTCACTCCAGACAGAACTTTTAACACAAGAGTTCACTGAAGGTGCTTTCCCTTCAGCATGCCCTTGAGAACTCTGTCTGCTTGGCCACATGGTTCTAAGGAAGGGGAAAAGGGGCACGGAAGGCCTGCTGGTGTAATAAAAGATAATTAATGTGCAAGTCAGATAAGCTGTGCTTGAGCACTGAACTGCTCTTGGCTGCAAGACAACAAACTTAACATCTCCCGAGTGGAAGATGAAGTGCCATAGAGCAGAGTGAACTCCCCCGAAATTCTCCGCGCTCATCTTGACAGCGCAATAGAGAACATGCTGGAGATCTATTTAAGGCCAGCCTGGGGGCTCTTTATATGTGGGGTGGATTACCGGGAAGCATGGCTCCCCGTTTGCCTTCTGAGACTCTGTTCCTCTATGAACTGTGACCAGGAGCTGATGCTCAGTCTCCACATGGATGGTACTAGTTTCACAGGTGTGGACATGGAATGACCTGAATCCGTGGCTGGACTTGCTGACATGCAGTGACTGAGAATTCATTTCAGTCTTTCCTGGTCTGGAAGGTTGGTTGGGGACCCAGTACCTCCCTGTCAGTTCATCTTCCAGCATCGGCCACTGAGCACTCACTAAGCCTGCAGAGTCCCCTTTCACCTCAACCTGACTGCCAAGTCTCATGGTACTTTCCCTTGTAACCGTAGGAAGAAAGTCCCAGAAACAAAAGAGCGCAGAGGCAAGGACTCCAGAGGTAGAGTTCTCAGGTACCAACCTTGCTTCTGCCTCTTGCCCTCTCTGTGTCAGTTACAGAACCTTTGCGTGGATCAGTTTCTTCTTGTGTAACACCAAATGATGACTGTGTGCCTCCCCGGGGCTGCAGAAAAGGTAGGAGGTATCAACTGAGCACACTCACCATGCTTCCATTTCTTATCCATTCCTTTCAAAGCACAGATGGAATGTTCTTGCTCTTATAGTCAGCTCTGAAACTGGTACTTTTGTATGGGTATCATCTGCAGGGGCTCCCCCACCAAGACACATCTTCTCTTTTGCAAGGTGTCAAAGGGTACCCTCTGTTGTCATTTCCTGTCTCATTCCCAAGAGATGCTATCCGTCTTTTTCATTGGGTTGGGATCTTTTCTTTTCACCTTTGTGAGTTCTACAGAACCTTTAAACAGTCGCTGCAATCTTTACCCCCGAATGAGCTGTTCTCTAATCTCCAAGTGAAAGTAGACTATTAAGTATGTGTGTGACATTTTTTAGGTCTGGAACCAAACAATCTTGTGTTACCATGTTCTAGGTCTCAGAGTAAAGCATTGTGGATAATGACCCCTGGTATAAAGTGGGAATTCCCTAAAGACCTCAGACTGAAAGGGATTAAGTCTCATTCTTGAGATTGAATGATAGGACTGTAATCCCATCACAAGAGGGGATGAGACAGGAGGATTGTGGGTTCAAGGTTAGCCTTGGCTCCAGAATAAAAGCCTGTTTCAAAACCAAACACCCATCTCGATCATGTCCTAACATTACCTAATTACACACAGAAATGAAATGATGCAAAGGAGCGAGAGACACCGGCGCCTTCCTCCATGTTCTCGTGCATAATTATCCAAAGGGAATTATCTCTCTCGGCTAAAGGACATCCTTCGCCTTCTCTGCTCCACTGGGCAAAGAACTTCATAGCCACGCTCCTCAAGAGAAAGCCCAGACCAATTTGAGTTCAGGTCATTTTAGAATAAGTATCCAATGTTGGCTCATGCAGTGGCATCACTGTGCATCAACGGCCATGGCTTTACCCAATAAAGGTTACCAGGGAGCCTCTGGTGAGTGGGCACCACTGTTTGTACCACCTCCACAGAGGCCAAAGACAGCTGGAAAGTCTGGTACATTTATGGCTATTGAATTTCTTAAGAAATAAACAAGACTAAGTTATCTCTCCATAACTCAAAGGTCTGTTTCCTGCAGAGGAAATGGTTTGATGGTGATTTAATCAGAACTTTACTAAATAAAGAGTGCATTCTTATTTCCTGACTACCTCCCAGCACTAGTCTGTCTTTCATATAAGGCGTTGTCTCTTTGAACAGTTAGGTCTTGTTTCAATGCAGTACGTTAGTGTGCATCTTTGAATTGCTGTGTTGAGAACATTTGCATTAGATTATCTTTGAGAAGGGCTTCCTATTTCCTGAGGGTTTGTTGGTTGTTCAGGGTGGTGGGACTGCTAGTTATTTCTTCCTCTCCTTTTAGTATTGGGGGTTTTCTGATGTGCCGTGTTGGCCATGATAGATCCCAGCTCTCCTCTGTTCGTGCATTGCTCTCATGAGTATGTTCTTTCCTGTGCTTTACTGAATGAGATTGTCTTTTTCCTCCTCTCTGTTTGGTATTCAGACAGATCTTTCCGCAGCACTGGTTCCATGGACATGGGTTGTGATAAAAGAGACTGAGCTATGAGGAAGTGTAGGCCGTTAATGGGAGTCAACGGAGAGGCACAGAACTGGCCAAAGGCCTGAGTACTCAGCATCAAATGGGACTTCTGTTTCAACACCAGATGCAAACACTGCACACACACACACACACACCAAGGCTTTGGGAACATCCTGAAAGAAGAGGAAGAAAGCAGCAAGAGTCAGAGGATAGGGAGGAGTGCTGTTGAAATTCTTCTGATTATGGCACCCATGAACTCACAGCACCTGTGGTTATCTGCTCACGCTCTGCACAAAACCAAGCCAGCCAAAATTCTGGCCTTGACTTCGTAGGTAGTCTCCAGGCCGCACTCCCTGCTGAGGAGCTATTGGTTGTTTCTAGGGGAGGGAGAAACATTTTTTTCTGGCCATGTGGCCACTGATCAGATTCTCGTGGTCCAGTGGATGACCCACTGTGGTGATATTTTGTTTGTACTCTTGACAAATAAAGAAGCCACCAGATTAAACATAGAGGCCAGGCAGTGGTGACACACACCTTTAATTCTAGCATTTGGGATCACTCACCTTTAATCCCAGCACCAGGAAGGTTGAGAAAGGAAGTGATATGGCTGGGCAGAAAAAAGAAGATACGTCGGGAGGAATCAGGACTTGGCTCTCTTGCAGGGGCTCTGTCAGGCTGAGGAGTTGGAGAGGTAAGAGGTGGTAGCTGTGGCTTCCTCTGCTTCTCTGATCTTTCAGCTTTCACCCTGATATCTGACTCTGGGTTTTTATTATAAGACCATTTAGGATTCATGCAACAACTCATTCTCACGTGGTAACCTATAAGCATTACTAATGAGACTTAGTAGGTTATAAAATCAACTTCCCAGCTGGGCGACACGTGGAAAGAACACAGGGAGTTGTTGGGGAAATTAGAGATAGATATAACCACATTTCATTGTACTAATATGTCAAATTCTCAAGAATAAACAAAAAGGTTTTAAAAGAAAAATAAAAAAAGTATAGGTCATTAAGAATTACAGTCTTTCTTTTGGTAGATAATTCTTGTTTAGGGAGGCTGAATTGGTTACACAAGAGTACATTGTACGGGGTGCCAGCTTTTCATAGTTTTTACACATAAATACCCAATTACAACTCTCCTTCTGTTTTCTAACATCTGATCTTCACCAGAACCCAAGAACATGTCAGTGCTACACTCTCCTGAATTTCTGAAACTGTGAGGCAAAGTAGGCTTCATCCTTCACAAAGTATAAAGCCATATACTCTTGGAATTCTGTTGTAACAATATAAAGTAAAAAAGGCTTCGGAAGCTGCCATTATCTACTGGGAACCGAATGTCTCCCCAAATGCCTGTCCTGGACAGGTGTGTCCCTGGCAGAAGACAGACTTATGGAGACATGTGTTCTGACAGTGAGAAGAGACTGACAGAACAAGCCCAGAGAATCGCGGACAGGAATACAACAGGAAGGCCACACAGGGGAGAAGAGAACGGAGGAGGGATATATAGAGAGAAGTAAGGGCTGTGAACTCACCAGTGCAGTGTGGGGCTGGGGCCCACCAGGAGGCATGGGGGCCACAAGAACCCACCACACTCATGAATGGCTCGGTGCTGACTGTGAATGGGCAGGAGACTGAATTCCCACCCTTGCTTTGTTTCACATCCCTTTGTCTTCTGCCACAGGATGACCCCCATAGGTAAAGCCTCTTGACAGTGGATTCCCAGCCTCCAGAACCACAAGTCAAATGAGTTTCTTTTCTTTACAGGGAAAGACCACACCTCTGGCATTGTGTAATAACAAAACACCAAGTAGGACAGGTATGAAAACAGCCCTAGGTTATCAGAAAAACTGGGTTCTAGTGGAGCTGAGGAACTAGGTTCTATATGTCTGTACTTTGTAGAACTAATCTTCTCACCATTTCACATCCATTGTCTTGTTTGACTTCCACGGACAGTTACTATTTTCTGTGATCTCATAATTCCAATGCAGGTTAGCTCACACCCATGATCTCTGTTTCTGATTGTCAAATACTTTGCATAAACATGTTATTAGTCCCAAACTGCAATCACATGCTTACGTTCTCTGCAGTGAATTTTTGTATGATTTAAGGGGGAGCCAGGAAATGGCCAATGAATTTTACCAAGTTTTCTAATTGCAAAATTCTTCATACCAATGCTGTGTTCACACATGCGTCAATCTGATTTGAATTACTGTCCATTACTTCCTTCCAGTGCAAATAACACCCTGCACTCCCCGAGAAGTGGGCCCAGCAGCAATATACTCAGCTCTCGTTTTCAGGGGCAAGGCATTCCTCTTCCATTCCGGAGAGCTTTTCCCAACGGCAGCTGTCTGCAGCACCTGAGCTGTGGTCTCCTCACCTTCTGTCTTCCCTGGTTCCCGGCGATCGGTGTGCTCTTTGGCTCACTACAGTTTCCCTGACATAATTTGTGGGTTTCTCTCGACGCTGTCCTATCTTTTTCTCTCAGGGTTTCTACTAAATGTTTCTATGTGCTTGTCACTATGTGGTCACCCTGTTTGGGGTTCCTTGATCTTAAATATGGATACTGATATTTTTCATCAATTTTTTTTTAAAGGTTTTAGCCGTTGTTTCCTTGGATATTTTTCTGTTCCCTTTCTTCTGGCACTTCCATTGTGCTCAGATGCCAGCAGCTCTGAATCTCTGTTCACTTTCTTCCTTTTCTGTGTGCTTCAGACTTCACTGACTGATAAAATGTGCAGGGAATATTTATTTCAGTGGTTATATGTTTGACCTCTAGAATTCCTATCTGATTCATTAACCAATCCCTATCATTTCTGTGATTTCTTTATTTGATGAGATGTGCTGGGTTTTGTCTTTAATTGGAAACTATCCACTGTGATAGCCACCATGCAGGTGTTTACTGTGCTGTAGCATCTGACTTCTGCAGAAATCCAGAAGAGGCTTGCTCAGCAATACCAAAAACAGATGCAAGACATTTTAGCTGAAGCAGCATAAATATTGCCATTGTTTTCTTAAGTTATGTGCTCATCCCTTTATTTGGCAACAAATATGGTTAGTTATAGACTGAGTAAAAAAAAATGTACTTATAAAAATCATTCTAGGACTTTACAGCCTATGGTTTTGAGTTATGATTATATTCAGTTGTCAGCTTAAAACCAATAGGCCCACCTCATGGTGTGCCGTGAGGGAATTCCAGAGGGGTCTAACTGGGGTGGGAGGACTCACTTTGATTGTGGGCAGCACCCCCCTAGGGGCTGAGGTCCCAGAGAGAAGAAACAATGCTGAGCATCCGTATCCGCCCCTCTCTGCCTTCTGCCTGCACTGTAGTGACCAGTGGCCTCATGCCCCTGCCGCGGTGCCTTTCCACTGTGATGAACTGCACCCTCACACCCTGCAGTCACCGGTCAGGTGTCGGGCTACAGCAAAGGAATGCAATGCAACCAGAACAACGCTGAGGACAGTGCCAGTGGGTCACTGCCTCCCTTCACTGCTCGGCTGTAAGCAGACCTCAGCACCTAGAACGGCTGTGCTTGGAATGACTGGCCTCTAACTCCACACTAGATGCAGCATGCTTGATAATACCTATCTGATGACATAGACAGTCTAAAAATCAGTTGCAAATGTAAGTAATTACTGTGTGAAAGTAGGAGCTTTTGTAGTTACTTATAGTAAGGCCCATAATATTTAATCAACCTACAATGTAAATTATGTTGACAAATTGTCTTTTCCCCACCGAATGAGCAAAGAACACTGAAAAGAGAAGCTGAACTTGCATTTATCCACAATGACCACAAACATCACTACGACCTTTTGTTTTAAGTGAGCGTTAAAGCACAGAGCTTGTGCCCTTGACTGGCATTAGAGAAAGCTACGGTGGCCTTAGAAGTGGATACAGTCAGGGACACAGAAGACTCTTGCTGGATGGGACCAGTAGGCCTGATGGGGCCAAATACTCACTTTGCAAAGGAGGAAACCATCAGTAAAATACTATCTACAAATAACTGTAAAACCAAACTTTCAATAGTATGTCAATATGGTTGTTCGGCCAACTGAGTAAAACATTTTTTCATATGAAACCTTTGACAGAAATGTGCCATACTGTGGCAAAAGATTCCTAGTATTTTGTCTTCAATATTTTGAACTTGATCATGACATTAAGAACTCTTAAAGATGGACAGAAACCTTTACATAATTTCCCTTGGTATTGTGAGCAGAAGTGTGCTGCACACCATGCAGTTCACACCTGCCTGCTACTCCAGTGCTAAGGCATTCTGGTATCTCAGGTGCATATACCCACAGGTACACACACATAATTTAAAATAATATCTTTGAAAACTAAAATTTCTCTGATCACTAATCTCTAATTCAGCAAGAGAGATTAGCTCTTCAGCTCTTCAGCTTGTGTGTTCACTAATGTCCTAAAACAGTTCCAGACTGACCTATTAGATGTGAGAAGCATTTGAGACACAGTAAGGGGACTACACATTGTCACTGTGATCACCAGAGGCCTAGCTCTCTCCACATAGTTAATCTGAAGCAGGCTTTCTCCAGCACACTCAATTCCTTCCTGAGACGATATATTGTGTATCAAATAAAGTTGCCTGAAGATCAGAGGACAGAGCAGCCACTAGATTAAATATAGACACCAGGCAGTGGTGGCATACATCTTTAATCCTAGCACTCAGAAGGCAGAGATCTGTCTAGATCTCTGGGATTTCAAAGCCACCCTGGACTACATGAGATTGACTCAGTCTAGGAGAGAAACAGAGCCAGGCAGTGGTGGCACACACACATTTAATCCCAGTAGTTGAGATCTCGTTCCTTTGCTACCAGTATTTGAGAAGCACACACGGCATTAATCACAGCACTAGGAAGGAAGTGAAATGATTGGGCAGAGAAAGGCAAATAAGATGTGAGGGGACAGGAACTAGAGGCCTTTTTGGCTGAGGACTCAGAGGCTTTTAGTCTGAGAACTCGTGGAGATCGGGTCTCACCTCCCTTTCCACCTGAGGATTTGGTCGTGGTGATAAGTTTCTCTAGTGGCTTGTTCCTTTGTCTCTTCATGTCTGATCTTTCAGCATTTACTCCAATATCTGGCTCTGGGTTTTTTATTATATGAACATTAGGATTCATGTTACACTTCTGACTCCACTATAAGCACCCTCCTGAGAACATTTCTACCAAGTCTCATCAAAGTCGTCTCAACGTTCTATAGTTATGACTCTAAAATTTTCTCTTATATCTGTCTATGGTCCAATTCTAGAATTATGCTTGCATGTAAGAATCCCTGGCAGTAACCCCTCCCCCATTTCCTTGTACCAAACCCCAAGTGAGTTCTCTGCTCCAGCTGTGGGGAAGTTAACACAACCTTGAGCAAACAGAATTCCACCTCTGTCAACTTGGTCAAGTGTCAGTGGGACCACACTCCATGCTAAGTCTGCTCCTTCCTTCTTCTGGTGGCCAGTGGTTGCTGTCTTTTGGCTTTCTTGGCTTGTGGTCTGGTCATTAGTTCTCATCTCCATCTCTATATTATCCTACTTTCCTGGGTATTCTAAGTCTCTCTCTGCTTCTTTTGGAACACCTTTGGATTTAGGGTTCATCCATAGTCCAGAATAATCTTCTCAAGCCACACTTTTTAATCACATTGCCATGACTCTGTCCTCACAAGTTAGATATAGATTGCCACAATTGGAAACTTCCAGTTTTGGGGGCATTATTCATCTAACTAAAAACAAATCAAGAATCACCTGTCAATTGAATGCATCGTAAATTCCTTTTCTGTAAAAGACATTACTCAGATAATAGAGGGGACTTGAAAGGGATCTGAAAATTCACTGGCAATAATGTGTTTTATATTTCTTGGCCTTCAAGGCTGCACTGGGTTTATTCAGTAAAGACTGTATTGAGAGAATGTTTGGTAAATATGCACCACTCAGGAGTGACCTATCACTAGCTTGACAGCTTAGGTATGATTTAGAAGTTACTTTTATTGTTTGTGTGGTGTACAGTGTCTCCCACAAAAGCTCCTCTGTGGAAGGCTTGTTGGCACTGTTGAGATGTGGTGGATTGTGAGGGTGCCAACCTCACGAATGGGTAAATCCCTCAACTCAGAGATGAAATGGCGACCGGGAAGCAAGGCCTAGTAGAGGAACATGGTTTTAGGATCACTCTTGTCCCAGAACAAAGTGCAGCCTCACATTCCAGCATCTTATTTCCTGGCTCTGGTTTGTTTTTCTCAGTAGAACATACTTTGTTTGCTAACATCAGCTTCTTATGAACTTGGCAGATTGGTTCTCAAGGGTGCCAGGTAGGTTTCTAGCCTCCCTTCTCAGTCTTAGTCACATGATAAGGGGCAGTGAGTTGCCCAATGACCTATTTTCTCAAGTTTGAAGATTCAAGAATAATCATAACTAAAAAGGGAAATAAATGATGCCATCACAGCAGAAATGGCTTTATCTACTCCCCTTAGAAGACAAAACACATAATATATGCAATTTACACACATGAGTAAATTGGCATAGACAGTCTGAATCTCATTGAGACTTTTCTATTGAAAGTATGGAGCGGAGTAGCCACTACCCATCTTGTATTCTAGTAAAATTGTTATGTAAACCCTGCACTAGTGATTTTTATTAAAAACATGTTTATTTGAATGGCTGCTTTAATAAAGATAATTACTATTTACACTGGGCTGTAACCTTTATGATCATCTTAACTCTATTAACCTATATTAGCTTTGACCTGCATACTGTGGTATTCATGAGCTTTGGGACAAGATGGTGATTCAAAGACCACTGAGATTTCAGGAACTTTGTCCCTAGACAAAGTGTGCTTGGGAGATGCTGATATTCACATCTGTTATGACTTATCCATGCAGTGGGGGCACTTCCTGTACAGGGGGGACTTTTCAATTTTTTGTTTATGGAACCCTAGTTACCTATTTGAGGAAAGAGAATTGTTTCCGAATTCATAAACTTTTTAAGTTTTTCTGAACCAAATACATTATACTTGGTATCTGGCAGTCAAGATACTAGTGACTAAGTCACAAAAATATCCAAATGTTAAGCCACGGTAGAGGGATGGATTAGAAACAGACTTCAATGGGAAATCAGTTCACATTTAGTTCTAGGTTTGCTCAGCAAAAATTCCAATTGTTTACTCTTTTTCCATTTGTGCTGTTGGAAAGAACATTGTATTCCTCACCATTCTTGAAGCCTGGAAGTCCAAGACTAAGACCCCAGCAGCTCATCTACTAAGGTGCGCTGTTGGACTCTGAGTCAGCTAGCCGTCCTTCAGTTCTCAGAAGGCAGACGACTAGCCAGCTCTCCCTGCTTTCCATTGCACACCAGCCCAGCTGTGGCCCTCCTCCATGACCTGATGACCTCCCAGGGCCCCCACTGGACATTGAGGTGTCAATACAATGCACATGCTCTCAAGACTGTAAAGCCCTGCCCCCACCCTTGCTGGTGCGGTCTGTCACCCGTTCTTATGCATTTTATGATGCTACGCCCAAACTCCTTTCAGGAAAATGCCAGTGACACTTGTGTTTTAAGATTCATGGTGATAGTTTTAAGAGGCAGGTTGGGGGGGGAGGAGTCAAAGACAGGACATAATGACTACCACCACCACCCCCAAAAAAGAAAGAAAAAAATGTCCTATTGCCTTCCCCTACTGGGCCATTTCTGGCCTGCTATTCAATATTCTCTATCAGGCTTACAGTCCAGCCCACCAGCTCTTTCCCTTCTACAATCTTCCCTAAGAGTCCCCTCCTTTCTGGTTCTGTCACTAGCCTTATTGACATGCACTGATCAGTGTCCATTCCGCATTCTCTGCTTTTGTCTTTTCCTCTATTCAGCTTTAAGCTAGATCTCTCAGGATTTCCCGAAAATTTAATTGTGAGTTATTTCCAACATTTCTAATGTAAGGAAGACATGTATATTTAACTCCCAGATTTGTTAGCTGTGGTTCTAGGTCTCAACCCCTGTGAAACAAATTTTTTTAGTAACTGTTTCTCTGTACTTCCTTTCCTTGAGGGTAGAGGTTGGGGGGGGGCTTAATAACTCGTGAGGACAAGGGGTCTAGGACCCCACTAAGTGCCATGCATGACAGAAAACAATTCTGTCGGGCCTTGCTGTTGCAGGAGGAGAAAAGGAAAACAAGAGTATGTAATAGAGACCTGAGTATAACCAGCATTAAGACAAAAGACTGAATGTGATGGATATTCAAAAAAAGGGAGAAACCATGCTCTGATCTCCCACAAACCTGACACAGGGGCTCAGAGGCACTTACAGACAAATACCAGGTTTGAGTGAGTGGAGAATGAGTCCAATTCACAAATAAGGTGAGATTTGAAACAGGTTTGTGAAGGATCTGACAGACAGCAAAGGCTGCCTTCACTCTGCGATGCAGCTACTAAATGAACACCCACTGTGTGTATGGTGGGGGAGGCAACCTTCAAGGTTAAGAAAGGGCTGGTAGACCCTTCAGTTATAAGAATGACAAAATAGGGGCTGAAGAGATGGCTAAGTGATTAAGAACACTTTATGTGGCTTATCTGGAGGACCCAGATTGGATTCCCAGCATCCACACGGCAGCTCACAAACATCTCTAACTCTAGTTCCAAGGGATCTGATGCTCTCTTCTGGCCTCAGAAGACACTACACACACAAGGTCCCAAAGACACTTGTAGGTAAAACACCCAAACATGTGAAATAAAAGCAAATAAATCTTTTTTAAAATGACAAAATGGAGAGAAATATTGATCCTGAGGTCTCAATCAATACTGTCAGCTGTCATAACCTCAGAACTGGAGTGGCAGCATTGACAAGGGCACGAAGCAGCCAGCTGATTTCCAGTGCACTAGGACGTACTTTGGAACTTCCCAGCCCGTCCTCCAGCCTGGTGATTTTAAGATTGTAAGATTGTAAGAGGCTTAGGAAAGCAAGAGGTTGGTTGAGTGCGCTGGGCCGCTGCAAAATGACAAACATGTATAACTGTTTAAATACAGCTGGTCACACACTTCTAAATTCCAGTTCTTGGCAATTCCTTGGGAGTGATCCTTGGTGAGTCCACTTGGGATTCCAATTCCAGCAATTCTAATCTATCCCAAGATGGATATTATTTTTCAAGCTCTTTCATTGAGTCATTAGCAAATGTGTTCTAGATCAGACTGTGAGACTGGCGAAGGGGGCAGGACCTTCTGACTGAGTACCCCAGGCATGTTACTCACCTGCTGCACAAGTTTATGACGAAGACTTGGTGATTTGGTGTCACAAACCCATTAACTCCCAGATCTTGTTTCTAAGTATTCAAACACCATTTTCTCTATCCCTAGCCCTCAGTAAACCAGTTCTATCAGATCAAACTTCATTACTTTCTAGAATGTTGCAGGAAGTTAAGAAAGATTGAGTTAAACACAAAATGCTGAAAGCAATGATCCAAAGTTGTTTACATTTTGAATCCAGGCTGGGCATTTTTGACAGCACACGAGTGTCTACTTTCCATCACATCTTCCCACAGCAAGACAGTCTGCAACAGAGATTGATCATGATGCTTCTCTAGGACACTTTAAGGCATGTCGTACACTTCCAATCATCCATCTTGGGTGGGCACTACTCTTTAGGGAAAGCAAGTTACAGACCCATAAAGACTAACTATAAGGCCATTTTAATCAATTGGAGTCATCAACTAAAACACAAACGGGAGAAAAAAAAACATGAAATTTTCTTAGAAAAGTACTTTATGAAATCTGAAGACAAGGAGACAACGGCAAACAGTTCAACAACATCCATGAGACTGACAAGATGTTTGGGGCTTAGGCACTCAACAATAGTTCATATGTAGAAAATATTGCTGATATCAGCCTAAATTAAACGTACATAGGACTATTGTCATATTCTTGGGAGAATGAAATGCAAACATTTTCACCCATAACATTAGAGTAAGATTCATTACTTTCAGTGAAACTCATGATTTATTGAACTATTAGATATCTTAATGTCCTACAATACATGAATAGAATTTTTAAAAAGACTGAATACAAACTATCTAACATTAATCAAATTGTTCATGTATCAATTTATTGCATCTCAGTACAGAAAAATAAAAAGTATACCTTAAAAGAAATGTAAAAACAAAAACAAAAACCCCCAAATAAACAAAAAAGCTCACAAACGCCATGGTTGGCACACAGGTATGAGGACATTCAAGTCTGAGCTATGAAATTTTATTACTATTTCAAAGAAAAAATGGCAATAACAAAAGTACGGCTCAGATGATGAGACTGGACTGACTTCACACCGAATGCACCTAACTATGTGGAAGATGAATTTTCAGTATAGGCTGTACTGATGGAAATTCTGTTATAAATTATGTTGCACACACACCCGTTATATATGTATATATTGCACTTTATGTCAAAAAGTGTGGGTTATGCAGTCCTATCTTTAATCTACAGTTTTAAAATACAAAATATAAATGGAGGTATATCTGTGCCGTTGGCAAATGTTGACTAGCAATGGATGACTGACTGACTCTACCACACAAGTGAGCCGTGCTTCCGACTAGGGGAGGCGAGGTGCATATGCAGTGGGAACACAAAGAGCTTTGCGTTTTCTAGTTAGCAAGCTAAAAAACAGACTTCTGTGCTGTGTCAATGCAGCTTTACCTGAGTCACATGAAAATACCTACAACTAAGTGAACTATCCAAACTTACGATGAATTTTTTCTTTTCCATTCTTTAAAAATATACAATTATCAAACGCAAGAGGAAAAGGGCTTGAGGGGATGATCAAAGGGCTCAAGTATGTCAACGATGGCCTACACAGTGGCTCTCAACCTTCCTAACGCTGCTACCCTTTAATACAGTTCCTCATGTGGTGGTGACCCTCAACCATAAAACTATTTTCATTGCTACTTCATCAACTGTAATTTGCTACTGTTATGAATCATAATGTAATTATCAGTGTCTTCTGATGGTCTTAGGTGACCCCCTGTGAAAGGGTTGTTTGATCCTAAAGAGTAGCGACCCACAAGTTGGAAACCACTGGCCTAGATGGAAAAGTGACTTCTTTCAACTTCACCTTATTAACTCCTGACCATAACGAGGGAAGACACACTACCGTAAACCATTAGTAAGAGCGGATTCCAAGACAGGTTATGTACTAGTAATCACCTCTACCAGGCCTACTCCCACCCAGGCAAATCTAACGGCAGGTACACTGACTCCTCAGCTACACACAAGCCACTGCTCCAGTGATGTCAGCAGAGCCATGAACAGTCTGTGTCAAGTGTCTCCAGCCCACCTGTGATTTAGGCTGTCGTGTGACCTACCCATTTTAAGACAACATTTAATGGATATGTCACTATGGTCCAAATCCTATCTGCAAAACATCAGACAGTTACATCAGGCACAGGGTCATGCTGTAGGACTTTGATTGAAAATGGTATTCTGTAGCTTTCTGCTCATTCATCTCATCAGTTATCTGCTGCTCAGTTTAAGAGTAGAGTCACCAACTGCTGTCAAGTGCTTTCTAGGTTATTGACAGCCTTTGGTCTGTAACAAATACTTCCTTCCCCCAGTATGCAGTATTCTCTGTAAGATCCTTTTTTTAAAAATCTGGTTTCCTCTATTATTCTTTAAAACATGGAGTTTTAGATTTTTTTCTAAGTAAGTTGATCTTGTCATGTTTAGAATAATTTTAGTATTTCCAAATTCATAGTAGCTGAATATGATTATTTATCCATTTCTCTCACTGCTAGTGAACAATGAGCTAGATAGAAATTGACAGACCCTGACCATTCCTACCAACGATGAGGCCAAAGTGAAGGAGTGACTCATGCATTAGTCATGGTTCACTGAGCCCAAGGGAGAAAGTTTTCAAAAATGATGCCAGGCGTGTGTCATGGCCCCTGAAAGTGTGAGCTTGTTTTCCATCCCACCCATCTAAAGAAATCATCACATCAAACACAAAGCTGGTAACAAGAGACGCCCTCCCACCCGAAACACAGCTGTCTTTGCTGCAGAAGTGAAGGCTCCTCTAGGCGAGCAAAGGTGGTGGGTACAGTACAGTGTTCTTCCAGCCCTCAAGTCTCAGTCAGCAAAAGCTGAACAGAAAGAGCAGCAGAGAAAACAGCACGGAAGGGGTAGCTGTCCTATCTCCTCAGGAGAATATATACAGCTCAAGCTGGTGCACTCCTCCAGACCAGTGACTGACGGGAACAGAGCAGGAATGCAGTACTCTGTAAACGTGGAAATTGATAAAGGATGCATGACAGCTCATTTCTGAAACTACATTTTGGCTGTTGTTACTTTTTGTCCTTGCAATAGATTAGTATTCAGGATAGTCATTCTACATAGCAAAGACTGACAAGATGAAAAGCGGCCTTTAATATTGTGTGGTGAATTTACACATACAAAATACACCCTCCATGATGAGTTACCAACTCTTTAAAAAACAAGACTCTTTACAATTAATAATTTATAGAAAAGCATTATTCTTTAGAAATTATACTTGCTATACATTATTTTCTAAACATTGGCATAAAATGAAGGCTGAGAATGCTACTTGGCAAAAGTATTTCTAGCCCTATGTTCATGGAAAGTTTTAAATTAAGGTCAAGATTATTGACTCATTATTACTCTGCTCTAGCTGCTTGTGGAAGGTCAATAATATAGCTAAGCTATCTGCAATCATGTGTGTGGAGCTGACCTAATGTGCAGGGCTCAAGCGCATCTACCTGGTGAGGGCTGTGGGGAAGGACTTGGCAGGTTCCACCTCATGGCTGGAATGTCACCAAGTATATCAGGCTCCAGAGGCTCGCTTTGTCAAGTACAGCTTCCCACCCACAACTCCTTAACTGCTACGTGTGTAACAGGCTGTAAAACTGACAAGCTTCCTAAGACTGTCACTTTATATAGCCCCGTTACACAGAACTGAAATATTAAGCCATACTTGGTTATCTGCTTTTTAGTTTTTCTTTCATTACGTAATTTACTTGCAAAAAGCTTGATAAATGATGCTTGCCTCTGTCAAGTCAGGTACATCCTAGGTACTGGAACTTCAATCAGATGAAACATTGCATAAGGCTGTGTGCAACACACGTTGAGACATCCTAACTCAACTATCTATCGGCTAGTTCAGTTCGAGCCCTTGCTATGGCTGTTAATGTTCAGCAGGAGATTCACAAACTGACAGAGGCTAAAGTTCTGTTTGCAACCCAAATCACAAATGTTAGAAAGTTCCATGTGCAAAGAAAGCTGCAGTAAAATGCTAACTTCCTATCCCACGATCCAGACAGTACCTAACAGAAACACAGTACATCTATATCAGAAAATGGTCCTGTTTATTATTAGGAAAAAGCTGGATCTCAGCAGCAGAGCATGGAATCTGCTCACAGGCCTCACACTCATTCCTCACCAGAAACAAAATAGAGTTTACATAAAAATAGATATAACCCGGGAAACCATATACATTGGCATGTGACCAGTGTTATTTACATTAAAAATATCGCATTGCATAAGTCAAGAATAAAACACCACCATGCACTTCATCTTAATGTTTACGGTGGAAACGCAGTAGCCTGGGCTTGCTCACTGTGATTGTCCCCACAGTTACTAAAGAATGACACCTGAAAGGTTCTGGTTTGTGTCTCCATCTGACTACAACAGAGATTGTACCACTTCACCAACAGGAAACTTTTGGATGACCTCTAGCACATCGGCATCTTAAACTAAAGATGGGGTATTGAACCAGGCTGGAAGTTCTGGTGGGACCATGAAATAATCTCAAGAAGCCCAGTTCTGAAACTATGGAGAGTTATAGGATCATCAGAATGGAGTGCTGAGGCCCTTCAAAGCTCAGAGTCACTGTGCAGACCAGCAGGAACACACACCCAGATAGGATATCATCATTCTACACAAACTGAAACCCAAGGCATCCATCAAGGGGTGGCATCAGATAATCGTGACGTTGGATGATGTTTTCGTCATGTCTTCAGGAGAATGACTCTTGACCACTTCCTTGATGAACTGTTCGAGCGCAGTGAAGTAGCCTTGGCACTGCCATGTGTCGTTGTGCGTCCCGTCCGGGAAAATGGCTAGTCTTTTAGTCCGTGATGGGGAAAGCTCATAGAGCCGCTTCATCATCACGGGGGGAATCAACTGGTCAGAGAGGCCAGAGATGAAGAGGGAAGGCATCCTACACTGGGAGATCTTTCTGTAGGATAGAAACTTATTTTTATAGCACCATAAAGGAAGGTAACGCATTGGGAAGAATGAAAAGAGTGTGCTGGCCATGTGTGGTATGCTTAGGAACGTGTTCTCCACCATGATGGCTGAAATCCTGTGAGAATTCTCAGAAGCCAAGTGAATGGCCACTGCTCCTCCCAGTGAGCGGCCAAAAAGGAAAATCTTTGTTTTATCGAGGTCAGGTCTAGTCATCACATAGTCTAGCACGGCTTCAGAATCCAAGTACAGTCCTTCTTCACTGGCTTCTCCTTCGCTTTTTCCATACCCCCGATAATCAACAAGCACGAGGTTCACTTTGAGGTTCACCAGCATAAGCAGTGCGTTTGGCAACCTGTGGCCTATGTTGCCCGCATTCCCGTGAAAATAAATTATAGTTGGGGAATAGGGGGAATTGTCTCCAGTGTATCTTACCAAGATCAGATTCAGGCGTACTCCATCTTTGGTTCTGATGAAAATATTTTCATGTGGAATCCCGGTGGGCATGGGGACATAAAGACGGGAGGAAGATGGCTGTTCTGGAAAGTAGAGCAAGACATCCTGGAACTTATACAAGATACCTGCGATCGACACGAATATTAGCAGGAGTAAGACAACGCCTCCATACAGATGAAAAGTCACTATCAAAGGTAAGAGGGAGATGCGGCAGAGAGCCCAAGACCAGGACGCCAAGGCTAGTAGCCATCTTTCAATAAAGCTCCACAGCATCCAGGATTTTTCCATGGTAGCTCCACGTAGATATCCTAGGAGAAACAGAGAGACGCAGTGACTCAGCAGGCACCTCTACTTTAAAGGTAAGACCCATCATGAAAAGCACTCAGTACTCTAGGAACTTCATCACTCTGCCCATGAAACTGATCATTAGTCACAGAACACACTCATCAAACCCATATGCTCTCAAAAGGCACTTATCTGCTTCCAGGCACTTCATTTATGCATTCTCAATGATTTGCACCATTCCCATCTTTACACACGAGGAGACGGAGCCTGGATCTGGCTGCTGTCCCAGCTCTATAATAAGTCAGAAGGCAACATGCTTCTCGGAGCCCTTCTTTCCCTCAGTTCTTTCAACCCTTATGGATTGGTCAAGAGTCAGTTATTTCATACGTGAGTTTTTACTATTGCTCCTCAAGTTCCACACTCAGCGTACAGTCAACTCTATATACAGACCACCTTGAACTTCTCATCTTCCTGCCTCCACATCTCCAGTGCTGGGCTTACACCATTCTGCTGTTTTACATGGTGCTAGGAGCTAAACCCAGGGGCTCCAGCATGCTACGCAACTGAACTTGCCCCCACCCCCACTCCCGGCTCCCAGTCTTCTTGCTTGGTTTTTATTAAGATGAATCATTTTGAATATAAACAATAGCATAATGCCATCCAATTGGAACAAGTTGCATTAGAGGAAAAGAGGCATTGAAGGTCAAATAAAAACACAACTTAAAGAAAAAAAGTACCCAAGCACTGCAGATATAAATCCAGCTAAAGCGGAACCACAGGGTGCAGTGCAAAGCACACTCAGCAGAGCACTCCAGTTGCTGCCGGCTGATCTTGGGCTCTCCCTGTCACCTGTCATCTGTCACACAGGGCAGGTTTACTCCTCTGCAACAGTAGACTCTGATGGTGCACACGGCGCACGGTCAGGTGGGCTTCTCACATAAAGCTTGGACTTATGTTTGAGTGGTAGTATGGAAAGTTGAAAGTCAACTGGCTCCAGCTTGATATAAGATGTAAAAGAATGTGGAGGCAGCCTATATAGGTCAGCAAGGGAACATCTGCTAGCACATGTAAAGTCTGGAGTTTGATCCCCAGCTCTGTAAAGTAACAGGAACAACAATGATGACAATGATTTTAATTACGACCCAAACTGATTTAAAAGGTTTGGACAGCACACACGCACTGAGCCTGCACAGTCATGCACATTAGGGTATTGCAAAACACGCCAAGATGCCATTTAAGACTTCAGTTAAGAAACAAGTCCAAATCCTTCTTGTTCTTTTCACAGACCCCCTAGTGATCTGACAGAGGTATCAGTGATGAGTGGCCAGCAATAAAGAACTCAAGGCTCATTTTAGTGATCCAGGAGGCAGAAGCACACTGAAACCTACTGCCCTTAAGCCTCTATTGAATAGCTACCAATCTGTCATCTAATTCCACTCTAACTCAGTAGGAAAAAGCAAGCTGAAACCCCACTGGAAACGCGTGACTACGGAAAGTGTACCTGCAACTGGATAATTAGCAGCAAGGTAACTTAGTTTTCAAATCAAAGTTCTTATTAAAGAAAAAAGAGACATTTGTAAGGGGAACTAGAAAGCCCACCACACAGAGGAAGCACATTCTGAGATTCAAACCTCTATTTCCATCTGTTCAGGTTACTCTACAGTTAACAGTCCTCGGCTGCTACAGCCCCAGCCCTTTTCTTAAGTACTGCATCCCTCACGGCTATGCACTCAGGACCAAAATGTCTAAGAAATGATCCGCTTGCTAAAACAGCATATCCTGAGCAGTGGTACTTAGGCCATTTGTCTGAGTATACAACTGATTATCAGTAAGTAATAAACTTGGACGTTTCCAAAAAAACCTTTCTCAAAGTCACCTTAAAGGATAATTTTGACAACAAAAATATGATAAGCATAATTTACAATGGGTGGTGACATCACAGTTCAGGAATAATTATGAGCCCATTTTGAAGAATATCAATCGAACCTGAGTTTTTAGAACAGATTAGTAAAATAAACATGTATGAATGTTTCCTTCGTACTGACAGACTATGGTTCAGAATGATACCACATAACCCAGCCTGTTGGCAATCTCTCTATCTTATTCCACCATCCACCTCAAAGATACTCTAAGAGGGACTCCAACATGTGCATCTAATTTCAAGAAGGACTTTGAGTCTGCTAAATCCAGTGAAACAGTCAGCAAACCAGTCACCCTAGCCATCCACTGAGATGCACTGTCAACTACATACAAGATAGGTGTTCTGACAATGAAAATGAGTCAGCTGCATAGAGTTATGGCCAGCACTGGATGAGTGCTCTATATGTAGATTGCTAATCAGATAAAGGGTTAATGAGAGCTCCTCCTTTGGCACAGAAAAAGCAACCAGCATTTAACCTTCAGGCCTATTTCCCTGGACACCTGAGAAGGTCAGACTACTAGCTGAGCTTCTCTGTAGCACTGTGACCTGTTGGTGAGCTCCTTCATGGGTAAGAGAACAGTGAAGGGCTACAGGCAAGTTTGAGGGCTTCTCTGATCTAGATGCCATATGGAATAGCTTGTCCTCTGCTGAGCCTACGCCCATGGACTGTTAACTAGACAGTGCTTTGTGAGAAGCAGGGAACAGCTGCACTGTGTGGGACCTACTCCCCCTCTTGTGCCAGCTTCCCACTGTACCTGAGCTACCAAAGGGAAAGAGAGACTTGTTGCCATCCTGGCTCTCTAGAAATCACCACTGAACAATGCAGAGCTTGGCTGGTGCCTTATGTAGGACTTAGGCCTCCCAAGGCTGAAACATGCGGCTAACTCCAAGACTTGGTCATACAACATGACTAAGATAATCAACTGTATCTCAAAGTATATGCCATATGGCAAAATGCTGATTTATCCCCAGAAAAGAATAAATATTTGTCACATGATTTTGCATGCCAGAATGCATTGTATACTGACATCTTAGCATCATAACCAGAAGTAATGGGGTTTATTCAAAGCTGAGATTTCTACCAATGGATAGGTTGTACAGTAAAAAGCAGGAGACCTGTTTATGAAGAACAAAGAATCACTAAGCATTAATCTTTCCCACACTACTCTTCTATATCATTGCTGTATGACTTTAGTCTATGTCTAAGGGAACACTTGATTTCCTGTTTCTCAATTCTGTCCCTGCCATGTTATCAGATATGACCTGACAACATCACACAAATGTCTCTGAAAACCACCACTAGGTGGACTTACCCACGGCCAGGAAACTCTTAAGAGTGACATGAGAAAAACCTCACTGGCCACCATATCCAGCTGACTGAAGTGGCAACCACTGTCAACAACTCCAACATCCTCCTCCTCAGACCCTCTGCTCTCCAGTGGATCACTCTGCAGGATGTCCACTGTCTGCTCACTGTTGCTACAGTCTGCATATGGTTGTCCCCAGCATCCCTTTGAAGACATGGAGCTTCAGGAAGTGGGCCCTCCGAGAAGGAAGCTAGGACACTACAAGGTGGCAGATTTCTCTATCAATCATACCCTGCCACTACATACTACCCTGCACACACACAAAGCAAGGAGCACAGTGAACTTCACAGGTGTGAGCCACAGGTATCTCTCGGCCTTTAACACTAATGTTCTCAGGCATTGTATTATGGAAATAGGAGCAAGCACTTTTTCCCTTAGTGGTTTCATTCTCAAGACTCTCAGCACATTCTAGGATGAATTAGTCCTTATTAGCATGTCTATTCTTCCCCTACATTTCCCATCTCTCTGTTCTCTAATACCTGATGCCTTATTGACAGCTCAAACCTATCCAGGCTAAAAACATGCTCCTCCTCACTAAATTTATCATGCTAACTATAGTTAAAAAAAAAAAAAGTATCACATGCTAGAATTTATGCACTACAGTATCAATGCCACCAACCATGCATGACAGAATCAAAAGGTATTACCATATGCTTGACTCATACAAATGAAAAAGCACCAATTATAGTTAACATGCTTTCTGAACAGCATGCTCTGGGGTATCACATTACTGTTAGTAAGCACTTCTCAGGAAACAAAATGTAAGGAATCCATTAGAATGCAAAGCCAGGTTGGAAAGGATTGTTTTCCTGTAAGAGGATTGTTCTTGAGACACAGATGTGAAGTGTCAGCTATGTCCTGCACTGCATCAGAACTGCCCTCAAAAGCATCTTACAATACAGCAATGGCTTGGTGAGCTCCTACATCTAGTCACACCTCTCTTCAGCAGCTCTAGTGCTGATGCTCCTGATCTTTAGTCTACGGTGGGTACACTCAGCTAGGATTTAAGTGTGCCATGTTTCCACAGCCTCGCAGCTTTCAGCACTTACTCCCCAGGCTGTGGCACTGTTTTGGGAGACTGTGGAACCTTCTGGACCTGGAGCTTGGCTGACAGACCTAGATCTCCTAGGCATGGGCCCTGAGAACTATAGCCCAGCTCCACTTCTGGACCAAGACGCTCTCTGCTTTCTGGCCAGTGACATGTAAGAAGGAGCTGCAGCCTGTCCTGCCATCAGGGCTTTAGCCACGCCTATGCACTTCCTGTCTCTTCCTTAAGGTGCTTCAGTGAGGTACAAGGAAAGCTAACTCCTGTGTGATACCAACCAATCAGAGACTGAAATGAAAAAACGACTTCTATACTAAGCACACTGGCCATACTCACCTGACCTCATCCGCACTGGTGCTCCCTCACTGATACATGCTCTTGAAAGATACAAATGGTTTCACTTCTGAGAAAACTTAGGGGCTGGAGATGGCTCTGAGGTTAAGAGTGCTTACTGCTCATTCAGTTCCCAACATCCACGTGGCAGCTCACAACCACCTGAAATTCTATCCTAGGGGATCCAATGACCTCTCTGGCCTCCACAGGTTCCTGCACACACAAAGTAAACATAATCTCACACAGGTTTACACACATACACATAAAATAAGAAACAAAACATTTAACTATCTTATAAACAGAGTTCAATATCTAAGTTATGCTACCCTTAGAATACTGCTGTAGGCCCCCAGGGGTGCTGTCGGGTCCACCTGAACCACTGGAGATGACCACAGTGGCTTCCCAGCTCTGTCTCTAAGCAGTGTTTATTAGGATCTAACACATCTCACTATGGTGCAGCACTTAAAGACCGAGAACAAGGTCACAGACAAGAACAGTACCCTGAACCCTGCTGCTTACATTGTGTACTTTTGAACCTGAACAACATGGCAGTTTTTGCTGTTGTGTGGCTCATGGTCTGCTGAGTACATCTTAAGCAACTTCTGAGCTGTTCACACGGCACACACACTCATGAGTTCATGCAGTTAAGAGACTAAGGAAATCAAAGATCACAGTCATCCATAACACAGCAAAGCAAACGTCAACCTTCACTGCCTGTCATCACAAAAGGAATCAAGGGAAAACCTGAGCAAATCCTTTAAAAGCAGGACAAGGCATAATTGCAGAGCTAGGATTTGCTGTGGATATCACTCTATATAAATAAAACACTGATGGACAGTGACCAGGCAGGAAGTATAGGCAGGACAAGGAGAGAGGAAAATTGGGGAAACAGGAAGAAGGGGGGAGAGAGACTGCAGCCACCGCCAGGACAAGCAGCATGTGAAGACGCCAGTAAGCCACCAGCCACGTGGCAAGGTATAGATTTATAGAAATGGGTTAATTTAAGATATAAGAACAGTTAGCAAGAAGCCTGTCACGGCCATACAGTTTGTAAGTGATATAAGCGTCTGAGTGATTATTTTATAAGTGGATTGAGGGACTGCGGGGCTTGGTGAACCTGGAGAGAAGCCCTCCAGCAACAAGGATTCTTTACTTTCCATTAAGCAGCTGTCTGTGCCACTTATTTTAAATCACTTAGCACAATTACTCATGGAAACACAAGGATTCAAAATAATCTAAATACATACTTGGCAAGGACAGTAGAGAGGAAATTAGAGCAGTTAAGTTCTGTGAACTCTGAGATCCCAGCTAAAATGGATGTCTCAAGTTTCTGAAAAATGGCAGACTTTTGCAGTTGCTGAAGACCTTGGGACGGGTCCACAAGACCAGCATTGTCTTCATAATAATACCACGGTACTGTATACCTTTTCAGTGTTTGATATCTGCTGTGCATTATGTAATGGTGGATGATACTCATGTCCAAGCAAGTGTCTATGTGCAGGACCTTCCCTCCCATCCCCAATCATGAGCTCGGCGAAGACGGGGAAAAGCTAGATTCATGCAATAGCACTGAAGAAGCAGTCCAAACTGTCAGCTGTATGCTAACACCATTAAAGCTTACATGGCTAGAGCTGTATTAGGAATGCACATGAAGCTCTTGTGCTATGCATGGACACACATCTGAAGTGCAGACTACACTGGCTGCCTTTTCACAGTGACATATTTTTACTTTAACAGGCAACTGACAAACTACCATCATTACACTTTGCAGATGATTGTGTTTACAAAACTTTTTTTTTTTTTTTTGAGATGAATGAAGCTCAAATTTCTAATACTTGAAGACTTTGACAGCTCTGCAGTAGTGGTGATAATACCAAGTGTGATTTTCGGCAACAGATTAGACATAGACGTCTTACCAATTTGCAAGAAAATGCTGAATTCAGTGAACACACTCTAAATGGCCAGAGACTGTATTAGGAGTTTAAGTTGACAGGAATGTAATGTGACACGTTCGTTTCAAATGTAACCAAATCCAGTGGGCTTCACCGCACGAGCATCAAGACTTCTTGACACAGGTTTCTAACATCACAATGTAAGCGACCTTTAAGCAACTCCCTCCTAAATGTGCTGCAGTAGCAGAGAATACCCTGCTCCTCCACCTACAGTGTGGGTCTACTTTTGCCCGAGGGAGGGCACGGATGCAGAAGCTCACTGAGCAGATATAGTGACGTTAACAATGTGACACAATGTCACAGCTCCACTTTTGCAATTACAGGAAGCTTACAAGAAATGTTGCTCGATATTTTGTCATGAAATTACTACTAATTCACAAACTCCCACTTCTAATTTCTAACACAATAAAATATCTATATAACCCACATTTCTCTTGAGTACTCAATAATTACTCAAAATATAAAAAGGTTCTGAAGGCTGGAGAGATGGCCAGTGGTTAAGAGCCAACACCACTCTTAGAGAGAACCTGAGTTCAGCTCTTGGCACCCATGCTGGACAGTCTCCACAGCTCCAGGAGACCAATGATCTCCTCTGAACTACAAGGGTACCTGCACTCAGGTGTACACACACACACACACACACACACACACACACACACGAGAGAGAGAGAGAGAGAGAGAGAGAGAGAGAGAGAGAGAGAGAGAGAATAGAAAACAATCTTTAAAAAAACAAGGTCCTGAAAGCAGAGTTCGAGAGCCACTATATGTATCTCTACTGCCTTCTCCCATCATCTTGAGTCCTGCAAACTAAGAACAGCACACTAGGGTCTGGAGAGATGGCTCAGAGGTTGAGAGCACTGACTGCTCCTCCAGAGGACCCAGGTTCAATTCCCAGCACCCACATGGTAGTTCACAACTGTTTTTAATTCTAGTTCCAGGGGATCTGACACCTTCATAAAGACATACATTAAATACATAAATCTTTTTTAAAAAGCACACTATTTAAATCCTTTGTGCAATATATTGTATGAGGTTCTTTATCCAGTTACATTTCACCTGAAAGAGTAACAAATATATGAATAACTGAAACTCAGCTATAGGAGAAGTATTTTAATTGTCACTGTGGCAATAAACTAGATACTAAACTGGTCAGATCAACTTCTTTATCATAAACAAAGTTAAAGGTCAACACTACCCCACAGATAAAATTACTCTCTAGTGTAGTTTATATTCGTTAACTGACTCTACCAACAGCAAGAGACCTTTGGAAACTCCCTCCATGAATGACAATGTTTAGCTGGTTGCAAACTGTAAAGAGTGGTGGGCACAGGTCCCTGCTGACAACCACATGACTAGGGGTCAACCTCAAGATGCTCATTAGTTACTCCGGGGGAATTCAGAGTCCAGTCACAGTCAAGGAACACAACTCCACTCTCACAGCGACTTTTCTCTTTTTCTGCGGCTGCTAGGCACTGGGAAGTTCTGACACTCTGCCAGCTGCACAGCTGACTTGCAAACACAAATAGCTGCTCTCGGTGTGGTGTCTTCAGCACACCACAGAACGAGCTATCCGTTTCCCTGATGGCTACCCACATGCCATCAATAATGAGAAAGTGTGTTTTAATAGTCCTAGGGGACAGATGAACAGATCTGCCTACAGACGCTAGAGGGACTGGCAGGTCCAGAGAGCACCGGAACCTCAAGTAGACACTTCTAAATTACACCAGGCAGGAGGTTAGGATCATCTCCATGCTCTTTCCCTCACAACTCCAAAGGATGTGCACATGCAGTCATCTTAGGAAAAAACTTGGATGATAGATTATTGTTACCATGGGAGCCAGTAACAATTTGTTCAGAGATTATATCTGCAAGTAACAAAATGGTGAACAACTAAAAGAAACTCAGAGGCTCAAAACTGTCAACACTGACATTAGACTGTAGAACAGACATTAAGTTGGAATTTATTTTCTGATATGAAGCAGACCTCACAGAAGTACCTGGCTCCCACTCTAAATGTAGGTTGCTCTTAGCCCTGGCAAACAACCTTGGCAGAATGCATTGCTTTGGGATCTAAGACTTACAAGACTCAGTGGTATAAAATGTAATAAGGTGTTAGGAGGCTAGTTTGCTGCTCACCAAACACCTTAATTACAAGAACTGGGGCTTGTCCTAGATCTGTTCTAAAGGGGGTATTTAAGGGCCTCGGGTTTTCCTGAGACAGATCAACAATTGTAAGAAAGATATCAGACCCTCAGAGGATGAATGAACCAGAGAAACATAAAAAATTCCTGAGGTAACAAGAGATTGACAGCCCAGTGCCTGAGTTTCTGCACTCCGTCCAGCAGCTGGTCCAGGAAAGCCTGACCCGTAACTCTCATTCAGACGACAGGCTGCCTCCAGTGTTCCGAGGAAAGGTGGGCAGCCAGCCAAGCACTACCTGTAGGTGCAAGTGTAGAAGCTTGCCTTCAACTTGCTTGGTCTTTTTGACTGTTTCCTAATATACAAAAGCAGGGTGAAGCATTTAGTTGAAATATGGCTAAGATGTGGTGATAAAACGCTGCCACTTTAGAGACAAAATTCAAGCGTTTTATTACATGCCAGAGCAAGGAAAGTCTCAGTAAGCACTGCGAATCCCAGTTAAATCCCAGCAGTGACGGGTGGTTACTACATTTGCATGTAGTAGAGTTATTAGGGTAAGGCTTATTTTTCTGGAGAAACCCAGCTCAGATTACAGCTCCTCCACAAACCTTTCCTTGGACCTTTCTCCCTACTGCCTCCAGTTCTGTTCTGCAGTCTGTGCCGACTTGTGCAGGCAGTATTTACCCATGCGGTGAGGAGCCTGCTTACATAGGGAGTTCCTTGATGGCAGTGACCTTAGGTTACTCCACTGGACACTTTCAACGCACAGCAAGGCCCAGGGTGTAGAGCAAGTCCAACCCAATCACAGCTCCACTGGGTGATGTCTCAGGTAGTACAGTTATGACATAACTCTACACGGACGATCATTCATTCTCGGTGAGATAAAAGAACGTGTCGAAGCACGCACACACGTTAAGTACTAATTCATGCCACAAGACAGAGACAGGATGGATCGACCAAAAAATAAAATAAAATAATAAAAAAAAAGCAAAACAAACAAACAAAAAAAGTCAAATGTAAAGCCAGTGGGCCCCTTGGTTGCTGCTGCCTAGTAAAGAAGTGCACAAGAGCCGAAGGGGGGGTTATTTTAGGTTGACAGCTCAGCCAAGTACCCTCCCGGATGCACTCTCGCTTCGCAGCAGCGGCGGACCAAGTCTACCCCCGGCCAAGTGACTTCAAGAGTGCGAAAACTCTTGATGGCAAGGCCGCGCCGCTTGCAGCCAGCCGTGCTGGGCGCAGGGCTGCACCTGTCACAGCGAAACGCGCCGGTCCCTCCGACCCCAGCCAACCCGGGGTTTGTTGACCCGACTGTTCCGGGCGGCCGGGGGTGGTGAGCAGGTCGGGGAGGCCGCCCGCCCGCCCGCCCGCCCGCGTCCCCGCCGCCGCCGCCGCACTCACTCAGGCTCGCGGGCGGGCTGCGCAGTCGGCCGCGGGCTCGGAACCCGGCTCCGCGCAGCAGCGAGGCCCCGCGCCGGCCCCGCCGCTCCTCATCGTCCTCCTCCCGCCCAGGGGCCGCCGTCGCCGCCGTCTAGCCCGGAGCTCCTGCGGCGCGGCGGGCTGGTGGCGCAGCCTGCACTTCCGGCTCTCTCGCTCTCACTGTCGCTGGCAAAGGCCGCCGCCGCCGCCGCCGCCCCCCACATAACCCGTTCTCCGGCTTCCTCCCCCGGAGTCGGAAGCCAGTTTGGCCCCCTGGGCATGCGCGGGGCGGCAGGCCCCGCCCTCGCGCTACGGTGGCCCGTAGGGGTCAGAGACGGCTCCGCGTTCCCCAGCCCTTGGCTCTCTTGCACACCCGGCGGGGAGCGGGGAGGAATTGGATTGCAAAGCGCCGCACTCTGTTTGTTTGTTTGTTTTACCTTCACTGCCAAGGCAGACACACATCTTACTCTTACAGTCCCGAGGCCCAGCTCAGGGTCGTGTGCACTCCGGACTCTCCCAGATGCCTCTCTGCCTCTGGTTATGCTCTTCTTTCTATCTACAATGCATTCTCTATTCCACCATAGCTGCGAGCACTCACGTCCTTCCTTGTTATTTCTCTTTTTAATTCCATGAGGAGAAAAAACAAAACAAAACGAATTTGGTTCTCCACGAACCATGCAGCTGAAACAACACATTGGAGTGAGGGCTTGGAATGAACGTCCAGTTTTTCCCGTTTCCTAACTCGTGGTTCTCATATCAGCAACGCAAAGTTCTACCTGTGTCTGACGTCGGAGCTCAGGAGCGGTTGAATGAGGCACGAGAGCTGGTTTTCCGTCCCAACCAGTGGGGCCTCCTCCTCCTCCAGCACGGCTGGGTGCTGCTGCCCTAATAACCTGTGGCTTTACTACGTCGCAGGTAACATTCGGGAGATTCTGGGCGAACTGAACAGGAAGTAATTGACCGCAAGGAGTCGTAGGATCTGGCTCCACTTTAAACTCGCCTTGAACTGTGGGTCTGAAATACGGACAACCCTAAGATCACTTTAACACGCTAGCGTCTCACCAGTGCAGCGAAGTTTCCCTTTGAAAGGAAATAATCCCGAGAGTTCTCACCTTTTGCCCATAATTTCTGAATTCTCATTGGAGGAACAGGGCACGTCATAGCCACATTTCCAGGGGAAAGTGGAAAGCAAGAATTCCCGGGACGTGGGGCGTGAGTTTGTATTTCCACCTATCTTGAATATTTAGCGCAGCCGTCAGTGATTGACAGTAGGAGCTGAACAAAACTATCGGCTAACTTTATTTCCAACCAGCCGAACCCATCTGAGGGGCCTGTGGCGCAGGCCGGCGTGTTTCTGTGCCGTGGATTACGGATTGCTGTGAACACACTGTGTGTTGCTTTTGCACGGTGGGAACGCCACGGACACGGAACCGGAGATAATTTTGCAAAACGTCTTCTTCTGGAGCCCTGGGCGCTTTGGGAGGGAGGATGCTCGAGTCTCCCGGACCACCGAGCAGGTCCGGGCAGCAACCCCAGCCTCCAAGTTCGGCTCAACGACGACACCTAGCGGCGAGGAGAGGGAACGACCTCAGCTGCAGCCCGGGGCCCGGGGGGGGGGGGCCCTGCTGCGCAGGCGCCCTGAGCCGCCGCCGCGCCCGCCCGCCTGCTCATCACTGCGCCTGCGCACCCCACTCGCCCTTTCCCTTAAACTGCGCCCAGGCTCGCCTGTCTCCACTGCGCCGGCGCGAGAAGCAGCTGGCGGAAACGCAGAACCGGCTTAACGGGGACGGCCGCTTCCGGTGGGTCGGAGTGAGGCTGGGCGGTCCGAGGGGGACGCTGCGAGGCCGGAGGTACGGCTGGCAGGAAGAGGGAGGGCGGCCGGAGGTCCTGGCGAGGCGGCACCCTTCCCGCGCCGCAGGTCCTAGCGTGGTCACCCGGGGGCTTGCCGTGGGGGTGACGCCTTCCGCGGGGCGGCCGGACCGCGGCGGACTTGTTTCCAGGTGACACTTGGCCGCCCCCGAGGGTTTGATTACTTGCCTTCCTTCTCAGAGTGACGATCCTCTGCACCCCTCTCCCCCCACCCCACCCCCCCGCCGCCTGGCGACCTCGTATTCGGTAGTGTTGGGTTTTACAGGTAGCTTAGGTAAGCAAGCATCCAAGTAACGGGTTGTCAGGGTCCCTGTGTCTAAAGCCAGGCACCGCGCTGAGCACCTCCGACAGCTTGTGGTCGTCGACTTTATCAAGGGTGCGTTTGAACTTCAGCGCCTAAAGCCTACCAAAGATAGCGATTTGTCTTACTGCACATGGAAAGCATCATCTCAGACCGCGGGATGCAGAAAAGTAAAATAAAGTTGGAGAGCGGGTGAAAGAAATTCAGATACTTAACTTCTCTTGCAGTTGCCTTGAACAAAATATGTTTTTATAGCAATTTGCCATCTTTGTGTTATCTGTGTTTATAGTTATTTTAAGATGCGTGTGTATTCACACCATTGCCTAAAATTCACCATTAGTATAAACTCAGCTGAGTCGTTTGCTCCTGTTTGTTGAGGAAAAGATGGTATACTTTCTACAGATAGACCTATAGAAAATGTACCTGTACTTGGAACTTTGAGAATGTATTTCCTCATAGACTTCGTTTTATGTGCATTGTACAGAAGTTATTACTAGCATTGTGCACCATCGAGTACCCACTGGAAGGAACCAGGTGGTTCAGTCAGTTATGCAAACCATTCTCAGCAGGGCATGCCGTTAACGAAATCTCTGTTAGAAATGTCAGGAAGGACCGCCCCAGGTGGGCTTATCTTGATCTGACCCAGTTGGGTTTTTTCTATCAAAAATAAGACTGAGAAGTGAAGTTTTTTTCCTCCGTGAGCTACAAATACTTGCCATGAATCATTCCTAGTGCAGGCAGCACCCAACTGTCAGCCAGTTTTCCCGGTGTCAGTGTTTAAGCAGCCCAGTCCCGGCTCCATGTGCTTTTCCACAAATCACTTGAAGCATTTAGTAATTAGTTTTGCAAACAAATCTGCGTTGTATTCATCACTGATAGCACAAATCACTTGTAAGACTTTTCTTTGTGGGGTGGGGAAGTAGAGGGTGGAGACTGTATTAATCCCCACTGCTGGCCAGATGCTGTTTGAAGTCATGTGATAAAGCACGATCGTGACTCCTGGAATGTACGTTTTGCTTGAAGTCCCTTTTAGAAAACTTACTTGACTGTCATGTATATAAACCACATGAAAGTAACTGACATAGATCTCTGTAGAACTTACAGGGATATTTACAACGTCAGACAAGTTTCATCCGTGTGTAACCGTGTTAGGAAACATTCTAGACCCGACTCAGTTATTTCCTTGATTTTAGACGTCTCTGGTGAAAAGGCAGTGATTGTTGGGGTTAGGATTGTATTTTTCTTTTTGGTAAAGCGCTTAACGTGTTACTGTAGTTTGCTCTCGTCATACCCTGTGTTCTTTTAGACATACGCCATCTTAAAGTAGAAGCACACTACCCGGCTCATACATAGTTACTGAACACTTGGGAAACAGCAAGCACGAAGATAGGAACAAAAAGAAATATTATAATGAATCGATATTTGTGTATCTGTGATAAAAATGAGGCTGTTATGGGGCGAGAACTTCCAGCTGGGCTTTGAAGGGCAGAGGAGTTGCCATAGCTGTCACTGAAGGAATAAAGAACATTGTTTGGTTTGTCAGCCACAATTTGAATTTCAGAATGCCTAAGAAATCAAGTTTGGGGGCGCTGGAGAGATGGCTCAGCAGTTAAGAGCACTGGCTGCTCTTCCAGAGGATCCGGGGCTCAATTCCCAGCACACATGTGGCACCTCACAACTGTCTATAACTCTTGTTCCAGGGGATCTCACACTGTCACACAGACATGTATTCAGGCAAAACACCAATGTACATAAAATACAAATAAATAAATTATTAAAAAAGAAATCAGGTTCTGGTTCAACGAGCAAGTGATTTGTTAAAAACACTGGTAGGTAGCAAGTAGTGTGTTTTGAAAGAAGAAACATAAACAGACTTTCCTCAGAGACTGGGAAATAAAGTTTACCTCATCCGACCTGATTTTCGTTATTAGAAATAATATTTTTGTGTTCTGTGCTAAAATAATTAGGAGCTAGAATGCCTGTGATTATTAGCATTTAAGATAAATTGGTACTCAGCTATAGGAAATGAAGCTGTTGAGACCTGATGGGAAATGTTGCCAGGGTGGAAGAAAAAGCAGCTCCATGTGGAACCATCGTTTATTGCATTGACCTGTTTTCCTTGAGGGAACCATAAATGCGTATCGTGATCTAAATCGCCTCTGTGAGCCCATTGTTTTAAATATTTGTAGATTGCACCTGCCACTTAAACTCACTCTCTTTTGCTTTATCAGTGCAAACTGGAGGGTTTGTCGTCTCTTCCATGGCCACCTCACAGACTTCACAGACTGTTGCAGCGCACGTCCCCTTTGCAGATTTATGTTCCACATTGGAACGAATACAGAAAAGTAGAGACCGTGCAGAAAAGATCAGGCACTTCAAGGACTTCTTAGACTCTTGGAGGAAATTTCATGATGCCCTTCATAAGAACAAGAAGGATGTTACGGACTCTTTTTACCCAGCCATGAGACTTATTCTTCCTCAGTTAGAGAGAGAGAGGATGGCTTATGGAATCAAAGAAACCATGCTCGCCAAGCTTTACATCGAATTGCTGAATTTACCAAGAGGAGGCAAGGACGCCCTGAAGCTCCTGAATTACCGAACACCTACTGGCGCTCGCACGGATGCCGGGGACTTTGCCATGGTTGCGTACTTCGTGTTGAAGCCACGGTGCTTACAGAAAGGAAGCTTAACCATACAGCAGGTAAATGAACTCTTAGACTTAGTGGCCAGCAATAATTCTGGCAAAAGGAAAGACCAGGTGAAAAAGAGCCTTCTCCAGTTAATAAGCCAAAGTTCAGCACTTGAGCAAAAGTGGCTGATTCGCATGATTATCAAAGACTTAAAGCTTGGCATCAGTCAGCAAACTATATTTAATGTTTTTCACAGCGATGCAGTTGAGCTGCACAATGTCACCACGGATCTGGAAAAGGTCTGTAGGCAACTCCATGACCCCTCTGTGGGGCTCAGTGATATCTCCATCACTCTGTTTTCTGCCTTTAAGCCAATGCTAGCTGCCATAGCAGATGTGGAGCGCGTGGAAAAGGACATGAAGCAGCAGAGCTTCTACATCGAAACCAAGCTGGATGGCGAGCGCATGCAGATGCACAAAGACGGGGAGGTGTATCAGTACTTCTCCAGAAATGGCTACAACTATACCAGTCAGTTTGGCGCCTCTCCACAGGAAGGCTCACTCACCCCATTCATTCATGGTGCATTCAGGACAGACGTGCAGAAGTGCATCCTCGATGGCGAGATGATGGCCTACAACCCGACCACACAGACCTTCATGCAGAAGGGCGTCAAATTTGATATCAAAAGGATGGTCGAAGATTCTGACCTGCAGACGTGTTATTGTGTCTTTGATGTGTTGATGGTTAATAATAAGAAGCTAGGGCGTGAGACCCTCAGGAAGAGGTATGATATCCTGAATGATACTTTTACACCCATCCCAGGCCGGATAGAAATAGTGCAGAAAAGGCAAGCTCATACAAAGAATGAAGTAGTGGATGCATTAAATGAGGCCATAGATAACAGAGAGGAGGGCATCATGATTAAACACCCTCTGTCCATTTATAAGCCAGACAAAAGAGGCGAAGGCTGGCTAAAAATTAAACCAGAGTATGTCAATGGATTAATGGATGAATTAGACCTCCTAATTGTGGGGGGCTACTGGGGTAAAGGCTCACGGGGTGGCATGATGTCTCACTTCCTGTGTGCAGTGGCAGAGACGCCCCCTCCCGGTGAGAGGCCATCTACCTTCCACACCCTGTGCCGCGTTGGGTCAGGATACACCATGAAAGAACTCTATGATCTTGGCTTGAAACTGGCCAAATACTGGAAACCCTTTCACAGGAAATCTCCGCCGAGTAGCATTTTATGCGGGACAGAGAAGCCGGAGGTGTACATCGAGCCCTGTAACTCTGTCATTGTTCAGATCAAGGCAGCGGAGATTGTCCCCAGTGACATGTACAAGACCGGCTCCACGCTGCGCTTCCCACGCATCGAGAAGATCAGAGACGACAAAGGGTGGCATGAGTGCATGACCCTGGGTGACCTGGAAGAGCTGAGGGGGAAGGCGTCTGGGAAGCTTGCCACCAAACACCTTCACGTCGGTGATGATGACGAACCTAGAGAAAAGAGGCGGAAACCCGTCTCCAAAACGAAGAAAAGCATTGGAATTATTGAACACTTGAAAGCACCTAACCTTTCTAACGTAAGCAAGGTTTCTAACGTTTTTGAAGATGTTGAGTTTTGTGTGATGAGTGGGTTAGATGGTCATCCGAAGTCTGACCTAGAGAACAGAATTGCAGAATTTGGTGGTTATATAGTGCAGAATCCAGGCCCAGATACGTACTGTGTGATCGCAGGGTGCGAGAACATCAGAGTGAGAAACATTATCTCTTCAGATCGACATGATGTTGTCAAGCCCGAGTGGCTTTTAGAGTGTTTTAAAACAAAAACGTGTGTGCCATGGCAACCGCGCTTTATGATTCACATGTGCCCATCAACAAAGCAGCATTTTGCCCGTGAATATGATTGCTATGGTGATAGCTATTTTGTTGATACTGATTTGGATCAGCTGAAAGAAGTGTTTTTAGGAATTAAGAAACCCAGTGAGCAGCAGACTCTGGAAGAAATGGCGCCTGTGATTGCTGACTTAGAATACCGTTATTCCTGGGACCACTCTCCTCTCAGCATGTTTCGACAATGCACTGTTTATCTCGACTTGTACGCTGCTATTAATGACTTGAGTTCCAAAATTGAAGCAACGAGATTAGACATCACAGCACTTGAGCTGCGCTTTGGTGGAGCAAAGGTAGTTTCCTGCTTATCTGAGGGGGTGTCTCATGTAATCATCGGGGAAGACCAGAGACGAGTTGCAGACTTCAAAGTCTTCAGAAGAACTCTTAAGAAAAAGTTTAAAATCCTGCAGGAACGTTGGGTGACTGATTCAGTAGACAAGTGTGAATTGCAGGAGGAAAATCAGTATTTGCTTTAGGGCTAGCTATCCAGGGAAAGTATTGGCTGTGCCAGACAACAGCAGAGGGTAATGATGAAGCAGCCTGTGACATTCATTTTCTTTCTTAAATACTTCAAAAGCATTAGTTACCCAAAGACAGTTTTTAGATAGAAAAGAAACTGAATGGGCCAGAGCCTAAAAGGATGTTTCCTACTCTGACTCTGAACCATGGCACAATGAGCTTCAGGAGGTGTGTGTGTGGTGTCCATATCGAAGCTGGAGTTTGGATTCAGATAGGAGTAAAGTGGATTTTGAAGCTTTTAGAATCATCACAGCTCTTGACTTTCTAAACAGAATTTTCCAGAGTTAAAAATTATAATTGTTTTTAGCTAATAAAAAGATTATTTAAAAAAAATCAGAGTTGTTACAGTTAGACTTATAAAAATAAGTCATTTTATTTGAGGGCTCAAATGCTATCTTTAAGCATGAAGTATTTTAATAAATAGTTTTTTAAGGTTATGGCCAAATGAATTAATAAGTAGATTTCTCTTGATAATGGGGGGGAAGTTAAAAGAGAATCATCTAAACATTGGACACTTGAGATGTTAATTGATTTGGTTGAAAAAGAACCCTTGCAATTTTAAATTTAACTTTTCTGAAGTAGGGCATATTTGATAGAGAAATGTTTTTCATGAATTAACAGAGTTCATGGAGCTTGTCTCCTCTGATGATCCTCTGAGGAGGTGTCCATACAATGACCAGGCTGTGACTTTCCTTAGGGATCAGGTGCTTTGACTTTGGAGATGGCTTTTATAATTAGGTTGAAGTCACAGTCACGTGTGTATTATATCTGTGTTCAGAAATGTACTTCCTTGACAGCACTGAGGTGGAGGAGTGTCAGACTTGATGTAATGGGTATAAATTATTTGAAGTGTCTTCTTTTTGAAGCAATGGAATAAGTGTTTGTGATTATCATAATTTAAATAAAGTTATTAAATATTTAATGCAATACCAAAGTTATGTTCTTTTACTTTAAATCAGTTCATCATAGTTCTTTGATTCATATTTTATCGTGTCATTACACTCTGAGTCTTTGTGTGAGGTGGGGGTCCAGGACGGCCTTGAAGTTATGGTAATGCCAATGTGAGCCCCCAAGTACTGAAATTACAGGCATGGACCGTCGCTCTGTCTGAGTTACTCTCAGACAAGCTTCAGTCCTATTTCTTCTGGGATCCGGTGTGTTTCGCATTACCAAGTGCACTGTAGTGATGTAAGCCTGTCCTTCCTCGAGTTTATAAAGGCATATTCCAAAGTGCAAGTGTAGTTGAAGGTTTATAGTTTTCCTACTAAAGGTAATATGTGTTTATGGTATTCATGGTAAGGGAGCCATAAAGCCACTATTTAGAGTAACAATACTAAAGCTTACTCTGCTTTATTTATTTTTTCAGTAAGTTGTGAGAATATTTGCAGGCCATGAAAGTATAGCTCATCGTTTTTCACTGCTGCATAGAGCTCCACTGTGTGCACTTACCGTACCTTATTAGCCTGTGTCAGCATCTAAGTTAGCTCCTCATATTCCATTCACACTTTTCTTTCCTGTCAGGTAGTGTGGTAATTCTTTTACCTGGTTGGTGTGGTTGTGTGATGGCTCTAATCTTGGTTGTCCGTTTGACTGCATCTGGGATCAACTAAAACACAAGCTGCTGGGCACTCCTGTGAGGGGATTTTTAAAGCAGGAAGACTCGCCCTAAATGCAGGTGACAGCTTCCGGTGGCAGTCCAGCTAAAAGGACTCAGATGACGGAGACTGCTTTTCCCTCACTGTTGCTGGCAGATCCGTCTGTCCCTCACCTGTGTTAGAACCCACTTGTTCAGGATTCTCACGTAGGCTGAAGACCATCGGTTCAGGAATCCTCCGGGCCTCCAGTGGACCAGGGACCACCAAGACATCCAGCTTCGTGGACTAAATGACTTCTGGAATCACAGCCTCTGTACTTGTTGGCCTACCTGAAGCATTTCCTGTGCTTGAGTCTAATAAATCTCGTTTCAGTACATGGATTTCTCTTGTGTGCTCTGTTCCTTTGGAGAACCCTAACTGGTAGATCGAGTCCTAATGCTGGCTCAGAGTCGCACTTTTTCTCAGTGACTTGTTGAGTGTTGAAAAACTAGGGAAACACTTTGGTTGGTTCCTCTCCCCCAACTCTCAGTGTTGGTTGGTTTGGTTGCTCTTGTCAGACCTACTCTGAGTTTATTGACTCGGGAGTGTTCTGTCCCTGGCTTTAAGCCTCACAACAGCTCCAGTTACACAACACCTCAGTGTGAAGTCTTCCAGGCCTCTTCCCATGGTTCATATCGATTGCCAACCTGGCAGGATCAAGAGTCATCCAAGAGGCACACTTCTAGGAAACTGGGGCTGGGGGAGGGGGTTATGTAGATTAGCCTAGCCTCTGGGTGTGCCTGTGAGAGAGTTCCTTGATTTGATGACCGGAAGTCAGAAGATCCCCCCCTCCCCAAACATGGCAACCCTGATATGAGGGGTCCAAGGGAAAAGTGCTTGCTCTGTTCCTGCTTGCCTTTGCTTCTTGATGGAGTGCTGCTGCCACGACCTCCATCTTTGCTGACATCAGAACCCACCCTCCTCAGTGTGGCTCTCCTGGAGTCCTCCCGGCCTCCCATGCTGTGCTGAGGCTTAGTCTTCAGCCTCTGGAGAATGAGGAACCGTGGTTGAATTCCCCAGACCATGACAGATAAGTCATTCTAATCAACCCCCTTTTCCGTATTCCTTCTGCCAGTTCTGCTGCTCTAGAGGACGCTGGCTGATAGATTCTTCAACAAACACAGGTCTCCAAGTGCCACCGCCCTGCTTCAGCAGCTGCCAAAGGCGGCCTGGCATATGACAGACCTCCAGAGGATACGAAAGCAGTCCTGGCTTGCACCTGCACACACTTCCTCCCAGAAAGCTTGCTTTCTCAGTCCAACTCGTTCAGGTTTCCCCAGGCTTGCTGAGTAGGACATCTGTTTACCCCGGGGCTCACGCTCACGCCATAGCGGTCAAACCAGCAGTTCCCTGCTTAGCACGCAGCCAGTCTTGATGGAGGCCACAAAGTGAGGAAAGCGACTGTCACACCCATGCCTTGTCCAGTGCCTGCGCCATGCGTAAGGTGGCTGCTTCCACGGCTCCTTCCCTGCCATCTTGTACTCTTCCTCCACTGTGCTCCCTTTTCCAGAGCACGGGTTTATTTTAAGATGCAGGTGAGATTTTGTCACTCCTACTATGGTGGTTTGCAAGAAAATGGCCCCCCAAAGGGAGTGGCACTATTAGGAGGTGTGGCCTTGTTGGAATAGATGTGACCTTATTGGAGCAAGTGTGTTACTGTGGGGGCAGATGGGGTGATATACTGTGTACCCCAGTAAAGCTTACCTGGGGATCAGAGGGCAGAGCCAGCCACTGAATTAGACATAGAGGTCGGCAGTGGTGGCACACATCTTTAATCCTAACACTCAAGAGGCAGAGATCCTCTAGACCTCTGTGAGTTCAAGCCCACACTTTGCTATATGAGAGAAACAGAACCAGGCAGTGGAGACACACGCCTTTAATCGCAGGAAGTAATATGGCAGGACACAGAAAGGCATATAAGGCATGAGGAAACAGGAACTCTCACTCTCTTGAGGCTGAGGATTTCGTAGAGGTAAGAGCTAGTGGCTGGGCTGTTCTGCTTCTCTGATCTTTCAGCGCTCACTCTAATATCTGGCTCTGGGTTTTTTATTATAAGCCCTTTTAAGATTTGTGTTACATCGGCAGGCTTTGGGTCTCTTCGGCTCGAGCTTCCCTCAGTGTAACACTGAGTCTATTTCCCGTTGCCTGCATACCAACATGCAGCAGCTCCTTCTCCAGCACCATGTCTGCCTGCACACCGCCATACTCCCTGTCAAGATGATAATGGACTAGACCTCTGTAACTGTAAGCGGCCACATCAATTAAATGTTTTCCTTTATAAGCGTTTGCCATGATCGTGGTGTCTCTTCACAGCAATAGAAACCTTAACTCAGACACGGTTTTGTACCAGGGACTGGAGTATTGCTGTGTTAGGCCTGACCATGTTTTTGTTCTAAGGAATATGGACCTTGAGACCAGATCAGAAAACCAGTTGAACACTTTAAGTGCTGTATAATGGTCCATCCTAGCAGGAGCGTGGAGTGATAGTCTTTGAGGGGACTTGTTTCTTTGATTGTTCTACTTGCTAATGAAGGAACAGACACCTAACAGCCACCTTGGATTTAGGGTGTACCTTTCAAGAGAAGCTGAAATGAGGGAATCATTCAGGTCTTCAGTTTTTTACACACTGTATCATAATCTTCAAGGGCTAAACCATGGCACTGGCAGTACCTCAGCCAGCAGTTGGTATGATCAGAAAAGGTACGTTTTCCCCATTATGATTCTAACTATGATTCTTATAGTAATTTGTCCACTACTTAGTGATTCTGAAATTAAAGTCTCAGAAGAAAGCAGAGTCATTTTGTTAATGCTGTCTCTGTTTACTTCTGTCACTCACATCCTTTCCGCTGGAAAACTGCTGTTGCTAATAGCTGTCCTGGGTGCAGTGAGTCACATAATTGAGTTTTAAGTGAAAATAGATGATTGTTTGAGTGGTTTTATGAAAGAGCATCATTTTTTTCCTCCAGCTGATAGTCTGGGGATCTCAAGGATTTACAAAGACGTTTCCATCTAATGTTAGTGATTGTTTTTAATATCTTCGGCTTTTTATATCAATTATAAATCAGATAACTAATGTTCCCTTAAAATGGAGCAATATGAAAGCCTCTGGGTTGAACTAAGCAGATACTTGCAAATGTCAGCTCTGACAAGTGGCCTCATGACTCAGCTACTGAATCATGGGATCACTCAGCTGAACAGCCTTTGTTGACGTAGGGGTCAGGCTTATCACTCAATGGAGAAGCTACTGTTTATCATATGTAAATTAATTTGTCTCAATATATTTTAATAAAAGAGAAGAAGCTACATTATCCATGATGTAGAGCTTGCACACAGCACATTGTTGTCTTCAGGTTGACATGTGTTCCCATCACTTTCCAACTAACATGTACAGCTGTTTCTGCAGTTCCCAGAGCAATGGAGAACAGAAGAGAAATTACACTGATGACCTGCCGTGTGACTCTGTTCCAGGGGAGCTATGAACAGACATCGACTCATCCGAGACTGGGAACCAACAACAGATGAAAATAAGGATTCTGCCAAGTCCAGCTTGGCAACCCAAGTGGGTTTTCCTCAGTGTTACTGGGGCACGGGCAAAATGTTCCGAACCTTTGCTGGGTGGTTGACAGAGCTGCTGTGGACAAAGGTCTCAGTCCCCTCCTATTCATTATCCCTTTGCTGGGGAAAGTCTTTTTGATTGTGCCACCACCGTTGCATGTTGGCTATTTAGAGAGCAAGACAAAGTCTCCTCCACTTCACAGACCCACCCTAGACGAGGGCTTTACTTAGCATAGTATGTCAAAACCTCATCTGCAGTTGAACCTGCCTTTTGTAGTGACTTTCCCAATTTGCAGACACAATAATAAGGTGAGACTTGGTAAACTTAGAAAGGAACGACTAGTTTATCCATGATAAATTACAGAAGAGCATGTACAAAACACATTACAGGACAGAATGTGGTGGTCAGGACTAAACACACACACACACACACACACACACACACACACACACTTTGAAAAAATTCTTACTGTATAGCCTAGGCTGGTCTTGAACTCATGATCCTTCTGCCTTACTCTATTGTGCCCAACCTTGTGGCACTCCCTCCATTTGGTTGGGGACAGAGATGTGATTTTCTTCTAATCAGTAGAATGTGAAGGAGATACTGAAATGTCACTCCTACTTTTATATGTCTCATTCTTACTAGCAGGCTAATCCACACCTCTTCCCATTGCTCTCTCAGCTTACTGGCTGCTGTAGTTTGGATCTTGATAGTCTTTCAAAGGCACGTGTAAAGGCTTTATCACTAGAGTGACTCTATGGTTGATGTTAGAACCTTGAAGAAATAGGGCCTCACAGGAGGTTTTTAGGTCATTGATGCATACTACTGAAGGGAATTATGGTGCCCAGGCCCCACCCCCACTTCCTTCTCTTTGCTCCTTGGCTCATGGTATGAGTGAGTTTGCTTCGCCATGTCTCTTTGCCATGACACCCAAAGGTATGGGGCTCACCAGTCATGGACTACGGTCTCCCAATCATGAGGCAGGTAAGTCTTTCCATTTGGTAAGTTAGTTGCCTTGGGCTTTTGATACAGCAGTGGAAAGCTGACAATCGCACTGACTTTTATAGAACTCCTGTAGATCTCATAGCTACAGGGAAGAGAAAAATCACCAACAACCTCACCGCAGGAAAGCAGGTTCTGCCCTAACTCAGTTCCCGGTGAGGTCACAGCAGCCGGTAACAAATGAGAAGCTCATGCTCTCGGGTTCTGAAACCTTTCGATGATGGCATTGTTGGGGAGCTTGGTAGGCTGTGGTCGGGGGAGTCACTGAAGAATTGCTTCCTACTTCTTGTCTTCGTTTGCATATTTGCTCTTTGCAGCCCGCTGGAGCAAAACCCAACGTTACTACCACACTTCCTTCTAGTCTCTCCCTTACCAACTCCCAGTTGGGCGTACTGACTACACGCCACCCATTCTAGTTCTCTGTGTGTTCTGAAACATTTGCTCTCTCAGCACTTGTAACCAAACATCATCTCTAAAGGTGAAGGTTATATGCCCAGTTTTTCAGGGGCTGACCTTGCCACTTCTCTCGGTGCCCCAAGGGCTTAGAATGCTTGTGCTCCTTGTAGTTTTCTGCCTCACAATCTATTTGCCTAACAGTACTTTTTGCTTAGCTGTTTGAGTACATAGATAACCCACATGAGTCGTTTATGGCTCACTGTGTCTTGTGTTTATTCAACTTTCATAGGTATCTTTGGATTATAATTACACTGATGTGCATTGAAGTCTTTTTATTAGCACCTATAAAATTAATCACATCCATTGATGAGAAATTTCCTGTCCAAAAAAAAAAAAAAACAAAAAACAAAAAAACAAAACACCCAACTTACCTTTTTGTAGGAATGTATTGTTTCTCAGGCTCTAAGAGCATGAACCTTAAGAGGGAAAAGCCCAGCCTTGAAATCTGACATCTGTGTAGGCTGGTTGCCTTTCCTCAGTTCTGTCTTCCATAAAATAATGTAATTACAGCAATCATTCCATTAATTTGTTTTAAGGGAGGAAAGCACACATGTGATTGATTTTTAGAACGCTGCAGTGTACAACATGTTCTAAACATGGTGCGTGCCCAGCTGCTGTGACACCAGGGCAGGGTGAGCAGGAGCAGAGGAACCCATGGCGAAGGAACACCTTGCGTGATGCCAGCGATCCTTCCATCCTTCTAGAAATGTCCACAACCACAACCGGGGAAGATTCTGCCCACCCCCTCTGACTGAGGGGCTGTTGGCATGGGATGACTGGAGACAGCCATTCTGCTGAGTATCTCACGAGGAACAGAGCCGCCAGGCACAAAGGGGAATGATCCAAACTCAGGTGCTAGGGGCCCATAGGTCAAGAAAACCTGTTCCAGAAGCTTCTATAACTGAATGAGAAAAGACCTTTCATGACTGTGACTAACCCTTGACCATACATGATCTCAGTGGTATTTCTAGTCCTACTTCCGTTCGTAGAGCAAATGCTAATTCTTGCTTACTCCATTTAGAAGGCTTAGTCTATGTCTTAATTATCGCACGCAGTGCTCTTCGAAGTTCCAAAGTACTATGCAAATGCCACTTACTGTTAGTCACCATTCTGAAAAAACTTAGCTGTGTCCCAGTGCACAGATTCCAGTGTTCTCTCTCCCAGTGCAGCCTTAGAGACCTAGGTCATGCTGAATTATGTCTGCTAAGCTGGGACACTTACAGGGAGGGAGGCAAACTCTAGGGTCTAAGATAATATTAGGCCCCAGGGCATGAATGTATGCAGATCAGGTCATTGAGGCCAACAAAACCATAGGTTTGCTTGTGGTGTTCCTGTATTGGAGCAGGCTTCTTGCAGAGATGCAATGATGCAATACCAAGTGTATGGGAAGCTATAGTCAGGATCTGGTGCAAATTCAGTCACTCAGGAGTGAAACAAGAAGCTCCTGGAAGCACAGTTGTCTCTCCTACGGCGCCTCTTTCTGGCTCACAGGTCGGTCGCATTGTGTTTTGGACTGTTTTGATTAAGAACACAAAAATGATTTATAAAAACTCAAAATCGGACTCCAAGATCCTGGGGGTAGTGGACTGCTTTCTTCTTTGATACTGTATGCGAACCGTCTACTATAGATTTGATTTTCTATTCTGATGCCGTGAACTGAAGTTCTCAGAAAAAAAAAATACATAAATGAAACAAGCCACGCCAATTTTTAAGTATTACACAGGGTTGATTGGCTGCTTCGAGCCACCCGATTATGGAGAGGTTGGAATGTTGCAGGTACAGATCCAAAGTATCTGGGAATACATTTAGCCCCTGATACCCATCCATTGCCCACTTCTGAGTCTTGGACTTGCCCGCCCTGGACTACTGGGTAAATCCTTTTGGAATATGCAGATCCTTAGCTGCCACCTACCCAAAGGCTAAGAATAAAAACAGGTGACAATTGAGCCATGTGACATACACATGTCCACTTTGCTTAACCTTTGCTCCTATATTTCCACCAGTGCATTTAAAACATATTTTGATGTATAATTCTCTGTTCTGTTACTAGAAAAACTTCATGAAGCGGTGGTGGCACACGCCTTTAATCCCAGCATTCGGGAGGCAGAGCCAGGCGGATGGATCTCTGTGAGTTCGAGGCCAGCCTGGGCTACCAAGTGAGTTCCAGGAAAGGCGCAAAGCTACACAGAGAAACCCTGTCTTGAAAAACCAAAAAAAAAAAAAAAAAAAAAAAAAAAAAAGAAAGAAAGAAAGAAAGAAAAACTTCATGAAACTGTTTCCACTGAAATGGAGTACGAAATTTGCGGTAACCCGTGGCCACTCATATTTGGTTCCACAATCAACTCTCTTGTTCTGTGAGGGAGAGCTGTGTTTGTAAACAACTTTATCTTTTCAACTCTCAAGAGCACATTTGCCTTGATCCTTTCATGTCATTTTCCTGTTAGGGCACAGCTGTACCCTCTAGATTCATATGTCAGTTACATGGTGTTCTCTTGAAATGTCCACAGCTCTCTGCCCAAGCTCTCTGACTCAGTGCCAGTCTGGATGGGAGTTTGTTAGTAACTGCTGGGGTAAGTGTGGGTTGGGGATCCCTGTTGAGACACAATCATGGCCCTGTGGTTTGGTTCATCAGACTGTGATGTACCACACTGTGAGATGAATCAGCTCCACATCCACACTGATGACACTTATTTCTGTGTGCTTTATTTTGATTGTTAAATTCAGAAACAGAACAGTTAGAGAGACCAAGTACACCAGAATCTGACCAGGAAGGTTTTCAAATCCTGAAGACCTCATTGGAGAAGTGTTCTCTCTCTCTCTCCCTCCCCGATCCTCTCTCTCTGTTGTTGTTGTTGTTGTTGTTGTTTTTTTTTGAAACAGGGTTTTTCTGTGTACTTTTGGTGCCTGTCCTGAATCTTACTCTGTAGGCCAGGCTGGCCTTGAACTCATTGAGATCTGCCTGCCTCTGCCTCTGGAGTGCTAGGATTAAAGGTGTGTGCCACTGCTGCCCAGCCATGTTCTCTCTCTTTAATGGAGAGATGCAGGCTGTTTGGCCAAGGTCTTGCTACAGATGCAACATATTGATTGTAAAACTTATTATTGTGTCTCCTGAATATGTTTACATTGATCTAAGTTTGTTACACTAGACTGAGTTCCTGGATGGATGGAGTTGGATCTTTGTATCTCTCCAAGCACTACAAGCAGCATGATACCAGACAAGACTGAGAAGCCTAAATACAGTCATCTTTTTTAAAATACAGGAAACAGGCATCAACCATTTCTTGGAAACATTTTATGAAAGAGTATAAATACCTATTATAGAATGAAGAAAAACAAGGGAGACAATTATATGCAAATTATAAAAACTGCATATCAGCTGTGAAAACGTTATAGAGTAGAAAAAGTAGTAGGAAAATTAGTCCCCAAAGCAGAGTAGTTCACACAACCAGACAGAAGGGCCAAGGTCCTCCATCAAATTGCTGTGGAGGAGACAGGTTATTTATACACTTGGGGACAATGACACAATCATCTGAAAAATAGTGAATCTGAATCTCTCTCTCTCTCTCTCTCTCTTTTGGTTTTTTGAGATAGGGTTTCTCTGTGTAGCTTTGCGCCTTTCCTGGAACTCACTTTGGAGACCAGGCCTGCCTCTGCCTCCCGAGTGCTGGGATTAAAGGCGTGCACCACCACCGCTCGGCTTGAAACTCTCTTTCATAGCACAAAGGAAAATATATTTCTAATATACTTAAAAGTAAAACAGAAGTGCTCAAAACCATGTAAGCAGTATGCACTTAGTGGGATCCTTTTATGTCTTATGCAGTTAGTGGGGATCCTTTTACACCTCAATAGAATAAAACCAGAACAGAGGAGTAAAGACTGCTGAATTTAAGGTACAAAATTGACAATAAGAAAAATGTTTACAATAAAATATCAGAAGTAATTTTTTTAAGTGGAGAACACCTGTAACAAGATCATTCAACTACGTGTGTGTGTGTGTGTGTGTGTGTGTGTGTGTGTGTGTGTGTGTCTGAAAGTTTTCCTGTGCCCACCCAGTTCCCATGTCCTTGTGGTCCCACAGCTGCTCAGACCCAAATGAACACACAGAGGCTTATATTAATTACGAACTATATGGCCTATTGGCTGAGGCTTCTCACTAGCTGGATCTTCCATCTTAAATTAACCCATTTCTATGAATCTATACTTTGCCACGAGGATCATGGCTTACCGGCATCTTTACATCTTGCTTCTCATGACAGCATCCTCTCTGTTCTGCCTTTCAACTTCCTCCTCTCTAGAATATCCCACTTAACCCTATTCTGCCTCACCATTGGCCAAACAGCTTTATTTATCAACCAATCAGAGCAACATTTTTTTCCACAGCATACAAAAAGACATTCCCCCATCATAGATATACATGGTAAGTCAGAGGAAAGAAAAGCCTTTGGGAGTCATACAAAGGAGAAATAAAAAGGTACCAATTGCATCCAGAGCAAAACAAATTGTATCAACAGGAAATCACCTCTTGGCTTTGTGACCTCAATATGCCTATTGACATCATATGTATATTGATTCTGTATGCATGGCCCATTGCAACCTATATTGTATTTAAATATACTTCCATTTCTTAAGTTGTTTCATTTATAGGAAGCTATCTCAAATATAACTGCCCATGTTAAAAAACAAAAATGGAACAGACACATCATTTTCACCCTTTTCTCTCCCTTTCCAACTCTTCCCATGGTGGCCCCAGACTCCCTCTCAAATTCATGACCTCTTCTTTCTTTATTACTGTTATATATGCGCGCGCGCGCACGCGCGCGCGCACACACACACACACACACACACACACACACACACACACACACACACACAACCTGATGAGTCTATATATAGTTACCCATATGTGTTTAAGTTAGTTTAAGGCTAACTGCTTGGGACTTATCCCTGGGGAACACTGGATCTCCCTCTCTTAGTAACCAATGATCGCCTGTAGCCCTTCATCTCTGTGTGAGGACTTGTACAGTTTGCCCATCTATATCAACTAGTGTCATCATGGAGGCGCTTTTGCAACCATATTGTTGAGATCTCATGGGTGCTGCTTCCCTATCCTGTTTACAAGGCCCCATCCGACAGCAGTACGTGGTTCTCTGGCCCTCACGGTTTTTCTGCCTCATTTTGTATGGTTTCTGTGAGCCTTGGGTGGAGGAATTGTGTGGTAGCAGTGTCATCCGAGGCTGCTTATCCTCCTGTCACTCACTCTCTGCATTGTGACCATTTGCGAATCTTTGTGATAGTCCCCATCTGCTACAAAAAGAAACGTCTTTGACAAGGAATGAAAGCTACACTTAGCTGTGGGTGGAAGATAAGTATTTAGGAGATAGTTAGGAGTTATAATAACATATGTGAATGGATAGACTAGATTCTCCTATAGAGCCTATGACCTTTTCAGCAACTTCTAATTGACTAGGTTTACAGAACCAAGCACTAACTGCCTCCTATTGTACTGGCTCTAAGTCTAATTAGAAAGTGCTATGTAAGATTCTAAGAGAAGTAAGCCATCAATAGCCCTATCCAGATGTGACAGTGTGAACCACCAGAATCAGCTTTACAAAGTGTGGTGTAATAGTGAATCTTAGGGGTAACCTTCTGGTACTATGAAAGCTTGTCCTCAGGGAGGAGGCCTCCAGGTCAGCTATGGTTCCAGTTTTCCAGGCCTCTGTACAAGGTGTATTGTCGTCAGCATAGGGTCTTACGTTCTAGGAAGCAACTAAGGATCACAGCAGTAGTCTGTATTGTCTTGGGAGTCTCTCGAACAACCCCGGTCAACACATTGAAGTGAGCACTGGGATGTTCACTAGACAGTCTATGGCTCTTGGGTGAGGTATTGCACCCTCTGCTAGAATTCTAGAGTTAAACTCCCCGCCCCCCATTTCCCTATCCTTACTGCAGGACACATCTGTTCCTCTCTCTGGGGATCCTCCTCTTCCCTACAATCTCTTTCTATTTTCCTTGCTTCTGTGGTGACTTCAGGATGTATGTTCATCTCAGAAGCCTTGGAGTTGGGATCTGCAAACAAGGGAGAACAGGAAGCATCTGACGTTCTTGACCTGGAAACCTCACTCAGTACATTTCCCCAGAGTCCCTGGAGCTCTCCGACACATGTTGTGTGACCTAATGTTGTCACACAGGAAATGTTATGGCTTCTAGATAGATGACTGTGGTGACCATCTGCCTGGTATAAAAATTTTACATTTATATTGGTTTTATTATTGAGAAACTATATCAAATTTGGTTATTCAGTATTGTACAACCTGTAAAACTAACTAACTAGATGAAAATAACACAAAAAGCTAATTTATTCATAGTGAAATTCTGTTGGAATGGAAGGATGTCTTCAAGTTGAAACAGCCTAGGTTGGGACGCCCCAAGTATATTCTAGGTACATGTGTATAAAGACTCACATGGCTTGGAAGTTCTGTTTCCAGTGGCTCACGTGGCCTGGCATTGGTATTTCCAGTGTCTCGTGTGGCCTGGCATTGGTGTTTCCAGTGTCTCGTGAGGCCTGGCATTGATGTTTCTAGTGACTTATGTGTCTTGGTATTTGTGTTTTCAGTGTCTCATGTGGCCTAGCATTGGTGTTTTCAGTGGCTCACATGGCTTGGCACTGGCGTTTCTAGTGACTTGTGTGTCTTGGTATTTGTGTTTTCAGTAGCTCACGTGGTCTGGCATTTCCAGCGGCTCATAATGCCAGGCATTTGTTTTTGCATGGCTTTGTTCTTAAGATCATGTTATAAATAATCTCATCAGTAGCATGTAACAACAGAGCCACTGCTCTCTCCCCTTTGTGTTGTTGTAGGGACACCAGACACAACTGGATATCTCACTATCCACCTCCTGCTGTCAATATAAATTTAAAGGTAAGTTCTAAAGCCAGGCGGTGGCAGCACACGCCTTTAACCCCAGCACTCAGGAGGCAGAGCCAGGCGGATCTCTGTGAGTTCGAGGCCAGCCTGGGCTACAGAGCAAGATCCAGGACAGGCACCAAAACTACAGGTAAAATCCCTGTTTCGAAAAAAAAGAATAAAAGGTAAGTTCTGCTGTATCTAACATGGGTGCTGGTCTGCGCAGACAATGAGATGGGGCCTCACAGAGCACTTTTCTGTCCTCAGTGTTCTGTTTCCCTGACCACTGTCACCAGGACGCGTAGGTACACAGACTGCCTCACTCTACAGGGCACCCCAAGACAGACGTTACCCATGGTGTCCTTGTCTCCTTTTATGTGAATTTATTCATTAAAGGGGTCTCTTCAGGGTGGGAAACCCTGATGTGAATCAGTTTAAGTTCTTTTCAACAGAGAAATTTAGTGGTATGGTCCTCATCGTGTTGTCCATCAGAAGGAATCAGCAAAATGCCTTTCCAGACAATGTATTCACAAATGCTTGCTTTGGTCCTGACAGCTGCCAGACTCAAGATTTACAGGACAACGTTTTTTTTCAGCCTTACCTGACTTTGTTAATTAGTGTAAATGAGATCACAGCATGGGCAATTGCTAGTATCAGTTACCTGCAAATGCCTGATGGGAGATGACATGTAGATTTTATTCAAATTCGCCTCCCTGAACACTGTGAGAATGGGAAGCTCCATTCTCCCTCGTTAGCACCACTCTTAGAGAGGAAATTCTCTATAAATGGAAAGAAGCATATGCTGGGATGTTTACCACAGTGATTTCTGTGATAGTGAAAAACCAGGAAGCTTCCCAATGTCGTAAAATAGAGCACATCTTAGGATGCAGGACACCCACCCCCGAGACCTGTGAGGAATGTAGATATAGGATGATCCAAAATAGCTACCCCATTCCTTCTGAACCCCCTCCTCAAGGTTCAGGGCATTGTAGCATGAATCTTAAAAGTTCTTATTAATAAATCAAACCCGAGGCAAGTTATTGGGGTCCATGCTGGTAGATCAGAGAGACAGAACAAGCCACAGCTATCTCACCTTGCCATTTCCTCAGCTGGTCTTGTCTCCTCAGACTGGAGGCCTCTGAGTCCTCATCCGGAATGGGTCTCAGCTGAATTACTGCTCAAAAGCCTGAAGCTTAACCAAGCCAAATGCTTAACCAGCCAAATGTTTAACCAGCCACATGCCTAACCAGCCAAATGCCTCTAGTTTCTGGTTCTCACGCCTTATATATCTGTCTTCTTTCTACCACCACTCCCTGGGATTAAAGGCTGGCTTTCTGGGATTAAAGGTGTGTCACCATGCTTGGCTATTTCCAATGTGACCTTGAACTCACAAAGATCCAGAGGGATTTCTATCTCTGGAATGCTAGGATTAAAGGTGTGAGTGCCACCATTTTCTAGCCTTTGTATCTAGTGCCTGTCTGTTCTCTGACCCCAGATAAATTTATTAAGGTACACAATATTTTGGTGAAGACAATACTACCACATTTCCTCTCTTTTTGTCTAAAATTAAAGAAAGCTTATAACTAATACAAGAAAAACTATCCAATAAGTATATACAATATATACAGCCAAAAATTACATTAATGATGTCTAGTCCATTAACATTTGACAGATTCAGATAAAAACTCCATTATATATATTAACAATGTCCAGTCCAGTAACATCTGATAAACTCAGACCAAAAAATTTACATTACTTATCTTATTTAAAACAAGTAGTTTTTTTTAAAGTAGATTCCATAATCTCCCTTTTTATCTTATCATATCTATATTTTCCCTTTTTTCTTTTCATAATAGATTCAGTAGTCTACCTTTTGTCATTTTTATATCTTCCCCTTTTTCTTCAGTGTAGATTCATTCAGTGATCTACCTATTTATCCTATTATTTCTTTATCTTTTTTCTCAGAGTAGATTCGATGATCTATCTCATATCTATATTCTCTTTTTCTTTTTGCTTTCTAGGGGTGAAGATATCTTTAGGGAATCTTGAAAAGAAAATTTTGGGGTTAATAATCAAGTCCTGTATCGTTTGTCCAGTCTCTGCATAATAGGAAAGTTCAGGGCTTGTTTCAAGTCTTTGTTCAAGTAGTCTGTCAGGCTGGATCATCTCAGTTAGTCCTCTCGAAAATGTCCTGACCAGTTTGTAGTCCAAAGTCGATTTTTCCATGGTGTTAATCGGCTTAATGGCTTTATCATAGTCCATGTGGAATCATCGTTGTAGGATCCTGTCATCTTTTTGAAGATTTCAAAGTCACTGTTAGGCATGGTCATGGTTTCCTGCACATTTTTTTTTTTTTGCCTCCTCTGTGGTTTGAAGCAATCATAGTCTGATAAATGTCTGTCTCTCGGGACCATGAACATTCTTCCCTAGAACAGAAAATTTTCACAGCAATTTTTCCCCACCATTTGTCTTGCCAAACTTCCAAACTGACCTTTGCCGATGCTTTCTTGTAACACGATGGTCCTGGCAATAATTCTCTGAACCAGCAGCAGTAAACCTTTCATCCCAGGTAGCAGCATCACCGCAGTCACCAACATGATGAGAAGGAGCCAGCAACGTGGAGCAGTAACCACTGCTTCCATGGTCCCACCACTGTTTGTGGCTCAGTCCAGGCCAAAGCTTCTCCCAAACCTCCTAGGCCGGCCTCAAACTCGGGATCCTCCTGCCTCTGTCTCCTTCAGCAAATCCTACCGGTGTGCGCCACCACAACCGCATGAGTGTAGCTTGGGCCTGAGCTGGGGCTCACAAGGCCACAGGCAAACAGCTTTTTCATGAATTCGTAACACGAACGTTGGGCGCCAGATGTAGCAGGAATCTTAAATGTTCTTATTAATAAAATCAAACCCGAGCCGAGTTATTGGGGTCCATGCTGGTAGATCAGAGAGACAGAACAAGCCACAGCTATCTCACCTTGCCATTTCCTCAGCTGGTCTTGTCTCCTCAGACTGGAGGCCTCTGAGTCCTCATCCGGAATGGGTCTCAGCTGAATTACTGCTCAAAAGCCTGAAGCTTAACCAAGCCAAATGCTTAACCAGCCAAATGTTTAACCAGCCACATGCCTAACCAGCCAAATGCCTCTAGTTTCTGGTTCTCACGCCTTATATATCTGTCTTCTTTCTACCACCACTCCCTGGGATTAAAGGCTGGCTTTCTGGGATTAAAGGTGTGTCACCATGCTTGGCTATTTCCAATGTGACCTTGAACTCACAAAGATCCAGAGGGATTTCTATCTCTGGAATGCTAGGATTAAAGGTGTGAGTGCCACCATTTTCTAGCCTTTGTATCTAGTGCCTGTCTGTTCTCTGACCCCAGATAAATTTATTAAGGTACACAATATTTTGGTGAAGACAATACTACCACAGGGCATGCTCCAGTCTCTCAATGTGAGGTGGCTCTTCCATTCACGAGGCTCCGCCGCCTGCTTAGTGCTCTCATTTATAAAAGAGAAAAAGCAGACACGTATGCTTTAATACTTGATTCCCTGCCTGTGTTGACGGAGACACACTGGGAGTGCATCCACCAGGGGGTGTCCATTCCTGGTCCCCCTTGCTCCACACATCCCGCTCATTCCCTTTTCTGAGCTCTTCCTGTGTCCGGGACCTGAATCATATGGTTTGATACTTAATGTTGCCCTGTTTTAACTAGACAGTCTCAATGGTTCTTTCGGGTAATCTTAGCCTCCTGCTTACATTTTTATGACCCTCCTCCTCAGCTATGATTTATACTGGCTTTATATAAATTCTTGTGGTTGAACCCATCAGATCTCACTTCAGCCTCTGTTGTAGTATTTCAGTAAGAACAGAAACAGCGATGACCAGTGTGTAAGGCTGCATGTTCCTTGGGACTGAGGATGAACAGGTCCTAGAACCTGTCACTTTAAATGTGTGTTTAAATACAAAGATGCTTCGTGATAGGGAAATGATGTCTAATGTAAGTTCAGTGCACAAAATGTCTTGGGTAAGGAAGAAATGATGTTATCTCTAGAAGATATTCCAAGGCAGAATTACGCCGAGTGTAGATGGCTCATCATGAGCTTGGCACGGGTCTGGGCTGATCAGTAGCAGGGAGTGTAACAGCCACACAGGACTCTGGAGCCAGCACAGAGTGACCTTGGGCTGTTAGGAGCTCTGACCTGGCCTCCAGTTCTCGATGACATCGTGATAATGTAGACTCTTCCTGAGCTTGTGGTAAGGATTACGTAAGTTCGTACCTGACAAGCATTTTCTTTCAAGACAGCGAGCGCCCTGACAACTATCACCTCCCACAACTAATTAAGAGTTGCATTCACATTTCTGGGTTTTTTTTTTTTTTTTTTTTTGTCCTGGGGATTAAACCCAGAGTCTCATGTTAGCTAGGCAGTCACGGCTCTCCCCCTGAGCGGACCCCCAGGCTATACATTTTCCTAGAAGAGACTGAGATTTGGGGCTTGGGAAGGTAAAAATTGCTGTATGGAAAGGGCGGAAATGAATGTCCTGGTGGAGACACTTGATAAACAGATGTATTCAGATGACCAAGGTCAAAAATGAGCAGTGGAAAGCCACATTGGCAGGAGGGAGACTAGGCATGATGGGTTGGGGTTAGACTGCCAGAGTACCCTTGTCCCCTCAACCCCCAATGGTCTGAGTCTAACTGAGACAAATCCCAATGGAAAGGTATTCTGAATTTGGTCCAAAATATGACCCCGAGTAAAAAACCCTGGTTAATTAATTGTGATGGTAAATAGCCTTCTTACTATTACTGTGGTGGTTTGAAGGAGAATGGTCCCCACAGCCTCCCACTGTGAGCACCTGGGCTCCAGCTGGTGGAGCTGTTCCGGAAGGATTACCTGTATCACTGGGTGTTGTCTCTGAGGTTTGAAAAGCCTGGTGCCACTTCCCAGTGTGGTTCAAATGTGAGCTCTCTCTCTGTTCTGGCCGCCAAGTCTTCCCTCTATCTTCAACTCCACCAGCATGGAGTCTGACATTCCGGAACTGCCAACCTGATTAAACTCTTCCTTTATAAGTGGCCTTGGTCATGGTTTTTAGTCACAGCAATAGTGAAAAAGTGACTGAGACAACCATCACCTGACTGTGAGATACTAAAGCTACAGGACACTGGCTGTCATTGATGGAAACTGCCTGTTTTCTGTAAATCTAAATCATCATAAGACTGTGAAGATCTTCTTTCCAAAGTGTGCCCTGACAAGCATAGCTGGTGTGCAGAGCCGTAGGGACTTCAGCACATGGGAGTCCTAGGATTATGCCAGAGTGAGCAGACTGGACAGCAGAACTTACTTTCTTACAGCTCAGGAGGGCAGAGGTCCAAGATCTGGGCATTAGCAGGTTTGGTTTCATCGGAAGACTCGTTGGCTTGCAGAGGCCGCTAGCCCGCTGTGATCTCATGTCGTCATGTGACCTTTGCCCTGTGTAAACCTCAGTGGCATGGCTTTGCCTGTCTCCGTTTCTTCTTGTAATACCTGCCATGTTTGGTTAGGATCTTCCCTAACCACCTCATCCTCTCTTTCAAACACCATCACCTCGTGCTGGGGTTGGGGCTGCAGATGCATCTTAGGGAGGTATAGTTCAGTCTGTAACAGATGTTTGTAGCTGGAGAGCTTCTCTCTGGGTCCCACCAGGCCCTGGCAGTCCTGCAGCCCCCTTATAAAATAAACACACAGACTCTTATATTATTTAAACTGTTTGGCCTAATGGCTCAGACTTCTTGCTATCTAGTTCTTCCATCTTAAATGAACCCATTTCTATTAATCTGTATCTTGATACATGGCTCGTGGATTACCGGTACTTTACATCCTGCTCCTCATCATGGTGGCAGCTGGCAGCATCTCCTCGACTCCGCCTTTCTGTTCCCCCAATTCTCCTCTCTGCTAGTCCTGTCTATACTTCCTGCCTGGCTATGGCCAATCAGTGGTTTGTTTGTCAATCAATCATCCACAGCCGATGTTGTGACATTTTGCATAAGAAACGTCTCCACATCTTATGTGTCTGAAGACCTGGCTCCAGTTGGTGCTGCTGTTTGCGGGGAGGTTGTAGAAACTTTGGGAAGGGCGGTCCTAGCTGGCCAAAAACAGGTGGAACATGAAGATGGCATATGTATTGGGAAACCAGAGATGGACACTCACAGGCAACGGAGGGTCAAAGGTGCTCCAGACATGGCTTCCTGATCCCCCAAGACACAAGGAGCTGTGGGCTTGGGCTTTGCTGCCATGGCAGAGCCATCCCACTTCCTCATCAGGACGGACTCCATCCTCTGAAGCCCGAGGCAAACAAACCTCCCAGTAGGTTGTTTCTGCCAGGCATTTGTCACAGTAATTAGAAAAGTAACAAACACAGGCACTGGGCAAACTCCGTGCAGGGAATCACATTCATTCAAGACTCATCTTAGTTGTGAGTCAGTCACATACTTTACAAAGAGTGAATGGTGGTGGCTTTACTCTGTGGAACCCAGCAGGGCCGCAAGTCTCATGCCTACCGCCGTGGGCCTCACTGGCCTTTGCACATCCTCCAAGGCACTGGCACGTCTGCCCATTGGTGGCTTCCAGCTCCACACCTCAGATGCTGCCCCATTTCCTTCTACACACAGGCATTCTTTCCGCCCCTGTCTCTCAGCTTGTTTGATCCTCATTTGTAACGCCCTCCCCCTCCACCGTGTTCCCTGTTGATGAGTTCTTGATGGTGTAAACCTTCTCTGTCTCCCCTTATCCTTGGTCTTGGGGCCAATCCAGATTCATCATCATCTGATTCTGGAGTCAGCCAGAGATAGGAGGGGTGTCAGTTGATGCTGATGTTGATGCTGTAATACTTTGAAATTCTAGCTACAACTTGAGAGGAAATATAAAAATGTAAAACAACCATGAAAGGTCAGAAAATAAGCAGGCAATAGCACTTCAAACTTGGAAATGTTTAAGCTGGGAGTCTTTAAAAAAATATGTTGTATAGTTAAGTGCATGACATTGAGTAGGCGCAACATTTCTCAAAACATCTGAAAGATTTTCAAAGAGGGAGGATGTCTTTCATTAAAGTGCTCAGTTTTTAAGTAAGTGGTAGATAAATTATGAAGAAGCTCTTCTGAAAATGTAGGAAGAGAGCTAAGGCAGAGTGCAAACATGTACATAGTGAGTGCCATGTGTGTCTACACATGCATGCATGCACATGCAAATGCCATGTCTGTGTGTACATGCACAGATACACATGTGTGCACTTTTGTATAATGGGGTTTGCTTTTGAAACATTAAATATACCGAAGACTGAAAAAACAACTCTACGTATTTTGCACAGGGATTGCAGAGTAGGTTAAATGATTTTGAACCATAGGGTATTCTCGGGAGACTAGCACACAGATTCTTATTCTTAATTCAATAACAAAGTTGACAGTTACTGACACTGTAAACATTTTTGCAACAGTGAAAATGGAAACACATGGGAAAACCTAAATTTGTCCCATATGAGTATGATAGCCAAAGTGGATGCAGGAGATATTTAGACTAACACAATGTAAAAATACTGATTGGTTAATTGAGTATGTGGTATATGTGTGGGTATGTGTGCCTGTGTGCATATGAATGGAGGCACTATCTGTACCTCTCAGCCTTATTCCTTTGAGGCAGGATCTCTCCCTGAACCTACAGCTTGCTTTTTTTCAGCTAGGCGCTCGGGCAGCAATGTCCCTTTATCATTCCGTCTCAATAGTGCTGGGGTTACAGGCCAGTGGGACATACCATGAGAGCTGGGATTAGAACTCAGGTCCTCATGGCTGTGCAGCAGGCTCTCTTAACCACTGAGCCATCTCCCCAGCCCCACGGTCCATTGTATAAAGGAAGTATATTAGTGTGTACGTCAGTCCTTCTGGCCTCTCTTGTGCCTACAGATATACGCTATACCACAGTGTGGATGTTGCTCTTTGACTCTGGTTAACCATGGGAAGAAAGACAAGGGCTGCACATTCCCTCACGAGGCCTCCCTCTCTCTTTCTTGGTCCTCAGCAACCTGTGGTGCCTTTACCGTAAGAATATGGTGGGAGTGCCACTAGGCAGTCCATTTACCTACCCTATGAAAGGATCGGCAGCTTCCATTTGGGTCTTGGAATCTAAACCATTGTGTAAGAAATCTAGGAGCCTGGTACGGAGTGGCTAGGGTGGCCCTGACCTTGTGGAATAGAAGAGAAACCTGGGTGACAGGGTCTTCAACCTACTGCTCCTTTTGTGAGCACAGGAAGCCATGGGTGTGGGGGACTACTGGCTGCCCTCAGTCAACAACTTCCTGAATTCCCATGAAATTGTGAAATAGAATTAAATTATTATTACTAAAAGCCACTGAGTTTGGGAGCACTTATTATGCAAGAAGAGATCATCAAAAACTGTTTTGTTGTTGTTGTTGTTGTTTTGTTTTTTTTATAAATGAATAGTAACTCGGTTGTACTCAAGATTTAACCAGTGGCCACCTGACCCTAGTAACTTGAAGGCACAGGTTACCCTCATCCTTAATGTTCTAGAGTGAATAAACATCAAACATCATGTCTTCATCACCGTCATCATGATCTGTGGCTGGTGTCACCATCCCAGGAGCTGGGTGGGAAGTAGGATGCATGCAGCTGCTGTTCTGTAACCAGGTCCCCGTGGGCCACCAGCACCGGAGGGTGTGAGGGACACGGTAGGAACGGGTTTTATACAGTAAATGGGGGCAGGCAGTCTTCACGTTATTGCTGTCTCCCTGGCCCCCCCCCCGCCCCCCGCACTGTTTGGCCTGTGGTTAAGTCTACAGGGAACCTTATCAGCCTGTAGCCCCTCTTCCTTGTTCAAGATGAGTAAGCTTCACCGGAGTAACTTCAGGTGTTGCTATAGGCAGACGGTTTGCAACCACAAATATGCCACAAGAGGAAAGTGTGCTTCCAAGCTTGGACACATGTCATGTACGTGCTGAAATCACAGGCTAATTAGACAGGGAAAATCTATGAATCAGTTTTACCAGTCCTTTGAAGACACACCTTTTAAAACTGGGGTAAACAGAATACAGATTTGATGTGAACACTGCTCATGGCATCTTAAGCCAGTTTTGTTTTAGTGCTGAATAACGACATTGAGACAAGCGAAATGGAATTTATCAGCACTGAATAGAGAACTCCTCAGGCAGGCAAGCCAGTAAGCTGCTTTCCCCGAGGGCCCAGCCTCCAGGGGTGACCCTCCTCACAGGGCACCACTGCTTCCCCCTTGTGGTGAAGGATTAATGTCCTTGCGTCTGTGTCTGTGCTGGGTTCACTTTTATTTTACACTGTGCTTCAGTAATTCAGCGATGGAGATGGAGCGGACGCCAGTGCATGAGTAATCTCTGGTGGGGGCAGTTTCGTCTGGGCAGGCAGGCTTCTGCAAAAGACTATGAGAAGGCACCGAGCATCAAACCACTCACTGTGAGAAGAGGCTGCATGGAGGAGAGCAGTGCAGACTGTCTCAGGAGCACCAGTAACAGATTCGAACACCTATGGGGACAAGTCTCCCCACCCCCACCGCCCTGATGAGAACAGTGTTTTCCCTGTTACCTGCGGGTTGACTGTCTTCCCATGATTCATTTTGGGCATTTCGATAGTGATGCCTCAGGTGATTGAAGCCTAGGCACATGGCCTACGCCGTCTTCTAATCATTGCCTCTTTTCCTCGGGCATCACATTCCCTTACAGCCTTGTTCATAGTTGAATGTGGAGCCCTTCTCTGGTCTTCAGTGGAAACACATCTAACATCTGCTGAGCACCACTGTGTGGAGAGCCCAAGCTCTCCTATGATGTCAGCTTTGAAGTAGGTGCCCCACTGTAGGGCGCATTCTAATTGGTCTTAATAATTAAAACCCGGAACCAGATACCAGGGTGAAAACTTAAAGATCAGAGGAGCAGAGCAGCCAGCTACTAGAAAGAGTCTAGCAATCATCACACTGAAAAGGCAGAGGTCCTGTCTCCACCCTGCCTTATCACTGTTCTCTGCCCAGCCATATCTATTCCTGTTTCCTCCTCCCAAGTACTGGGATCAAAGGTGTCTGCCATCACTGCCTGGCTTCTAGTGGCCAGCTCCGCCCTCTGATCTCCAATCAAACTTTATTTGTTAGAGGACAAACAAACAAAATGTCGCCAATGCACCACTGTGTCTCAGAGAGGAGATCCAAGTTTGGAAAAACTTGGGGATGTTAAGATGCACACACAGATCTCCCCAGCTCCGTAGTCCATGCTCTCACTCAGTCAACTAGGTGAGCTTGCGGCAGGGAGGGAGGGAGGGAGGGAGGGAGGGAGTGGAGGCATGGGAGGGGTCACTGGGAGCGTGACCTCAGTGCAAGAGGCAGATCAGACAGCTTGTTCTTGGCCTCTGCTCTGTCCTGGGTTTACCTAAGATTTGCTATGAGGAGATGAGCCCTTTGTATGGGTGGAACTTCTGCTAACATGGTTCTCTTTATTTCTTTTTGTACAGAGTAGGAATCACAACATGTGGCCTCTTTGCCTGCTGCCCAACACACTGACAGGCCTTACCCAGAAGCCATTATTTTACAACCAAAGAGAAACAGGGTCTGCTCCCCTGAGCAAGCTCCACCCTGCTCCTTCCCGGGTGCTGGGACAGCCATGCTGACTGACATCACCTGGGGTCTCAATAAAATCAAGAGTCCAGACAAGGCTAACAGTGATGAGTAAACCTGGCCTAGGTGGGATGAGTCAGACCACAGAGACCTAGGATTTCAAACTTGCTCCTGAGAAATACTTAAATGGCACCTCTGTGAGAACTCTCATGTGGTTCCCCAGCCTTGCTAAACACCAATAAGTGTACCAATGGGCACAAGGAAAGCCGGGTTCCCATGGCAGGACAACAGCAGAGGAGACAGTGCCTTCCACAAGCCGAGGTGTTTTGGAGAAGGCAACATTTCTGCTGTGCCCCTGCCAGGCTCTGCAGTCACAGTCACAGGAGACTGTAATTCTCAGGTCACTGCAAGGGAGAGCACCACCTGCTGGTGATAACATCACATTCTCTGACACAAGGCTGTGCCCTTTCTGTGACACACTGAGATGGGTGGAATCCCAGGGGCCCAGTAGCAGGGGTAATGTGTCATACCGCCGTATTGTAGAGGATTGCCACCATGGTGACATCTTGAGGAGAATGAATTGAATAGATTACTTCATTTAATAATGTCATCTGCTTATCCACAGAAATCCGTGTCATCAACCACTGTGTCCACTGAGCTGCTGATATCTATGTATAGGAAGGGAGCAGGGTCTGTGTAGGTGATGCCTGAGGTAGTAGTGGGACACAACAGTAAAGATACTGAGCTGCAGAGGGACTCCTCATTGGCATCCCTGGCTCACCCTTGGCCCCTGACTATTGCTCACATACTGTATTGATTTTTTTAAATGTAAATCTGATCGGTTTCCTGTTCTAATCAAAACCTTGTACTAATTTTTACCTCAGATACATAGCAAGATGGAAAACAAAAGGCAAATGATTATTGGCCTCTCTGATCCTGTCAGAATTACTGGGTCACTTTCCTAATCCTGGTTCTGGCTTCGTCCCCAGACCCAGTGCCCCAGCCCTGGTACTGACTCACAGACATGCCTGGATCACTCCAGCCAGAAGTCCTACAGATGAGCAAGATGTTGGAGGCACAAGGCACAGATCATGCCTCTGTGTGCAGCAGCAGGATATAGCCTGTTTTTAGGTGAGAAATGGAAGGCTTCTTTCCAAAGTTTCTTTAATGAGAGCTGGAAAAGGCATCATGTCAGGACTCCACAGTCATCAGCCAGCGGCCATGTTTATCAGCTCACCGAGGCCTCTGTCCTTCTTACGCCTTTGCTTCGTTCTGATTCTTCTCATCTAGCACCATAAGAACCCCACTAGCCTCGTTATGCAAATCCTGTATTTCAAAGACCATATGTCTATTATTTTATGCTGTTAAAAAAAAATCCTTTTTGAAATGACCCAAACACTGTCATTGTTACTAAGAAACTTAATATAATTTCTTAAAATTATCAGATACGCAATATTCACACCTGGAAAAGCCATTTTACCAAGTCATGGAAGCTGACATTTTGCCTCACATATACTAAGGTGAAGATGCTTAGTGGAATCCTAAAAGAGGTAAGAAAGAATTGCAGAGTTGGCAGTGTGTGAGATAGTGTTCTCAGTGACGGTTCTGGGTATGATCCTGCAGAGAGAGGTTGAAATAGAAACATATTTTAGGGGTTAGAAAGAGGAGGAAAGTGCAGAAAAGAAACCAACATGTTTATATAAAATTGAATTTCAGAAAATATAATTTTTTTCCAGCTATGTGACAATTAGCATCATGGCTAGAACTTAACCACAGTGAATTCTATTTTCCTTTGATTCATGTCTCTAATTTTCATAGAAGTTAATAGGACATTGCATTTCATTCTTTTTTTTTGGGGGGGGGGGTTTCAAGACAGGGTTTCTCTGTGTAGTTTTGCGCCTTTCCTGGAACTCGCTTTGGAGACCAGGCTGGCCTCGAACTCACAAAGATCCACCTGCCTCTGCCTCCCGAGTGTTGGGATTAAAGGTGTGCACCACCACCGCCCGGCGCATTTCATTCTTATATTGTATTATTTTAGTGGAATGTATTCTGTATGTTGAACTATTTTTATATTGTTATTTTTTGGAATTGTTCTCTACTGTTACACAAACTTGATGGAGTCATGCTGTGGAAGAATCCTCTTGTACACGGTAAAGATTTGTCATTCAAATTGGTTTAATAAAATGCTGATTGGTCAGTAGCCAGGCAGGAAGTACATGTGGGATGGCAAAACTGAGAATGTTGGGAAGAAGGGCAGAGTCAAGAGTCGCCAGCCAGACACAGAGGAAGCAAGGTGAGAATGCTATACTGAGTAAAAATACCAAGCCAAAGGGCTAAACATAGACAAGAATTAGGGGTTAATTTAAGTGTAAGGGCTAGTTAGTAATAAGCCTGAGCTACTAGCCAAACATTTATAATTAATGTAAGCCTCTGTGTATAATTTGGGAAGTGGCTGTTGGGTATTTGGGATTTGCTGGAGGGACAGAAACTTTTGTCTACAGAGTCACACAGAAAGCATTTCTCGTCTACAAAATCCTTTTGCTTGCAGGAGGATGGGTTCCACATCAGTTAGGAAATAAAATATCACTGTGTCACTACAATTGCTAAGGACATTGTAAGAAAAGATGCCACCAAAAAAGATCACAAACTCACTGGCTCCCTGAGAGACACGTCAGCAGCACCCTGCACCCACATATCAGGGCCTCATAGGACACAGTCAGGCATTCTGCTTCTGTCGTGGAAAGGTGACGCTGCTAATGTGTTGTAAGAAGTCAAAGCTGAATCCTGTTAACAAAACCTTTATCATTAGAAAGGCATTGTTCATGATCAGACATTAAAGACAGGGAGGCCTCAAGAGAACTCCATGCCAAGTGTCTAACACACACATACTGTTGTATCCATTTTTAGAAACCCCCAGAGGCCACCAAGGAGCCGGTGTCCAATGCAAGCACATAAGAGTCTTTTTATTGTCAGTTTCAACCTGGGCCACCCCACAGCAGGTAGAGGGAAATGTGGTGGCAGCCAGGAACCCAGGTGTAGAGAGTTTTTTTTTATAGGGAAAACCCACAAGCCAGGAATTACATGCTTTGACAATTTGGGGTTGGGTAGAAGGGATATGGGGCAAGGTGATTTATGGAAACTATTGGTCTAGACTTTGGGCACAAAACCCCATTTGAAACCATTGGGTTAGACTTTTGGCGAGGAACCACAACTTGCTTAACAGGATTATCTGGACTGCTCAGCAGGATTATCTAGATATCTTCAAAGGCCATAAACCACAGACAGGATGTCTGCGGGAGCATACTGCTCTGTATTCGTTCCAGGTTCCAGTTGTCATGGCACATTCATGAAGTCCTTCCTGAAACTGAGTACAGCAGGTGGTCTAAGATGGTGGCCCTTCCTTAAGATGGAATCTGTATTGCCTTCACAGTGCTTCATTGCTTCGGATTTTAAAGTTGTTTGTCTTGCAAGGATTTGATCCTGTTTTTGTCTTTGAGGCAAGGAAAGCAGATGCATGAACTTTCATTCCATTTGGATCCATAGCTCCTGCCTGAGTGCCGTGGCCCCCTCAGGCCTCTGCTCCTGTGGCAGGAGGGGCCCAGGGCACTGAAAGGAAGGTCAGACAAGAGAAGAACACGTACCAGGAGTCACCACACAAGGTGGTGACTCAGCAGTTTTCAACCTGGAAGCAGCTCTGGCGAGGATACCATGAGACTGCACTTCTGAGAGCATTGATTACAACTATTAGCGAGCTGGAACGAAGAGACATTTGGCATTTTCTTAGACGTTTCCCCAAAATATGCTGTAAAAATAGAAAGCAAGTACAAGGACACAGTGTCTGACAAAAACAAATCAGGTTTATTGTGAGAAATCCTGCTTGGTATTTCTGTGCCTTCTTCCCGATGAATGTGATCGTTTGGCTGATAACATTAGGTTCTGTTGTTCAGTGGCATTAGACACTCACCCACTTAGTGAGGCAAGGAGCTTCAACCTGCCTTCTGTGTTTCAGCCATAATGACTGCCGGATGCTGGGGTACTGTCTGTTACAGACACACCGGGATCACTGGTCTGTCAGCAACTTGTAAGTGATCTTACACTGAGCCTGATATTCGGTATTGAGCCTCACTCTGCTCATTTATAGCACCTCCCTGGAGGGTCCCTGTCAGATCTTTAAGGTTTTATGTATGCGTATCTTTGTCCATATATATCTTATGCATCTGATGTGTTGAAGGTGAGTTATTTATGAAAAAAAAAACCATTAAATTTAGTCATTATTTGGTTCTCTATGCCTCTGTGAGCTATGTTAGTCATTGATAAGTGGTCCAGGCCCTGTCTGCCTGCTGCTCCCTGACTCTCAGTCCTGGCTTCATGATGAGTGACGACTGTACCTGAGCACAGCCTGACTCTAAACTTGGATGGGGCCAAATACAGGCAAATAGGCTTTTTATACAGTAGACCCTGTTACCTAGGCTCTCACCTTTACTGTCCTGAAATAAACCCGTAGGGGATGGTGAATGGTCAGTGGCTTGGTGTGTTCACAGCAGATTCCCAAGAGGAAGTTAGGGGTAATTCAGGCTGCCTTTCTGAAAATGAACAGCACAATTTACTGCTTGATGATTTAGGTGAAGTTAAACTCAAGAGCTAGCAGACCTATTTTTGGCAAACCTGTACCACCATTTACATAGAAATTCTAGGCAGAGTTCTGGGCCTTCCTGAAGTCCAAGAAAAGGTCTTGTATGAGTACCAGCCATTATAAATCACCCTCTGTAGAAAAGGGAGTAGCCATTTTCTCCAAACTGAAGCATTCCCCCTTTTAGGGAAAGAGGGAAAGTTCCCAAACCTCCCAAGAAAACTGCAAGACTCACAAATGGTCCCCTTCCTGAGGACGTGGAGCCTTGTGACACTGTCCACATGGTGAGCAAGAAATTGCAGATCTCAAGTCATCCCTCTAGGCAGGAGTGGACTTTGTGGACACAAGTCACTCATGATCCTGTAAGTAACCCCAAGAAGCTCACTGGCTGCCCATGCTCAGTTTGGGTGGGATTGTTTCTTTGGGATGTTTTGATGCCTTATTTGGGGTCAAGAGACATTTTTTCAGATCCCCTAAAGGAAAGCCGCACAGTGAAGGATTAGATTGCTTGTCTGTATCTCTTCCCCTCTATCCCCAGAAAACTGGACTCTTTCTCTCCTATTCTAATAGGAAGAATGTGCTATCAGGTTGTATATCTATTCCCCTTTCTAATGGGAAAAATGTGAGTTTCTGTGACTGTTAGAATTTCAATTTACTAGAAGTAAATGGAATCATAACCGAAAGCATTGTGGGTCCTTAGTCATCTCTTCTTGCTCAAGGCCCCTCTCACTCCAATAGTCCTGGGGTTCAGAAGATACCTGCAGCAGTGATGGAAGAAGTCCTTAGCTTTTTCGAGCCAGCTCCTTTGCTTCAATTCAGTACTGGTTGTTTCTGTCGGCGTTGTTTAGTTTCTTCCTTCCATGAGCTCTGAAGCCCTGTGACTATACTCTTGGTGTTTCACCTCTGCTTCCTCTTCTTCTAGGAAGTGAACTCAGGAATCGGAAAACCTGAGTGTCTGGATGTGGATTCAGGTCGAGCCACATGTTTGGATTCTTCACGTTTGTGTGCCTTCTCCTCACAACGGTCATGGCTGAGGAGGTGGAGGCTCACAGGTTCTGGGTAAGAGTCTCAAGCTGACTGGGCATTCAAGCCTTGAATCTGACTGTCAGCCATCCTCCTTGGTGGGGGAATGCATGCAGGGTGTTGAGTGGCTGAGCTCTGCTTCTGTTCTGTTGACTGCAGTCTCGTAGAGCAGTGAGAAGAGCGAGGGTGAGGAGGCACCACAGAAACTCCACAGACTACAAGACTAGCAGTGTCCTGTGTCCTGAAGAAAGGGGTCCTACTGAGCATGGCAGCCTACACCATTGTTTGTAGTATGCCATTGTATTTTTCATATTTATGTCTCATCCACAGCTCTTCTCTCCCCGCTGGCTGCCCCCCATTGTCCTCTCTAATGATCCCATTTCTGCTTTTATGATGTACATATATGAATATATGTATGTGTATATATATATATATATATATATATATATATATATATATATATATTCATATACATCCATCCCTCCTCTCCCTCCAAACCTTTTCCTCCCTCTCATAGACCCATTTCTACTTTCATTTCCTACATATATTCATTTCCTTCACATTTCATTTCATTTCATATGAACATAAAATATCTTCAAATTCAGGTTTCACTTACAAGAAAAAAAAACATGCAATATTTGTCTTTCTGAACCTGGCATATTTTGCTGGATGTAATGATCTTCCTCTCCATCCATTTTCTTGCATAAGTCTTAATTTCATTTTCTTTTTGTTGAATAAAATTCCATAGTGCCTGTGTAGAACAGTTTTCTTTTCCAATTGTGTGTGGAGGGACGTCTAGGCTGGTTCCGTATCTTGGCTGTCATGAGTGGCACAGGAGAAACATGGATGGAGAGCAATGACTTCCTGAAATGAAGTTGCACCAGATTACTATTATTTCATGCACACATTGTGTATTTAGTTGCTTTTCTTGTTGCCATGACAAAAGTACTGGTAAGAACAATGTAAACTAAGAAAGTTTACTTTGGTTCACAATTGAGCTACTGTCTGTCATGGTGGGACAGCGGCCCTCTGGAGGCAGGGAGGGATGAATGCCAGTGCTGAGGTTACTTGAGCCCAGGGAATGGTACCACAGGCATGAACAGTGTTTCTCCCCACCTCAGTCAGCCTCATGGAGACAATCCGTCACAGGCTTGCACAGAGTTTTGTTTCCTGGCGATGCTAGATCCTCTCAACTTCATGATACTGACAACCACATGTTATACCTTTACCCCCATCCTCCGAGCATTCCAACTGGCTGTGTTCAAAGCATCGATAAAGAGGAAGCTTGATCCTGTCAGGACCTCGCACACACGAGGTTGCCCCATGCTGGGAGAAGCACAGGTTCTGGAGTTGTCAGACTTCCAGCCCCTCAGTGCTGTGGTTTGTGGGTCACCTATGTTCTGTGTTCCCTGCTGTTAGATGGGGACATGCCTTATTGCTCTCTCGTGTGTTTTATTCCTACTGCCAACATACATACCGGCTTGCAACAGACTCATGAACAGACTTCATAGGTTCTTATCAGTTCTGCAAGACACTGGAAAATTCACTGTATTTCCATATTTTCCCCAACACACAGGTCTGTTGGTAGCAACACACCTGTCTACTTGCCTCACATCCTAAGATGAAGCTGAGACATTTCTGTTTGGATTTAAGACTTGACAGATAACCATGTTAAATTTGACTGATTAAATATCTTGTTATATACAGAAACAAATGTGATAGCATGTCTATAAATCTGAGAGGTTAATCTACAAACCAGGTGTTGTTAAAGTAGTATTCTGCAAAGATTATATTGTACACAGAAACTCATGAGAAAGGTCACTTTTCAACTAGACCTGGGCTGGCTAGACTGTCCAGCAATATATAGAGCACAAGTCTTAAAGTTGTTCTGGAAGATTTCATCCTCAACCCCTCCCCCCAAGTGGATAGATTTTGTGACTGCCGGGCAGTGCATGCCAGTGGTGACATGGGTCTCTTTGAAGAGACTCAAGATTTTTTTTTTTTTTTTTTTTTTTTTTTTTTTTTGGTTTTTCGAGACAGGGTTTCTCTGTGTAGCTTTGCGCCTTTCCTGGAGCTCACTTGGTAGCCCAGGCTGGCCTCGAACTCACAGAGATCCGCCTGGCTCTGCCTCCCGAGTGCTGGGATTAAAGGCGTGCGCCACCAACGCCCGGCTAAGAGACTCAAGATTTTTAATAATTCTTTTTACCTTAGGGAATATTTGCCTCCTGGAGTTTAGTATTGGAGAGTTTCTTGGTTGTGATATGGGCACAGATAACTTATCCTTAGAGGCTCAAGAAAGAGATTCAGATAGGCTTGGTGTGCGTGTGCGTGTGTGTGTGTGTGTGTGTGTGTGTGTGTGTGTGTGTGTTCATCAAAATTTGGGGAAGATATCTGATGACTGGGTCTAGGAGAGCCAAAGTGTATCATTATTGGTTTGTTCCTTAACACCCAGCCCATGAGCAGCATGTGGTACAGTGATCTCAGCTTAGAGTCTTGAGGAATGTCAAGATGCAGCATTGTGCTCTTTCACGGCAAATGAGGAAGGGAAATCCATTTTCTCATCTGGGCATCTTGGCCCTCACCTATGTTCCTTCTAGACAGAGTAGCCACGGATCCAAGGGTTATTATAGGATGGGTGCTAGTCACCACTATGCGTAACCCTCACTGCTGGGCTCTGTCACCTTTGAAAACGGGCACCTCGTGTCCTCAGTTATCCTGTCTTCGTGGATCCCATGTGTGCTGAGATTCTATTTGGGGGTGAGTACTTTGGAATCATGAAGTGTTATCTTTTCTAAGCTTTATTTATGAAATTATGCCATATCATATTCTGGGATTCCATATAAATTTGTCCTTGGCTTGGGATCTAAGCTCAGAAATAGACTATATCAAAAATATGGTTCTCATTATAGAACTCAATACTCTGACAAAAAAGCCGATAAAAATCTAAAAATATATTAAGTATATTCCCTCAGTGTTCTGGGAGGAGATTACTGGCTTTTCAATCTTTGTTTTGCTATTTCATATGTTTAAAGTTTTAAAGTATTTCATGGTATCAACTATTTAACTTTTTTTTCTAACTTAAAGGAAAACCCTTTTCAAATGCCATGCACATCTCTATTTTATGTTTCATCCTACCACTCTTGTGGATTATAACCACAGTCATGGATTATAACTGCACCAGCGTTTGTCCCTCTCCGTTTCCTGATGGCAGGCACAGTGTAGAGGTGTGAAACTGGGCAGTACTGGATCCTGCTTGTTCTTTCTTATGCCTACATCTGTGTGGAAAACTGCAGTTAAAATCGGTAAAGTATACAGAAAATAATAGAATGAAAATGGTTGTAGTGACATGCCGAGGCGTCCCTGCTCCCTGTGCTTCGAGACCGTTATGGAGTCAAGTAAGGACGCTTGGAACACAAACACAGCTTAGGACAGCTGTTCTGAGTCTCCAAATGGCTGCTGGGTGAGTGGCCGGAAGACCGCATGGGCAGGGTGCACGAGTGTGTGGGTCCCTGTGTGTCTGAGTGGAGCGAGTCAGGAGCCCACAGCAATCCATCATGGTACTCAGAATGTACTTTGATGTAAAGGCCGTGAATTTCCTATTCCTGAAAATTTTCATTTAATAAATTCTTAGATTGTGGTTCACTGCTGGTCACTGAAACTGTGGAAAGAACACAGACTGGGGAGTGAGATTGGAGACATTCCTGTAAACGCCGTGGGGTTCTTCATATACTCGTGTAGTCTACTCTGCTGCAGCCACACCAAGGGATTTAACGCCGTGCGAAGTTATTAATAAAGACACCCAGGGATGCCAGTTCTACGAGCCCAGTGCTCTGACCGATGCATTGGCTCGCTTAATTCCGTGAGAAGGTAAAATGCCAAACGTGGCAGTGCCAGTTAGTCACCTCGGGCAACTGGAACGCACCTTTGTCTCTCCACCAGGTGGCAGCATACCATCCCACAAAGGCAAGGATTTCAGAAAAGCTCCATCCACAGACTGCTCGGTGACTCTGATGAGAGCGAGCTGCCCTCCATCTTCAGCGTGGCGACTGCAGGCATGTAGAGCAAAGGGGCGAAGCGGCTTTCTTTTGGGGAGACAACACGTCATATCGCGGGCTGAGGGGTGGGGGCCCAGCCCCGTGGCTCCCACTCTTGTATTACTGTGAGCCTTCTGGTGGTCGCAGCCGCCCCTTTGGTGATGCCATTTGGCAGGGATTGGAGACAAAGACCCTGAGCCACGCACTTGGTTTTGCAGCGATGAAGCGAGTGTGGTCAGGTTCTGCACAAGGCAGTCGGACTCCTGTGGCCAGCCTTTGAACTGTGTACAAGTTCAGAGTGATAGAAAAGTCGCAAGGGGTTTTTTTTTTTTAGCCAACATTGCTGAGTAGTAGAGGTAGCTGCAAAATGCCGACGAGATGAGAGGAAGTAGTGATAAAGGAATCATGCTAAGCAAATCAGTGAGAGGAGGTGGGCTGCTCGGGTGCAACCGCAGAAACGAGGTAAACACGAGGGGAGGGTGGCAGGGCCCGCCTGGGAGAACAGCAGAAGCCTCGTGCGCACCCAGCCTCTCCCTCCGAGGAGAAGCCTGCTTGTGGAGAAGGCCCTGGGTCAGGGGACACTTGGGAGAACCCATCTTCATTGTGTCTTTGAGCTTCCCTGGCTCTTTCTAATCTCAAGAGGATTTCTTTGTCTTAACTTTACTCATACTGAAACTCAGCTGCACAGCCCCACGACTGGGGAGTGTGATTGGGCTGAGGACCTATCTGTACCCATGATCCTTTCTGCTTCCGTGAATACTAGGAAGGGCAAGCGAACTTAGAGATGACCTTTTACTTTTTCTGTTTTCACAATGTATCCGGTTAAACATTTGAATAGCTACATTGAGACATAAAATCCACAATGTTTTTTTTTTTTTTTTTTTTTTTTTTTTGGTTTTTCGAGACAGGGTTTCTCTGCGTAGTTTTGCGCCTTTCCTGGGACTCACTTGGTAGCCCAGGCTGGCCTCGAACCCACAGAGATCCTCCTGCCTCTGCCTCCCGAGTGCTGGGATTATAACACGATCTACGGCTTTGTATAACGTTCAGATCAAGTTGAACCTCCCACTTCTCACTGTTTACCTTTTGTGTGCCGTGAAAACATGACAGACACTTCCCTCTCGCTTTCTTTAATACAAAATCCGAAACTGTTCTGTGATTGCCTCATCGTGCCGCAGCACCCTTCCTAACTCTAACTTTTCCGCCGATCGACTTCCCTGTACCTGCCCCTACCTCCTCCTCTCCCAACCTTAAATAACAATGTCCCCTTTAAAATGTAATCATTTACCAGTACTCATACTGATGTGTTCCTCTCTGAACCCTTATTTTCACCCAGAGTACTTAGTGTTATCTGAGGATAGCCCTCACCCCTGTCCTTCTGTGGATTTGTATCTGAACCCGGAGGCAGCCTACCCCCCACCCCACTCTCTCGCTCTTGCAGTCATGGTTATTGGACTAATGTCAATATTGGGCAAAGGAAAGGCTGTGTGCACAGCAGAGGAATGTTAGAGGTGGAAATAAACAGCAGCCAGGTCGGGAAAATCAACAGACTTGGAGCCTTCCTGTTCACAGCTGACCCTTGCATTCCTCCTTCCTGGCTTCCAGGCATGATCCCTTGAAAGAGGAGGCCGCATGTGATGTAGCTTTGCTCATCCCCTGTCATGGGGCCACTGTGTGCACAGTGTAACGCTGCACCCTTTCCTGCCTAGCTTCATGCCGAGAGCCTAAGGCAGAAGAGCAGTCAGCCCGAGTGGCCCGTGGTTTATTTTGCTGAGCCCAAGCACTGCCCAGCCTGACTGGTCTGCAGCCATGGCCAATGGGAGGTGGAATGAGCTGAAATCAAGCATTGTTCCTTCTTTCCCATTTCAGGGAGGGAGTGAACACCTGTAAAACATGCCACTGGAGAGAGACTGGCTCTCACTGAGCTCCAGGGAAAGGGAAGGAGCAGGGAGCAGGGGGTTAAGGCTCCAGTCTTCGTCCTTGGTGAATCAATGCTTAGCGCTAACAGTGAGTGCTCTTACATACTCTGTTATGGGTGCAAATAAATTTAAAGAAGACAGACTGCATGCCTCCTCTATGGCATTCATTTGTTTCTATTTTGGTGTGAGGACAGAACCTTGTTGGTTGCATTCTAAGCGTTTCATCCCTGAGCTCTGTTTCTAACCCTTTGGCTGTATTTGTGTGCATACATGTATGTATGTGTCTCTGTGTGTGCTGTGTATGTGTGTTGCATGTATGTGTGTGCAGGGGCACACATCCCTGAGTTTGTACTGTGGCCAGAAGAGGGCATTGGGTGTTCTGCTCCATCTTTCATCATGTTGTTGCCTTGCAAGGTTGCCTTTTGAGCTAGGCTGGCTCACTAGCTCCCAAGATTGTCCTATCACCTGCTCTCTCTCTCTCTCAGTGTCTGTCCTATAGGCATGTGCAGCCATGCCAAGCTTTTCTGTGCGTCTTGGGAATCTGAACTCACTTCGTCACACTTGTACAGCAGGCATTCTTACCCCTGAGCTACCCCACCCCTCAGCTGTATTTGAATGAAGAAAAACACACAGTGGCAATGTGGTGTATAAGGGGCAGGCGATGTTTGCTGCAGCCTGGAAGTGCTTGGGAATCAGTGGTGCCCTAAGGGACTAGAACCTCCCAGGGGTGGGAGTGAGGATGGGGTGGGCTCTAACACATTGTTGAAGCTTAGACATTCCTGGTAGGTACCTGTCCACAAGATGTCAGTGGACGGTCCACAGTGTCCGCTTACTGAATGAGAAACTCTCCCACCAATGTGCAGAATGTTCCACCAAGCTCAGTACCTCAGCTTTGGGAGCCGCTGGGTTAAACTGATGGTCCTTAAAGTGCTTATGACCACGTACAGTCCAGCTTCTTAAAGGGAGTCTTAATTATTTCCTTTAGCTTTCAGGGTGATTCCTTGAGGTCAGCCATTGTCTGGCTAGTAGCTATGGACTATTATGAGATCAAATTATGTGTCCTTTGAAGCTCTTTGAATAAAAACTTAGACGAATACCCCAAGAAAAAGAAGAAACTTCTCTCCTGAAGAGTGTCACAGTCATATATCAGAGACAAAATGAGCCATGTAGTAAACATTATCGACAATGCCTTTATTTCTCTTTACAGCGTTTTTGTGCTGGCTACAGCTGGACTTGAGGGCAAAAACAAACAAACATACAAACATCCCACCAAACAAAAAACCACCACAAGAACAACAACCACAAGAGCAACAACCACAAGAGCAATAACGACAAGGAAACCCCAGAAAAACATCACCTGGATTCAGAAAGAAGAAATCACCTGAATTCTCTCAAGTATTCTTCCAAAAAAGTTGAATATAATCAATATCTGTATTACTTTCCAATTGATAAGGTATCTGGGGAAAAAAGAACACCTTAAATGGTGGTAAGAGGATGTAATCAACAAAGCTGAAATATAGAAAACCTGACATGCAAAATGAACCATTTTTTAAATCACTTTAAATTTTCTTTTGAGATTGTAATATAATGGTATTACTTTCCCCTTCCCTTCCCCATCTTCAACCCCCCCTGTATACTCTTCCTTGATCTCTTTCAAATTCATGGTCCCTTTTGTCATTATATATATATATAATATATATGTAATATATATTATATATAATATAAATATATATTCTTAAATATAACCTATTCAGTCCTATAATGTTATCTGTATGTATGTTTTCAGGGCTGACCTTTTGGTGTTGGATAACCAGTTGGTGTACTCTTCCTGGGTACAGCTATTTCTCAGCATTCCTTAGCTGCCTGTGTATTGTTGTCCTTGTTTAGCACACATTTGGGCAGTCATGTTGGTGAGACGTTGTGGTGATGTTTTATTTGTATGTTAATAAATAAAGTTTGCTTGGAGATCAGAGGAAATAGCAAGCCATTTTAAGTAAACACAGAAGTCAGGCAGTGGTGGTACATACTCTTAATCTGATCACTTGGCAGGCAGGGTCTCTGTGTGTTCAAGGCCATACTCAGAAACAGAGCCAAGCCTGGTGACACACGCCTTTAATCCAAGTATCAACCATAGAGACCTGGAGGTCTGTACAGACAGGCAGTGACAAGGAAGTGAGGTAGCTGGGCTAAGAGCCAATGAGAGGGCAGAACAGTAAGGCAATAAAGGCGCAGGTTAGACAGGAAGTAGCTCACTTTTGGAAGCTGTGGCATGGTGAAGTAAGGTTGGCCGGTGGCTATTCTTATTTCCCTGATCTCTAAGGCTTCCACCCCTATATTTGGCTCTGTGTTTTTTATTTAATAAGACTTGCTTAGAAATTCATTCCAAGATGTTACAAATGTAGCTTCTGATATTTCTATGAGACACAGTCTCACAGCAAATGCCTTGATCCTCTGGTTCTTACAATTTTTCCTCCCCCTCTTCTACAATCTCCCCTGAGCTTTAGGTGCAGGAGTTGTTTTGTAGATGTATCCATTGGGACTGGGCCCCCAAGATGCTGCATTTTGATTGGTTGTGGTTTTCTGTAATGATAGCCGTCTCCCCCTCTTTATTCTCTCTGCCTGCCAGCCCCACCTATCCTTTCTCTTGCCTTGCTGTTGGACGTTCAGCTCTTTATTAGACCATCAGGTGTTTTAGACAGGCACAGTAACCCAGCTTCACAGAGTTCAACAAATGCAACAAAAAGAATGCAGCACAGCTTTGCATCTTTAAACAAGTGTCCACTGCATAAACAAATGTAACACGTCTTTAATTAATATTCTACAGCACACTTCTAATCTGCATCCTTGAGGCGGGAAGACGTATCTCTAACCCAGTTATTCTGAGGTGGGACGATCAACCTTTAATCTGGACCGCACCTTCTGTTGGAAGCCTATACAAAGGTCATGGAAGAAGGATGCTTTCTCTCTCTTTGCCTGCTTGCCCTCACTTTGGCTAACAAGTCTATTCCTTCACTGGTGTTAGAGCCAGCATATACTGAAGACTGATACATTCAACCTCATGGACTGAACAACTACTGGATTCTTGGACCTTTCATTGGCAGACAGCCCATGTTGGACTAGCTGGACCACAGCCTATAAGCCATTCTAATAAATCCTTTCTCTCTCTCTCTCTCTCTCTCGTTAACTATATCTATCTATCTATCTATCTATCTATCTATCTATCTATCTATATCTATTCATTCTATAAATTCTGTTTCTTTAGAGAACCCTGGCTAATATGGGCCCCTAGCTGGAGGAAGTCGGTGACTGTGAGCTCATACACAGCCCACATCTTTTCTCTTTTTCTTCCCATCTTCCATGAGGTGGAGGACCTCTTCCTCTTTGCACACCCACCACCATCATGTTCTGCTCAAATGCATGGCTCCAAGCGGCCGTGGGCAGAATTCTGTGAAACACAGTGGAAATTATTTCTTTCTAAAGTGGTTTTTTTTGTGTGTGTGTGTTTCAATCACAGCAGCACAGAAGTAACTAATACAGGACTCAATATACATGAATTCTTCGTCTTCTGTCTTTTGCTCTTCATGTTTCTGCAACTGTTTCATTAAATTGTTCTGTATCTTACTTCTGAAATATACTTGGGAGATCTGTACTAAACATGTATGGAAGCGTCAATGGCATGTTGATAGGCTGTATGGCTGCTGTACTGGTGTTTACATTTCGAAGAAATGACTCCAGGTTTCAGGTGAATGACAGTCCTGAACTGTAAAACCTAGCCGTGGCTTTTGAGAAGATTTACATCAATCAGAGGGGACAGAGCAAGTATCTCATGTAAGCACTTGAGAACAGGGCCTGGGTACTGGAGTTCAGTTCTACTTAGGAAATATGGGGCTATTTCTGTCAGAATCTGTGCCTTGTAGCACATGGGTACATCTGACATGGAGAGGTGACCAAGAGACCAGAAGTGAGACAGGGTCTAGGCTGGGCCACGTGCAGGCATGAGAATGTTGTTCCGAGCACCAGGCATATCTTTAAGGAGTCTTTGAGAGATCCTACACTTGGGAAGCAGATGGTTTGGCTTATAAATTAGCAGAAGAGGGGACTTTCTCTAGAATAGAAGAACTGATGAGCCTCAGCCAGGTCAGAAGAAGGCTAAAAGAATGCAGAGAACTTTCTTGTTTGCCACTTAGAAATCTGTGGTGTGGGTGTTTATTATTCCCACTTTCCCATGTTAAACCAAAGTATCCAAGTGTTTAAAATCCCTGCAAATGTTGTAGCTTTGGTAAATGTGGGCACTTTCGAGCTCAATCTGTCTCCCGAGAAGTCTAAAACTCACTTGGCAGCGAGGCTGCAGAACTTGTGGCCGCCAGACAGAGTGTGTGGGGTTTGCATCGTCGGGGATGGGGTGACAAGTGAGTGGTAGGCATTGGTATCCTGGATGCAGGCCACAGGCTTTACTGTGGAAGACGGCAAAGCCGGCCCATGTCAGCATCATCTGGCTGAGGATGGACGTCAGCTCCTTCTAAAAGCATCCTCCTGGGAGCCTCGCCAACACAAGCTTCTTTTGGTTTCCTCGATTGAGGGAGACAATTCACATACAGCAGCTTTACTCACTGTGGGATCCTCAGAGTCAAAGGCTATTACTTTTACATTAAGAGAATATAAATGGTTCATAACTCAGTTTCCACTTTAAATATACGAGGGTAGATTATAATGCGGCAGAGTCCCATCATGAATTATTTATAACTAGAGGAGCTTCTTCCTGTTTTATAACTATGGATTTCCATAATTTTGAGCTGTCTGTGGATGACTCTAAAGCAGTCTTCAAAATATTTTTTTTAAAAGTGGAAAAAGAAAATTGTTTGAGAAAATATCTACTTTCATATGCATTCCTTAGACTATTTTGTATTTTAAGTTAAGGAAGGCTCACGTCAAGGCAATCTAGTGGGTTTTATAGGTAAAAGTGCGGCTTTGGGGAGTTTTAGGTCCCGATTCTAATGCACTTGAGGCTTGCTTCATTCCCATCACGCTACCACACCCCGTGTTCATTTCACCCCATCCCTGTGATTGCTCTCCGCTCTCCCCTGCTCTCCCACCCTCTCCTCACGTAGCTGTAGAGTTTCCTCAATGTCCCTAGGCTTCAGTTTTCCCATTCCATACCTTCAGAGAGGAGATATCTGCCCCAGGACCTCCTCTTTCCTAGGAGACTTCAGCAAACGTCTTCCATCTCTCTGCCTTCTCTCGGTTGCTGGACATTTCTGGGGCTATAGGCTCCCAGTCTCTCTGTTGTTTCCTACTCCGAAGCTGCTTGGCTGTCTTTATCTCAACTGCATGGTAGAGTGGTTTCTTGAGAGACGGGTATCTATGTAGGAAGCTGACTGACTGTGTGCATTCCCTGGAAGCCGCACTGTGAATTCCCTTGTCGTTGGTGAGGTGGGTGCTACTGGAAACAGCAAACAAATTCAGCCGATATCACTGCTGCAGATCACTTTTCCTTGCTATTTCATTTTGGATTACTTGAAAGTGCATTTAGTTTATTTAAGACTTGTTTATGCTTACCTCCAAATGTCTTATGGCTTATTAAATAGCTCAATGTTTTATTTAGTAACATCTGGAATCTATTTTTTGTTTGTGTTTATGTAGTGTGTGCATGCATGCCTGTGTGTGTACCTGCTCATGTTGTGGTACATATTTGGAAGAAGGAGGACAGTTTGTGTTTTGGGGATTGAACTGGGTGAGCTTGACAGCGTCTCTTTACCGGTGAGCACCTCGCCAGCCCTAGAATCTATTTTGGTAAACAGGAGACTGAGGATCCAGGGCCTGTTTTGTTTTATCTAACACAGTCATAAGAGTCTCATTATCTTTCCTTTATGCTGTGTTAAATCCCTTATAAAATATATTTGCATTTGAGGATATTTGTTTTGTTTTATTCATTTGTCAACTATTTTCCTGCCATCGCTTTCTTCTCGTCTTTAACTATTAATTATTAAAGACGTCAACTTGATTTCCTTAATAAAACTCAAGATATTTACAGGGTGAATTTAAAAATCAAGTGTATATGTGGAAAGAACTCTTTCTGTATCGGAAACACATCACATCTCCCAGAGAAAGTAATTTGCGATATTTCTGTCTAGAAATACCTAAGCTAAGGAAGGAAGGTGAGGGACAGGTGATTAGTGTCCATCCATCCATTCTCCTGTCTCCGCACAACACATAAAAGAGAATTTTCCTGTGCGTCCTTAGGGACTGCTCACATTTTAAAAATATCAACAGTTAGGAACATCTGCAGTGATTTCCATAGCAGCAACTGAAATGTCCATTCCTCCTCATAGCTGCAGAGGACACCTCTCCTACAGATGTGCTGGAGAACCATGGCTCTTTTAATGGGCATTTAAAGTGCACACTGCACGTGTATAGTGTGGCAGTGAGCAGTGACGACCGTGACATTTTATACGCACCTGTGAGCAAGCTGGCAGGGTGGATTCCCACAGGTGGGAAGGGAGGCGAGAGGACAGTTTTGGGTGCTGACTCCTACCCCCAGGAAGCTGCATAGCTACACTCTTGCAACAAGGGGACGCTCACTGCCATGTTCCACCTTCCTGGCACACAAGCCAAGGGCCTGCCAGGTGGAGAGGAAATGCCATCTTACCTTGTTAAACTTGTATCCATTTATTTTAGCAACATCTTCTTGTGCGGCTCACATATTGCTTGTTTTTCTTCTATGAACTTTCTCCTTACAATTTTATATTAAAAAAAAATGTGCCAGGGGCTGGAGAGACTGCTCAGTGGTTAGGAACACTTGTTCTCTTGCAGAGAAGCTCGGATCAATTCCTAGCACCCACAAGGCAGCTCACAGCCACCTCTAACTCCAGTTCCAGATAATCCTACATCCTCTTCTAACCTCCATGAGTATCAGGCATGTGCGTGGTGCACAGACATACATGCAGGTAAATGGCCTAATGCCATAGGATGAAACTCTCTCTCCCTCTCCCCCCTCTCTCTTCCCTCTCTCCCTCTCCCCCCTCTCTCCCCCACTTCCCCCTCTCCTTCTCCCCCCTATGTCTACTCCACCCCCAGACCCACACAGCAGCACTGAATGTATACTCATCAAGGTCTTTTGATTGTACAGGATTCTCTGCATTGCTTCTCCCTAATGTAACCTCTCTATTTGAAAGTTAAACCTTCATAAACTATAATCACATCAAGGGAAGTTTCATTTGAATCAGAATAATTCAATTGTAGGCTATCTAAAAAGAGAATAATGTTCTGTCCTGTGGAATTTGCCGCCAGCATTCCACTGGGGAGATGGTTTTATGATGTTTGCTTTTTGAAATGCTGAATCGAAAGTGAAAGAGGAGCAGTATTCCTGAAGTGTGTCTTTTCTGTTACCCCCAAGTTGTTTATCCCTGAGAAACATTTAATTCCATTATTTATCACTGAGTATTATATGAACTGTCAATTTAAATTTCAATGGTTTTGTTGGTTCCCTTTATTTTTCTGTGTGTTTGTTCTTTGTGTCTTCAATGAGCTCTATCTCCACTGGATACATTTAGAATCTTGGATGCTGATACTTTCTAACCAAATGGAGTCCTGATTGTGGTGTTTTTGCAGAGACAGAGCAACCAGCTCAGGGCCACATGTAGACAAGTCTGAGAGAAAATCATGATGGACTGTGATAATATTTCAAAGCGACACACTGTCATAAGCAGGTGCCCACAAACTCCAGATATCTGAGAATATCTGCTATTTCCAGGTGGATATTAGGCCCTAATTGTGTCATGAGCCTCTACAAGGCTGTTGTCCCAAATATAAGATTCCCCTGAAAGCACCAAGTTTCTGGTAAAATGATGCCTGAGGACAGGACATTCAGGACCCTTTACCCAAAACACCATAGTTTTGTCCTTGGATGGAAAGATTGCCCCGTGAATGGGAAATCAAAGTGATTACAGTTTAAGATTAAATTCTTTTTTTTTTTTTTACTTTTTATTTATTCCGTGTGTCTTTCACATCATACATCTTGATCTCGTTCATTTCCCTGTCCCTTCATGTCCACCCTCCCCTGCTACAACTCCTCAAAATAAAGCAAAAAGAAAAAAGAAAAGGAAAAAAAAATTAAAAATCTCGCCATGTAAGCTGCAGTGTGACACCGTGAGTCACTCTGTAAACCCCTTTGTCTATGTATCTTTACTTTTAAATGTTCACTGTAGAGTCATTGGTCGGGTTGGAGGCCTCTGGTGTTTTCTACACTATCAATGCTGGGCCCTCACAGGGACTCTTCTTGGATATCCTGTTGTTGCCCTGTGTTGTGAAGATCCTGCAGCTTTGGGTCTGCAGGTCAGGCCCCTTCATGTGCTCCAGCAGATCACAGATGGGGTGGATGCTGGGGTGGGCCAACATATAACCCTGATTCTGGGCCTGGGTAGGTGCAGGGTTGGTCAGCCCCCCAGCTCTCCCCCATCCTCACCACCAGGGGGAGCTCTCCAGCCCTTGCAGCAATGAGCGAGGGGCGGGGTCAATTCTCCTGCTTTCAGGCCCTTAGGGTGAGGTCAGCTCTCCCACACCTACACCGTCAGGGCCAGCTCTACTGTGCTGCCCAGGTGAGGTGCAGGGGCGACTCTGCGGAGTGCTGCAGCTGATGAGGGGCAGGGACAGCCGTTCCGCTCCCATGACCCCAGGGCTAGCTTCTCCAACTGTCCCATGTGCCAATGGGGGGTGGGGGGGGGGTAAGAATTCTTAAGACTGATTTTCCTGTGACATGAACAATGTGGAACAATGTGCTGTGAGATCTGACTGAGGTGTAGGTTTGAGTGTGGGGCTTCCACCTGTCAGTATTAAGAAACGCATGTCCTTGGAGAACAGGTTGGAAAACTGTGGATTGAGAGGTAAGCGGGGTGGGGTGTGTGTGGGGAATATGTTCCCCTGGCTTGTTAATAATCTATTGCTGTAATCTGGATGGAATTTCATTCTTACAGATTTTCTATAAGTGGATTTTGAAGCCTATAAGTCATATTTTACTCACTCATAGCAGCAAATATCGTCCTGTTATGTCAGATTCCGGCTAATACAAGGATAATGTGTTGACAGGCAGGTCTCTGCTTCAGTGACTTTATTCAAAGCTATCTCCAACATCTATTATGTCTTATGATCTTAGAACTTCACCCATAATGATCATTATTTTAGACATTTATTTTTAGAAGACGTTCTCGCTAATTGTTAGATGACTGCTCTTTAAGGGAACTGAAGTGCCAGTCCTTGCCTTGGCCTTCAGCCTTCCTGTAAGGGCACATTTTATTGTTTTACATGAACTTATTCATCCTCATTTTCTCTAAGACTTTTCAGTCTTAGAAGGAACTATGCCTCCCACTGTTGTGCATCCCCCAAACTATGAATTTGTGGCTATGAGGACTAAGGACCATCTGATAAGTAGACACAAAATAAGAGAATTGAGTTTCATGAGCCAACATGGTAAGGCCTAGGTGACACACACCCACACTGGGAGGCAAAGTAGGCAAGTGTTAATGACCACACTTTTCCTAGAGTATTAACAAGCCTTCAATCTTGCCATTAGCAAGGACTCCGTGACCTTCCTAAGTTGAATTAAGCCTTGTTCTCTATTACAGACTTTGACTGAAACCTTAATTATTTATATAATTTCACCCAATTATAACACAGCTCATTACTCATGTCAGATATGTTAATATATTAAGTGCCCACTGTCCACTGGAACTCGGCAAGATGCTGTGGGGACACAAAATTAAAATCAAAGGGCAAAATGCACAGCCTACCCGTTTTCAATATATTCCGATAGCCAATAGCCTAACTCTGTCACGGGCCCCTTATCAATGACCAGAGCTGGGGATGATTACCACTCTATAGACAGATGTTAGTAGAAGGTCACTGTGTTTGATGCAACCCTGATTGGCACGGTGACAGATTTTCCTCAATATAGCATGTTATCCAGTATTTTATTTTCATAGTAATTGTTATGATTTGAGTATGAAGTGTCTCCCACAGGACCACATGGTTAAACACTCGGTTCCCAGTAGGGGTGCTGTTTTAGGAAGCTGTAGAACCTTTAGTAGCTGGGGACCTGGGGGAGGAAGTGGGTTAGCCTGGGTTCACACTTTTCCTCAACCTCTCTGCTTCTTGCTCTGTGCCAGGTAACAGGTGGCTGCCTGACACTCCACACTGCCACAGACCACGCCAACCCTGCCACCATGCCTTTCCCACCATGATGGACTGTCCCCCCTGAAATGCAAGCCAGAATAAGTCCTCCATTTCCTAAGTTTTTTTTTTCTCTAGAAGGTGCTGCAGCACACTGATATGAAAAGCAACTCACACAGAAACTTAGGGCGAGAAGTAGCCAAGAGTAATGGAACCCCTAGTCAGCTGTGACATACTGAACACCATCTGTCTTCTTAGGTTTATTGTAAATGATATAATGAAAAGTGGGTTACATTATGGAAGCCTGAGAGCAGCACATTAGGGAGCATGCGCTGTGCACCAGGTGAGCAGTCATACAGTTGCATGACTGGAAAGAAATCCAAGCCATTCTCTGTCATTACAAAGGCTTTTATTTTGAGTCCTGTGCTTCTTGGTGCTGATAGTGAGACATGAATCCTTCATGAGGCCTCTAGCTGGGACAGACTGGATGCTGATGGGTGTAGTCAGACACTTCTCTCTGTCCTGCCCTGGTCCCACAGTTCTACAGCTGCTTTTAAAATAATCGATCAGAGGCTTAGAATTAATTACAAACTGGTCTATGGCTCAGGCTTCTTTCTAGCTAGCTCCTTGATCTTAAATTAACCCATTTCTATTAATCTATGTTTTGACATGCAGCCATGGCATTACCTGTGTTCCATCACATCTTGCTCCCCCAGGAGTGCTCAACGTCTCCACTGACTCTGTCTTCTTCTCCTTGTCTCTCTGTTTGGATTCCCCACCTGGCTCTATTCTGCCTTGTTATAGGCCATAGCAGCTTCTTTAGCAATGGTAGCAACACATATTCATAGCATCCAGAAAGACCATCCCACAGCACGTCTCCTTTTCTGTCTAATCCAAAAGGAAGGTTTTCATTTTAACATAGTAAAATTACATATAACAAAACAGTTGTCAAGCAAGAATTACAGTTACAATATCTAGTCTATTTGTGTTTGGCAAAATTAAAGAAAATATTCTATCATCTCTCCTATCGTTGTGCGTCTAAGTTTTCATATCTAATTTATGTTTTATCATAACTAAGGAAAACTATAATTATAACTACCTAGTCTTCAACTCCATAAAAGACCCCAGAAGGATATAATATTACCTAAGTAAACAGGAAGTGCATTGTAAGCAACTTCCAAAATTCTAGAAAGACAGAGACATCTGGCTGCCTGGACGGTTGCCCAAAGTTCTTCTCTAATGTTGGGGCATCCATCTTCAGCCTACAGGCCTAGAGTCTTTGGCAGACTTTTAGTGAAACAGGAAATTTGAAGGACCATTTCATCTGTCTTAGCAAAGTTCACCAGTTGCTTTTCTTTGTGTCCTGCAGAATGTCTGGCAGTATCTTCTGTGAAGCAGGAACCCGAGGGACCATCTTACCCTGTTTTGGTGAAGTTCAGTGGTCATTTTCCCCTGGGTCCTGCATGTCCAGTTTATACAACACACTGTTAAACAGTCCAGGTAAGAGCAGTTTTTTGCCCAAATGGCTAGGCTTGCCACATTGAAAGCAACTTCATAAGGAGTTTCTTTGATGCCCATCATCTCTGAAGTGAATTGGTGTTGCCAGGAGCAGATGTCTCTCATTATCAAGAAAAACCTTACATTAACAAAATATTTTAAATGCCTTATTCTATAGGTTTTTGAAGTATCTGAAGGCCATCTACCTAAAATATATCTCTCTATGATCCTGAAAATGTACCTAACATATCTACAAATTTGATTGTTATAGATGAATAACTACTAACCTATGTTTTTGATTATCCTAAATAATTTATAATTATAGCTTTCAAAAATGAGAATGTTACCTTCTATTTTAAATGAACTACATAGGTACAATACCTTAAACAATTGTGAAATTGCTTGCTTACACTTCCTGTTCTCTCAGGTCTTTGATGGGGTTGAAGACTCGATAGTTACAGTTATAATCTTCTCATCTCTTCGCTAAGAACACTTTAGGTACTAAAGTCAGAATCTTTAGGCTAGGACAGCTCTTAGTGGTCTGGACATTTCTGGATATTTAGTGTGTGTCTCTTGTTTGATGTTGTTCTTGCTGGTTGTAGTTCTATTTTGTTTATGTTATTGCCTTTCCCCTCTCCTGGACAATACTTGATAATTGTTCCTATTGTATGTAGTTCTGTATTAGGTTAGTTAGAACTTTCTTATTTAGACAAAAGGGGGAGATGTAGTGGATACTCTTCCACCTATGACCTTGAAGCACCAGCCCCTAGGGCATGGCCTCAGGGCTACCCTTAAGACCTGAGAGGCACGTATGCCATGATCTCTCTCTCCCTCATGAGCTTGGATGGTGTGGACTGACTCAGGCAGCAGAACAATGTGGGACAGGACATAAGCCTTCCAGGACCCTGCGACAATTCACCTATTCTGTTTAGTGAGTTGCCTTTTCTGATTTATGTCCTAATAAATTCATTATACCTCTTAAGCAGACTTCCTTAGATTTCTTGCTATAGATGGGTGTGTGAGTTCGTTTGTCCCTTGATGCCCTGGAGGGTGAGCAGTAAGGACCTGGGGTGCTGATGTCCTGTGCAGAGAGTGGAAGGATAATATGACAGGAGGATGTGGGGGTCACTTACGCTGCTCAAGCTGAACGTCTCTCACAGAGCCATGAGTTTGTCAGCTGTTCCATTGTTGGGTGTGATGGAGGACATGACCCGAGCTCTCACCTGGCCGTGTGTGCGCCACTGTTGCCCCTCTGGAACGCCTCACATCATTTTCCAAATTCTTCCTTTTCACAAGGACATCAACAATATTGGTCACCTCAAAGAGCCCAAGTTGCCTTGATTACCTCTGTAGCCTTGTCTACAATAAGGTCATCTGAGGTATTGGAGATTAGAAACTTGCGCGCGCGTGCGCGCGCGCATGCGTGCGTGCGTGCGTGCGTGTGTGTGTGTGTGTGTGTGTGTGTGTGTGTGTGTGTATGAGAGAGAGAGAGAGAGAGAGAGAGAGGCTTAAAAAACTCCAAAACCTGTACGGATGCAAACTAAGCTGTTCCTGTAGTCTGAAAATGGAATACATTTGATAAAGACCATTGATCCCACATTGATCCCATTTAGATGAATCAATATACATAAAGGTTTTCCCTGAAATTCACAGAAAATTCAATGTGATCTAGACAAATTATTTGGCAGGCTAACCCAGAGTGAATGAGAAGGATAACGAGTGGCAAACACAAGTCTTCAGATAGTGCTGGCATGGGGTTTAGGAATAGAGAACGTGGCCACAACCCCTTTGGTAGACTTCTATATCCAAAAATCTACACAGTTCCTAACAGCCGCAAAATCACAGTTATGAAGTAGCAACAAAAATTATTTTATGGTTGGGGGTCACCACAACGTGAGGAACTGTATTAAAGGGTCACAGCATTAGGAAGGTTGAGAACCACGGGCCTAGGTCAGAGCAACTGGAGGCTGCAGGTGGATCTTCTCACCTTGGGTAAAATAAGTTCCCAATGCTTATTTTTCTCAGTGTGTGCCGAGGGGTGGTTGTGTTTATCCTGAAGGCAGCTGTGGGTTTGATTCTGCCTGTCTCTGCTATAACCTGGAGAAGAGCGCTTAGCACACAAAAGCTATTAGCAATTTATATTATTATTTTTTTTCTATTGAAGTGTATGCCTGAGAAGTGTCATGGCTCAGCCTCAAATGTATTCTCAGCAAAGGAAAGCCATCATCAGCAAAGAGTGATTTCAATGTCGGTTTTATGAACCACAGGTACCTAAATAGTTCAAGGATTATTGTTACACCTCTCCCTGTGGCGCAATCAAAACATTCACCCAGCTCTCCCTAAGCTCGGGTGACATGTGCTGGCTCCCAGTGTGAACATTTCACAGATTTGACGTGGAATTTGAGTTCCTTACACTTGAATTTCACTGTTCACATGGGCTACTGTTAACACAATGCCATGCATGCATGAGGGTCTTGATCAGGGTCAGGTTCCCTCATCCCAGCTGCATGTGGAGAAAAGAACATCAATCCTGTAACAAGTAAGCGGTACATTGGCGATAAAGGATTTGGGGAAAGGAATATGAACTTAAAGCATGATTTTTCCTCCTTTTACAGAAAACCATAAATTTTATTCTTAAGATTCACCCAGTGGTGCATGTCACACTATTAACAGCAGCCAATTCCATAATTAGCAATTAAGGCTTTTATTTTAACATCTTGTTTCTAGCCTTGGTTGGAGTTCCCTCGAGTCCAGGGGTCCTTGTGCCTGTGTCTCTGTGTCAATGAAGAAATGTAGATAGAACTCACAAGTCTCTGTGGGTGGAGACCATACAGGAACAAGTAGACAGAACTCACACAGTCTCTGTGGGTGGAGACCATACAGGAACAAGTTTTGACTGATTTATTGTTTCAGGGGCTGTAATGTTTTCCTACTCATCTTAGATTGATTTGGGATTGGTGTAAAGTAGAAGTTGTCTTAACCATTGAGAATATTTGGTGATATTTGTGAGCTCTACAAGAGGGGGGCAGAGTTCAGTTATAATCTAGTGGAATCCTGTGTTTAAAAAGACGCTGCTTCCTTTAGAGGAAGAGAGCAATTTTTAGCCCAGTCATCGTCGGCCCTTAGTCATAGCTCTGCCTGCCATGGCCTCCTGCTAAAACCAGGTAGAGGGAACAGAAAACTCTAGCAGCCCTTGACCTCGTTAGAGAACAAGAGAGAGCGGAAATGATGTCACTGTGGACTGTGGGATGCAGGGCAGGCAAGCACATGAAAGGGGAGCTGGAGGAGACAGGGGAGAAGGGCACGGAAGTCCCTCAGCGGGGCAACACCAGCAGACGGGAGCAGCTTTTCTAGTCCAGCTACCCCCAAACGCTCTGATTCACTTGCCATGTACTGAGTTTCATGAAGCAGAAGTCAATGCAAATTAAGTGACATTGAGCTCCAGAGAATTAAAGAATTGATGACATAAAGCAGGTTGAGACTTTTTCTCTAAGCGTGCAGACCAAATGGTTCAAACATTGTTAAAAAAATGTATGTTTTTTTTATTGAAAGTTTTATTTTCTTGAGAATTTCATACTTGAGCTCTGTATTTTTCGTCATTTCTACCCTTTCTTCTAACTCCCCCCTTGCTTCCCTCCCTGACTCCTTCTCAAGGTCATGACCTCTTTTTTAACTATGATTGCTTTACACACACACACACACACACACACACACACACACACACACACACACACACACCTTGCTCTGTCCATTCAGTGTTGTTTGTATGTACATGTGTTTAGGGCTGGCCACTGGGGTTGGATGACCTACCAGGGGGGTCTTCCCTGGAAAAAACCAATTCTCCTTCTCTCGGCAGCTGTTGACTGTAGCTCTTCACCTAGGGGTGGGTCTTGTGAAATTTCCTCCTTCGTATCGTCATGTTGGCAGAAGTGGGAGCATGTGGAATAGAAGCTACGTGGTCAGAAAGTGAGAGCGAGGCACCAGGCTTCGTTGTAGTACCCGCTGTCATGACAACGAACCCATGTTCAGGAAAACTAGATTAATCCCTTCCTGAGATCGGAGCACTCAGGATCTAATTATCCCCTAAAAGCCCCACCATTTCTCAATACAGGTTCAGTGAGATCAAGATTTCAGCAAATGAAACATTAAGAGACAATCCATAGTCTAATCAATGTACAGATTATAAAATACCATATCAAAGTTAATAATAATTGCTATAATTATGAAAATAATATAAAAGAGCCAAGCATCTAGTCATTTGCCCAGGCAAATTTAGAAAATTAAGAAGGCAAACTCACCAGATACCTGACCTCACTCACTTACATGATGCCCTTTTATAGTCAGCCACAATATTCTTGAAGGGAAAACATTTGTTTGTTTACCTGCACACTAGATAATACATGCAGATTGTTAATAATTTCCGAAGGAACCCATATGGATTCAGTGTCCAAAATAAGCTTTTCCTCCATACCTGGCTAAATAAGATCCTCGAGAATGAATGTAATATATAAGCAAATTTAGCGTAAAAGACAGTTGTAACGGAGTCAAGAAATGCTGTCAGAGGTTTAGAGAGAAATATTCTCAGTGTCTGCCTCAAGCTAGGCAGAACACACGTGACTTCAACACGTGTGCTCCTCTGTCTCCCAGATCCATCCAGTATGTAGACTTTGAAAGGCACAGCTACTTATGATTTCATGGACTTACAACACTTTTTACTTCAGCGTTCTTTTTTATGGGCTGAAGGAACAGATACTGATGAAATGGCCTAAAATATATTGTTTTCCTGTTTTTACTTTAAAACTTTCAGTGGTATTCAATTCCCACAGGATGTCACATAGGATGAAGGAGGAAAAAGGGACTTCCATTCATCTTTTAACTGATGGAGGTGTGTTCGGCAGTCATCAACCTGGCACCACAGCGAGGAAAACAAGGCAAGCATGATTCTGAAGTTTGGGAAGGGTCAAAGCCACTGTGGCTGCATTTGAACAACCATACTGACGGAAAATCTAAAACGAGACAGCACAAAATAGAACAAGAGCAGTTGTGAGCAGCGACACATTCAGAGAGCCACGCCTTCCTGACTATGCTCACAAGAGCCCACTTACAACGTTCAGACAGCAGGCTGGGGGTGGGCGTGGTGCGGCTCACTCTGGAAGGTGGCCGGTGAGTCGGTCAGGCAGGAAAGGGTTGGCAGTGTGGAGGATGACGGGAAATGCAGTGTGCACCTCGTACGCATACGCCACAGCTCAGAACTTGCCCTGCTGCTGCTGAGCACTTTCCTCTGTGTCTAAACGTCCCCTCCAGGACAAAGGTGAGGAGGCTCAGGATATAAAGTTCACACACTTGGGAGAGCTGAGACACACCGACAAGCCTGGGAAAGGCTATAGAGGCAGCGAAGTTCCGGGAGAGAGGAAACTGACCATGTACAAAACGGAGCTCCAAAGGGCTTAAGCCAGTAAAGATGACATCACAGTTTCTTTATGGCCACAAAGTGGTGGAAAATTTGTAAGAACAGATATGAAAGACAAGGAACACACAGTTAAGACAGAAAAAAAAAAACTCTGTTTGCATATGTCAGTTAAAAATAAGTTGACTAAGATGTTTTGATCTTAAGACTTATTAGACAATTGAAGGGGAAGAAGTCATGGATCAGAAGAAGGTGTTTGGTGTGTATTGAAACAGCAAAGATTTTACGCAAATATACAAGTAGTGTTGTGTTACTTAGGTTGTAAGTTTTCTCCAATTATCGGTGTTAGCTCTAACTTCACCTTAACATTGGTTTAATCCCCATCTGTGTTTAAATCTTGGCACCATAGCTCATTTCCCTTCTTTTCTGGATAAAAATAACCCTGTGCTTATATTTCTATTTTGAGGTGGTTTGAATTATCCCCTTGAACTCAACAGGTTTAGGTATCTGTTTCCATCATGGGTTTCAGGGTGAGAACACAGATGGGCCTAGTAGGTGTACACTGAGACGTTTGAAAGTGGAGACTAGCGATCATACACTTTATTTCTGATAACACGCACACTGACACTCGATTCTCTCACTGGTGAGGGTTGGGGTTGAAGAGAACATGGAAGCCCTGCTGACTTAACGATGATCTGGTCTGATTATATAAGAGCTTCCTCTAAGCCCGTTCCCTCAGTGGCAGAGTCAGCCCTGCTTGGACTTGGTGTCTCCTCGTTTCATCGGTGACTTCCTCTCTTGTCGTCCACTTCTATGTATCTCATGACTGTCTGTCCTCACTGTCCTGCTCAGTAAGTTTCCAGGTTAATAGCTGACCTCCTGGGACTCGGGCTATACTCTCAGGTGAGGCTGGAGAAGGACTCCCACTTCCATCTTGCTGGGGTTTTATGTGCTAGTTTCGCTGATGTTGTGATCAAACATCCCGATCAGAACAGCTTAGGGGAGAAGAGGGTTTATTCGGACCCCCAGTTTCAGATTATAATCTATCATTTTGGAGAACTGAAGGTGGGAAAATGAACATCTGGTCACATCACATCTGTAGTCAGAGAGAATGAATACATCCTTGCTTGCTTGCCTGCTGCTCAGCTCCCTTTCTCCAGTCATAAAGTTCAGGGCCCGGCCTATGACATGCTGTCACTGGTATTTAGGGTGGGCCTTTCCCATCAATCAAGGCAATCAAGACAATCCCTCATAAGACATGCCCGACCAGGGCTAGCAGTCTTTCAGACTCTCTTCTCTGATGATCCCAGATGGTGGCAAGTTGACTTTAAAACTGACCACTCACTCTACTATCCATAGCAGGACTACCTTTAGTTGACTTCTTTCTCAATGCCAGACAGAGTTCCACCTGTACTGAAGACCCTAATGACTTTCTTACCACCAACAGCCATGAAAGGTGGGAGGGTCTTGTTATATGAGTGACGATTCATTCAGTGCTCCTCCTGGACAGTGATGGATGCCCTGGTGGACAATATGATGTCTCTTCCTGTCTTGCTTCCGTATGGAGAGATGGAGTGGATAGTTTGGTACCACAGCACGAGTCCCCTTAGTCTGGAGTCCATCTTGACTCTGTTTTTGTTATTCTTCCTTCTACCTTGCACACACCGTTATCTAAACTCCTCAGAGAACAACTTGTACACTTACGTAAGCCTCTCCCACTAGGTATTTTTCCAAGGTCGTGTTAGAATATCTGTACAATTTTATTATGAAAACTTCTGATGGATTTTGAGTCAATTCCTGTTTTAATGTCTCCTGCTGCTGGGAGACACCGACAATGGTTCTCTGAAGTTCAGAAAGTCCCTGACATTTTCCATCCACTTGACTCAACCTCAATCACTATGAATACAGAAATGAAGAATTCACCTTGGCTTTGAAGCCTCATGGCCCAGTTAGGCTAGGCAGACAATGGGAGGCAGTGCCTATCACTGTGCATTGGTTAGGGCTGTAGTAGACAGCCCTTGCAGCTATTTGGGGACAGAACAGAACAATGTGGAAGGTTTTAAACAGGGAACAGGAACTGTCCCAGCATCACAGAAAGATGCAGGAGCGTTTGTGACGGACGACAGCAGTGTGTGCAAAGACATTGCTGTGGAGAGCGTGCGCCCAGGAGGGGGAGTCATGGCTGAATGGTGGGGCACGAAAGAGAGAGAGCTAGTGAGTGAGCAAGTGAGAACAAGAGAGACACAGAGAGATAGAGACAGGCAGACAGACAGACAGGCAGACAGGCAGACAGACAGGCAGGCAGGCAGATAGACAGGCAGACACAGAGAGACAGAGAGAGAGAGAGAGCTAGTGAGTGAGCAAGTGAGAGCAAGAGAGACACAGAGAAATAGAGACAGACAGACAGGCAGGCAGACAGAGACAGAGAGCTAGTGAATGAGAGAGACACAGACAGAGAAATAGAGACAGACACACACACAGACAGACTGATAGATAGACAGACTAACAGCATGAAGATTACACATTTCTTCACAGAGCCCTCATCAACTGGGTAGAGAATCCATAAAAACTAATGAAGACATTCCAAAATTCACATTTCAAAAAGTAAATCTTAAATGTTAAGAGTATTTGAGAAATTTTAAATATTTCACTCCTGTAAGATAGACAGATTGAAAGGGTTTTTATTGTTTTTATATCTATCTATCTATCTATCTATCTATCTATCTATCTATCTATCTATCATCTACCTATTTTTTGTTTTTTTGAGACAGGGTTTCTCAGTGTATCCCTGGCTGTCCTGGATCTTGATCTGTAGACCAGGCTGGCCTCAAACTCAGAGATCCATCTGCCTCTGCTTCCCGAGACCTGGGATTAAAGGTGTGCATCATCATGCCTGACTGATTTAAAGGATTTTTAAATAAAACAGCCTAAATTTACTGGTGAAATCACTGAGTAGCAAGCACACATGCTAGAAATCAGTTTATGACCTTGTATCTCTGTAGTCAGCACATTCTAAAGAGTAACTTGGCAGCAACTGCAATTTCACTTAAAAACTCATTGTGGGACCATAGCTGGAGAAATTAGGTTGGACCTTTTTATTATTTTAGCCTCAAAAGACCCTTTTAGACAACCTCGGAGTACTTTTTCTGTGTCTTGTATTTACTATGTAATGGGTTGTCTATAGAATTTAAACGCAAGACCTCTCATTCATTCTCATATCACAAAGACCTTCCTCATGGCCAAGAAACCAGGAGTCATTCAATATTTTATTAATGAGTGAAAGAATGTCCCAAAGAAGCACACAATGAGAGGTGAGCCCATCCCTCTTGTACAGAAGACAAGGGGGTCAGAACCCCAGGAGGAGGACTGGTATGAATTTTCAGCCTAACTTAAGGATTGAGGAGTCAAACATCGTTGAGGATGGAATGACTTGCTACAAGATGTCCTCCTTCTTGGCACACAAACCCACATTCTCTAGATCTTACTGAGTTATGGAATGTGTAGATAGATACAATGACTGAGGTTATAAAGTCAAAGAATAATGTGTCTGTAAATGAGTATAGTATAGAGCAGAAAAATGGGAAATATCTTGTCTCTCTGACGTGCTGGTAGCTTGTGAAGGCCTATATAGATTAGTTGAATTGAGATGCAAAGTCCCACTTTAATTGTATATAGCACCATTCCTGTGCTGGGGTCTTGAACTGAAAGAAAGGAAGCTAGCCAAGTATCAACATTCATAGCTCTTTGCTTCCCGACTGAAAATGCCATGTGTTGTCTATCTGCCTTCAGTTCCTACTTCCATGACTTCTCTGTTAAATACACTGTCCCCTTGAGCTGTTGGCTGTAATCAACCTTTTTCTGTTTGTGTTGAAGTGTTTTATCGTACTTACTGTATATAGTTTTTCTTATAGTGTTATAATCTTCTTTTATTATTTTGGACAAAAAAGGGGAAATGTAGTGATATATTGTGTACCCTAATAAAATTTGCCTGAAGATCAGAGGACAGAACAAGCCACTAGATTGGTGGCACACACCTTTAATCCTAGTACTCGGGAGATCTGTGTGAGTTCAAAGCCACCCTGGACTACATGAGATTGACTCACAAAGCCAGGCAGTGGTGGCACACACCTTTAATCCCAGTACTGGGAAGCACACATGCCTTTAATCCCAGGAAATGATGGCTGGGTGGAGAAAGGTAAATAAGGCCCGAGGAGACAGGAACTAAAGGCGTTTCAGCAGAAGCATCCCTTTCGGCTGGAGCCTTTTGGGTGTGGCAGTGGCTTGTTCCCTTGTCTCTCTGATCTTTCAGCATTTCCCCTAATATCTAGTTCATTTTTTAAAAATTAAAAACCTTCTAACATTTATTAAAATTTTTATAGAAACCTTTATTAAAAACCTTTAAACATTCGAGCAACAGTGTATTGTCACAGGAATAAGAGCAGTAACTAACACACCACGTCTTACCCATTTTTAAAATGAAGGTTCTAGATCATTTCCTTTTGTTCAGATATTTTATGAGAATTTAGGCATTAACATTTTCCATAGGCTTTGCCCAGATTTGGGTGAAATTGGATGTGTTTTTTTTTTTTTTACCTCTGGTTCACCTCTCCCAATTTGGCTCTCACCTAGTATGGCTCTCACCCAGTACTTGTCCCCTTGACTTACAGACTCCTTCTGTGGTATTTTCTGTTGTTGCAAAGCCACACCCTCATCTCTGTCCCCCACTGGCTCTCACCCGGTGTTGACTGAAGGGGAGCCTCTCCGCCTTCCGTAAACATGGCCGAGGTGTTGGGCATGATTGCCAGATGAGCAAGGCTGATGACTGTAGCCACTGGAAGGTTCCCACAGAATGCACGGGACTCTCTTATGTCTTAATCTTGGGAAAACGATGGAATTCACAGCGGCATTCCTCTAGGTAGACACTTTATCCCTCGTTTAGCATGAGTACACCCGGCAGTACCTTCATCCCATGCTACATCTAACCACAGACCTAACACCCTAGCCTGAGTTGTATCAATTAAGAAATCTCCACCCTTGTGAACTGAGTTTTATTCTCTCAGTCAGGCTCAGTTTTGAGATGGGTACCTAGGACTAGTCCACAAGTAAGTTTCCTTTAAAACTCAGTCATCAGTGATTGGATCCCAACTCACACCTTTGGAAGCCATTGCTAACCCCGCATTTAACACAGGTAACCCAGTGTTCTAAAAAAAAAAATGATTCTTTTTGTCTCCCTACATGCTACAGTGACTGGTCTACAAGCTTTGCATGCAATTTAAACAATTTCCTATGGTCCAAAAGAGATTTTCCATAGCCAGAAGGGAACACAGGCATGCTGTTCTAGGCCTGGCCACCAGTGGAGCTCTGGGCATGGCCCATTAACATTCTTACTTGCTTTTAATTGAAAGGATGCTGTCCTGACCATTTTCTTCTTCCATGGCACAAGTATCCTGCTGACAACATTGATCTTTTGGGGAAACAGCACAAATGTACGATGATTAATATATTCTGCCTTGTTATTTCAGAAGGACAGCTGGATGGCTCTGCCAGGAGGCAGGTTACCCAGGTAGTTCACTTTCTGTCTTTCTTCCTTTCCCTGTGAATGCACAGCACTCATTAGTGTGGAGGCTGCCCAGGCAGGAGGGCAAAAGGGCAGGGGCATCTTCTTCTGCCAGAATCCAGGCAGCGACTGGACAATGAGCAGCTGGAATAGGGGGTCTGGAGACGCAGATGGTGTTTTTGTGAGTTTTTCTGCTCATCACCTGCATCTAAAGACTTGCTAGCTGAATATTCAGCCTTTTTTTTTCTTTTTACAGGTTATGGTTTCTTAGAAAATCGGAACATATTGGAAAGATTTTGGAACATCAGTTACATATTTAGTTTTCTTCTACTGATATCCCAACTGTATAGTTCTAAGTCGTAGAAATAAAATCTGAATACTCACTTAAGTTTTTATTATTTCTTTGTAAACTATGTAGAATAACTAAAGCAAAAGAAGGTAACAACATCCCTTTCATGGAAACTAAGATGACTTTATCAAAAATTTATTCTGTGTTGTTTTAGCCCCTTATGTAAAGATACGCTGGCAATTAACCTGGGGTGAGCCTATGGGCGGGCCGGGGTGGGGGGCACATGCAGTTATCACAGATGTTAAATTGTGCAGGTAACAAATTAATAGCTGTCGGAAGTTTGTTATAATTAAGCCAAGAGAAAATTCAGACTTGAAAAGTTCCATGTTATGTGTGAGAAACTATTGACTCTCAATTAAATTTCATTTGTAAACGTCGGTGAGTCACCGGACAACTGATTGGTGTGCTCCTCCTGATCCTGCTCCCAACTTTACTCAGTGGTCTGTTGTTCTTTGTATAGCACTGATGCCTCCTGGGCTTTTCCCTGGGCTGTTTGTCATGTTGGTCTTCCTTGTTCAGCTCATTTTGGGGCAGCCGTGTTGGCTGCTTTAGGGGTGTAGCCTCTGACACTACCAGTGGACATAATCTCAGCAAAGTCACCGGCCCCCTGGCTCTTGCCGTCTTTTGTCTTTCTGCTCCCCCTTCTGCAATGCTTCCCGAGCCTCTAGAGGTGGGAATATTTTGTAGATGTATTCTTTGGGGGAACTGGGCTCCACAGCTCTGCATATTGAATGGTTGTGGCTTTCTGTAATGGTCTCTGGTTGTTGCAAAGAGAAGTTCTCTTGATGAGGGGTGAGGAGTACACTTACGTGTGGGTATGAGGACAGATGTTTATAGATTGTTGTTAGAGATGATCTTGATTTAGTAAATTAGTGGCTGTAGGTTCTCCTCCAATGACCCTGACTTCACTAGCACCGAGTAGTTAGCTAGGTTTTCGATATCAGGCATAGGCTCCTTCTTCTTGTCTTAAGTTCAATTAGAGACATTAGTTTCCATCAAGGTATGTGCGCCACTACAACACCCATAGGGTTAGCATGTCGTGTTGGTTGCTTTCCTGCGTAGGACTGTTGTTTGCCTCTCTCCTTTGGAAGCTTGCATAGTAGCTTCCAGAGCTATGAAAGCTAGTTCTCAGGGAGGGGGATTTATTTCGGCCCTGAAAACATACATATAAGTAACACTGTAGGGACTCAACAGGTCATATTTGGGGATATGTATGTATATGCAAATACATATGTGCATGGACTAACAATTGAGGCCACAAAAAGCAAATAAATAAATAAATAAATAAATAAATAAATAAATAAATAAACGAGTAAATAAATAAACCAACCTGGGGAGCGGTAGCACACATATTTAATCCCAGCACTCGGAAGGCAGAGGCAGGCAGATCTCTATGAGTTCTAGGCCAGCCTGGTTACAGAGTGAGTTCCAGGACAGCCAGAGCTACACAGAGAAACCTTGTTTATAACCCCCCCAAATCAATCAATCAATCAATCAATCAATCAATCAATCAATCCATAAATAAATAAATAAATCCAAAGTCTGTGAATGAATCTCAGCTTTTGGGAAGAAGCAGGCAGAGAACAGCTCACTGCTGATTGCAATGAACACTGTAATTCAGGTCAGTCAAGGCTCAAAATCCACTGAGTGGTTTTATTTATGTATGATAAGAATGAAAGAAAAATTAAACAATACACAGATATAATTTCTCCTACTAATCCCACATTTCTAGATATAAAAAGGTTCATGTTACCAACACTTCCTCTCAGGGAATGTATTGTGAAAAGTTTCAGTTCTTGACGTTGGACTCAGACAACTGTTAGTCACCTTTGGATTTGTTGTTGTTGTTAACGATCATAATCTTAGTTCTGTGCCCCCTACTTTGTGTACGTGTTCACATGTGTGCAGGTGTACACACATGTGTCAGTATGAGTACACGTGCAAGTCAGAGGTCATCTTCAGTATTGCTCCTCGGGCTCCACCCACTTTTCCTTTGTGACAGGCTGCCTGGCTTGGATTTGCCAAGCAGGCTACGGTGACTGTCTCGAGATGTGCAGGGACCGACCTGTCCCAGTGCTGATGTGATAAGCACGAGGCACCATGCCTGGCTTTTCCTGTGTGGGTTCTGGGAACTGGACACAGGCTCTTGGGCTTGCAAGGCAAGCACTGTATGGACTGGGTTTTCTTGTGAGCTGATCTATACTATTAAATGATGTTTTTATATGATATACAAGTACCTAGGACCCTGAATTACCAGTTACACACTTTATTAAATTCTCTATAAGGTGACTGTATTAAATGTGAAAATGGGTAGTGAGCTGCCTATAATTTGTAATATGATGTACCACTTGCATTTGCAATGAAAGCTGCTGACTGTCCTGCCCCTCTCAGGTGTCTGGCATCCTGACTTCAGGTTACAGAATGCAGCGTTTAAGGAAGATACTCTGTGAGATGCTCTTTACAACTCCTTACTGAGAAGCAGACAACTAAATCACCTTCCTCTTTGCCTCACCTTGTCTGCCCAAGAAGAACCGGATTTCAGTCTCTCTTGGCTTAGAATGGTGTTACATCAAAAATTCATCTCAGTGCTGTTTGCTTTAAGGTAACTCATACTTATGAAATATATTCCCGAATATGTACAATGCATTACCATTGTAAGCTAATTTCCCCTTTAAGATCACCTGCCCTCTAAGGATACATTTAAAGGGTACTCAGTAGTAGAAAGAAGGATATATAAGTAATTATGGTCATTCCAAATGTACTAAGATGTAGGGAGCCGCCATTCTAAGATGGCACTGGCTTCCTGGTAGCCTAGCTGTAAACAACTCCATATTTGGCTATGCTCCTAGGACTACGTGTCCTGTGACCTGTGCATGCATGGGTATGGTAATCGACCTTATGTCCTCAGCCTATCCCGTGGCTCCCCGTGCTCGCATTCTGGCGGGATCCAATCACGGACTGACCCATGTGCTTGAGCCCTCATATAAGCAGCTGCAATTTAGTTCTCGGGGCCCCTCACCTCCCGCTCTCCCTTAATCAAGAGGTGCTCCAATAAAGTGTGATCTGAGAAGAATCCTCGAGTGGTGGTCGTTCTTCCTCGCTGGTCGAGGAGCTCGCCGCACTAAGAAGCATATATGATCTGTCTATCTATCTATCTATAATTTATCTATTTATCATCTATCTATCTATCTATCTATCTATCTATCTATCTATCTATCTATCTATCTATCTATCTATCTCTATCATCATCATCTACTTCTCTCCCTCCCCATTCTATCTATCTATCTATCTATCTATCTATCTATCTATCTATCTATCTATCATCTATCTATCTATCTACCTGTGTGTCTGTGTATCTGTCTGTGCATCTATCTATCTATCTATCTATCTATCTATCTATCTATCTATCATTTATCTATTTATCATCTATCTATCTACCCATCTATCCATTGTTTCCCTCCTCATTTTGTTCTTTCTCCCTTTCCACCTCTCCACATCTCCCTTTCTGTATCCCTCCTCTTCCCCAGAGTCACATGCCAACAGCATCTTTTCTCATTTACTGTAAACCACATAAAAGTTTGTTACATCTCTACTGCTGACATTTTAATTTAAAATTTCATTTTCCCCAAATCACACCTTACCTCTCCTATGACTGCAGTTGACAGGGTAACATTTGCTTCCTTTATGCTTGAGCAGTGCCTGCCTAGGGGCATGGATTCATTTTCTGGGTACTTTGCTATGCCACTACCCAGTTTCATAGGTGGGTCTCAGTCCTCATGGATTTGCGGGAATGGCTGAGAGTCCACAGAGAAATTTGAAAAGTGAGTGGAGACAGTTTACAAACTGATCCCTCAGGTAGCCATCTCCAATCTTTAGAAAGGGAAAACTCTCTTCTCTGAAGCTGTCAGTGCATTGGGATACCCAGTCCTTTTTATGTGAGAAAGATGAATGATGTATGAGAAATTTTGTTTATTGTAAACAGCAGTGAATTCTGTTTCCTCCATCTCTCAGGTTTTCCCCATTCACACCTGAAGGTATCTTTTATACGGACACAGCAGTTTCACACTTCTGCTCTCAAAAGCCCATGAACAGTTAAGGATATGCCCATCTTTCGAGAATCTCTCAGACCTGAAAATCGAGACTTGCAGTACTTATGGCCACAGACAGGAGCGCAGCAAAGGAACATGAAGGCATAGTGTAGAAGGAACACAAGAACGCTTCCAAGGAAACAGGAACAGGGTGTGCAGGTGGACTCAGAAAATCAGCCAAGTCAGGTCTGCGGTCTTCACGTCCAGGCGCCCGACTCAGGTTCAGAGCAAAGGTCTTCATCTTGGGGTCTAAGTTACCCAGTAGTCTCACTTTCCCAGGGAAATCACCACTTTTTGTGGCCATATCTCTTAAGTTGCTTTTGATCCCTGCGTGAGAATAAACTTGCAGGGTTCTTTTTTGTTGTTTTGTTAGTTTTCAAAACAGGGTTTCTCTGTATAGTTCTGGCTGTCCTGGATCTCACTCTGTAGACCAGGCTGGCTTTGAACTCAGAGAGATCTGCCTGCCTCTGCCTCCTGAGTGCTGGGATTAAAGGGGTGCTCCATTACTACCTGGTGCAGGATTCTTTATCTACTGGAAAAGAACTGTCTGTGTGGAGCTGCCATTTACGTAGCTTCATTTTCATCTTGTGCCTTTCCCCTCCTTTTACTGCATTTTATCTTTTGGATTATCAGAAGTTTTATTGTTTGCTTTTTTTTCTACAATTTATTTTTTCAGGGAACTTATATTTTAGATGCTTATCATGGGTATTTTAACATGCATAATTAATTTAAAATTAATATCATTAACCATCATATAAATTGCACACAACGCATTTCACACATTCTATTTCCCCTCCTTGCTAAATTTATACAGTAATTTGGGTCTACATTGCTTGCTTTAATCAGAAACTAGAAGCCACTGTGACCATGATAGTGATGAATTTTCAGTCACCCATGTTTATATATCTGTGCTTCCTGTCCGTTTTTGTGCCTTAGATTTTTCTATTCATGGAAAGGAATTGCAAGATTATGCGTCTGGTTAATCTTAGTAAGGCTTCCTACAAACATCTGCCCATGGCGGGGGTGACCCTACAGTTTCCTGGGGCTTTTCCACTGAAGATGGATCTTCTACCTAATGACACATCTTCCCTTTCCGGATCTGCTCTGATAAATTTCCCCAGGCAGTAGTAATTCCTTTCCCATTCTCTCTGTGTGTTCCAGGGCAGCTTCACCCCAGAGCAGAGTCCTCTGTCCCTGATGGAGGCTGCAGGTACATATGCCTTACTTCTTAGAGTCTTCTCCCGGTTTCTCTCAGTTTCTGTCTCTAATAAGGGTCCCCACTACAGGCTTAGGTCATTGCTAGAACTTTCCTTCAAGTATGTCTATACAATCATGTTTCAAGGTCCTGGATGGGTATCACATACACCCTGCCTTTAAAGTTCTTAAATGCGTCAGCACTGGCAAACTTCACAGAACGGTTGTGCTTTGAGAATTAATCAAATGTTCTAAAAGTGTCATTTCAGCTGTTATGTGTATTTTACTTCCTTCTTAATACTCCCTTCCCTTTGGCACAGAAAATTGAACTTCATGATACCTTGTATCAAGTCATCCTCTCCGTTGACCCTTCACTGTTCCTTAATCTTCCAGGGCTTTAGGAGTTGGAATTCAGGGTGACAAGGACTGTGCTGTCATATTTTCCATGATAACATGTCAGCCTGCACTGCTGGATTTGCCTGGCACCGATCCTGACATGTGTCAATCATATTCCAAGGTTGTAAGATCTCCTTTCGCTTGCTGAAGTTAATGCAATCCCAGTATCCGGTTTTCTCCAGAGAACTCTGTGGGAGAAGGAAACAGAATGGGGCTCTGAAAGAAGCTGGACTCAAATGCTGTCTTGTTACAGACCTCCTTCCACTCCCAGGAATGTTGGGACATATGTGTGGTAGCTTCCCCTCTGGTCAGTCTCAGAAGCGTGAAGTCAACCTGAAACCATCACAGGAAGTCACACAGCGTCCAAAGCTGCTGCCGTGGTCAGCTCAGCCCTAGGCACTTCCTGATTTGAAACCATTTTTTAGAGGATGACCTCTTCAGAATATCACCTGTGTGGGAAAGGCTTTGTTTTTTTCTCTATCTGCAATTCAGTACAGAAAGCACGGGGCTGAGCTCCCAACAGCTTACCTGCAAGGGAGCCGGCACCGTGAGATTCCGAAAAGGCTACTGTCTTTATGCCAACTGAACCACTCTCAAAATTCTAGGGACACAGAACTGAAAGGCAGTCTGCAGATGCACTTCTACACCATACCTTCAGTGATTGTGGGCTATCGATGGCCTCTGTGTGTGCATCAGGTTGACAGCTGAGTACATTCATCCTGAGTACAGTTGTCTCTTGAGAGCACCATGGTATCTCATCCCGTGTTGGATTGCCGCTCTCTATTAAGTGGGCTTCAAGTGTCTGGAGTTCCCAACTTGTTTACCAACTAAACATAATGGAGGCCTTTTTTGAATCATGATGGTATACAAATTATTGAACTTAAACCTGTACTGCTAATTTGGGAAGAAAAAAAAAAGCCTTTATTTTATGAGTTGCATTTGGTCCCAGGATTCTCTCACTCAAAAGTAGGTAGGTAATGATGTAAAGATGGCAGACCTCAGTTCAGATGCTCTCTGTATCCATAGAGACACCCTTGACCATTTTGCTCCCTGCAGAGTCCTGGCATCCTGGCTCTGAAGGGAAGAGCACTTTCCAAGGGACTATCTGCCTGGGAGCAACTTCCCAACAGTCCTGGAAGACATCAGCAGGGCCTTGTGATGCCCGGGGGACTCAGAAAAGCTAAAACGTAAAGCAGCTGCCTGTGATGCACTGTCCCTAAGAAGGGCAGGACAACTCGGGACGGTATGGAGTGGTTGGGAGCACCGGGGAAGGTCTTCTGACAGCCTGGCAAGCCCAGAGCAATCATGCCTTTTCAGAACACGCAGCAGACACTCTGCCAGAATGCCATCAGGGTGTGGCCAGGTTCTTCATCATGGACATCCAAGGAAGGTAGCCTACCAGGAGGAGACTGTCTAACTTTGGGTACTGCAAAACCACAGGACTGCTCAGCCATGTGCTGGTAAGTCTGTGTCACTGTGTAAGTCACTTGGTATTAGACGTGTGTCTGTAGCAGGAATCTTAACGAGTCTTATTAATAAAAACAAACCCGGAGCCAGGTATTGGGGTGAATGCTGGAAGATCAGAGAGACAGAACAAGCCACAGCCAACCTCACTTTGCCAGTTCCTCGGCTGATTCTGTTTCCTCAGACTGGATGCCTCTCAGCTGAACTGCTTCTCGAAAGTCTGAAAGCTTAACCAGCCTAGTTCCTGGTCTTCACACCTTATATACCTTTCTGCTTTCTGCCATCACTTACTGGGATTAAAAGCTCACTTCTTGGGATTAAAGGCGTGTGTCACCCTGCCTGGCTGTTTCCAATGTGGCCTTCAACTCACAGAGATCCAGATAGATTTCTGCCTTCGGAATGCCAGGATTAAAGGTGTGAGTGCCACCATTTTCTAGCCTCTGTAATCTAGTGGCTGTTCTGTTCTCTGACCCCAGATAAGTTTATTAGGGTGCACAATATTTTTGGAAACACAATACCACCACATTTCCCCTTTTATGTCTAAAATTAAAAAAAAAAACTAATAGAAGAAAAACTATCCAATAAGTATATACAATATATAAGGTCAAGAATTACATTAATGATGTCTAGTCCATAAACATTTGACAGATTCAGACAAAAACTCCATTAATATATAACAATGTCCAGTCCATTAATATTTGACAAATTCAGACAAAAATTTCCATTACTTATCCTATTTAAAACAAGTAGTTCCTTTTGAAATATAGGTTCAATAATCTCCCTTTTTATCTTATCATATCAATATTCTCTCTTTTTTCTTTTCATAGTAGATTCAATAATCTACCTTTTGTCATTTTTATATCTTCCCCTTTTTGTTTTTAGAGTAGATTTAATGATCTATCTATTTATCCTATTATTTCTTTATCTTTTTTCTCAGAGTACATTCAGTGATCTACCTCATATCTATATTCTCTTTTTTCCTTTTTAAACAAAAACTCTGAATCTAATCTCTTTGTTCAGCTTTTTTACTGACCATTAAAATTAACAACTTGTAACCAACCATTGTAAACAATGGCAATTATCCATAAGCCATTGAACGACCAAAAAACACCCACCCCACCTCTTGGGAATATGGGCATAGTTTTCTTAAAATTACTTCCTGCTTTCTAGGGGTGAAAACATCTTTAGGGGATCCTGAAAAGAAAATTCTGGGTAAATTGTCAAGTCCTGTATCATTTGTCTGGTCTCTACATAATGAGAAAGTGCAGGGCTTGTCTCAAGTCCTTCCTTGTTCGAGTAGTCTGTCAGGCTGGATCATCTCAGCTAGCCATCTTGAAATTGTCCTGAGTAGTTCAAAGCTGATCTTTCTGTGGTGTTAATCAGCTTAATGGCTTTATCATAGTCCATGTGGAATGTCATTGGGGAATCCTGTTATCTTTTTGAAGATTCCAAAGTTGCTGTTAGGCGTAGTCATGGTTCCCTGCAATTTTGTGTGTGTGTGTGTGTGTGTGTGTGTGTGTGTGTGTGTGTGTGTGTGTGTGTGTGTGCCTCCTCTGTGGTTTGGAGTAATCACAGTCTGATAAATGTCTGTCTCTTGGAACCGTGAATGTTCTTCCCTAGAAGAGAAAATCTTCACAGCAATTTCTCCCCACCATTTGTCTTGCCAAACTTTTCCAAACTGACCTTTGCCAATGCTTTCTTGTAACACGATGGTCCAGGCAATTCTTCTCTGAACCAGCAGCAGTAAACCCTTCATCCCAGGTAGCAGCATCACCGCAGTCACCAACATGATGAGAAGCAGCCAGCAACTCGGAGCAGCAGCTGCTGCCTCCATGGTCCTGCTGCCACCGTTTGTGCCTGGGCTCTGGCCGAAGCTTCTCCTTAGCAAGCCTCCTAGGTCGGCCTCAAACCCGGGATCCTCCTGCCTCTGCCTCCTTCAGCAAATCCTACCAGCATGGACCACCACAATTGGCTGATTGTAGCTCAGGCCTGAGCTGGGGTCCACAAGGCCACAGGCAAGCAGCTTTTTTTGTGAAGTTGTACCACAAACGTTGGGAACCAGATGTAGCAGGAATCTTTTTTTTATTTTTCTTTTTTTAAAAAAATTTTTCTTTATTAAGAAAATTTCTACTCACTCCTCATGATATCCATAGACCCCCCCCTGCACTCCTCCCACTCACAGCCCTCTTTCCCAAGCCGCCCCGCATCCCCACATGCCCCAAATCGAGGTCTCCCATGGTGAATCAGCAGAGTCCAGCTCACCGAGCCTAGGCAGGTCCAAGCCCCTTCCCACTGCACCAAGGCTGTGCAAGGTGTCACACCACAGGCACCAGATTCCCAGAAGCCTAACCATGCACCAGGGACAGATCCTGATCCCCCTGCCTAGGTGCCCCCCAAACAGTTTGAGCCAAACAACCATCTTCTGTATCCAGAGGCCCTAGTCCAGTCCCATGGGGGCTCCACAGCCACCAGTACACAGTTCATGGGCTTCCACTAGTGTGGTCTGTCATCTCTGCACATCCTCCCATCATGATCTTGATGTATCTCTCCTCTCTCTCACCAATTGGATTCCCGGAACTCAGCCTGGTGCCTGGCCGTGGGATTTCTGTATCTGCCTGCATCAGTCACTGGACAAAGGCTCTATGATGACGGTTAGGTTATTTGCTAGACTGGTCACCAGAGTAGGCCAGTCCAAGCACCCTCTGGACCACTGCCAGCAAACCAAGGTGGTGTCAACCTTGTGGATTCCTGAGAGCCTCCCCAGCATTCTGCCTCTTCCTATTCCCATGATGACCTCATCTATCATGGTATCTTCCTCCCTGCTCTCCCACTCTGTTCCTGTTTCAGCTTGACCCTCCCATTTCCCTATGTTCTCATCCCCCACTCCTCACCCTCTGCCACCCTCCCACACCCAGTCTACTCATGTAGATCTCATCTACTTCTCCTTCACAGGGTCATCCATGTGTCCCTCCTAGGGTCTTTTCCTGTTAGCTAGCCTTTCTGGAGTTGTGGGTTGCAGTCTGGCCATCTCTTCCTTCCCATTTAGTATCCACTTATGAGTGAGTACATACTAGGTTTGTCCTTCTGAGTCTCAGTTACCTCACTCAAGATGACATTTTCTAGATCCATCCATTTGCCTGCAAATTTCATGATATCATTTTTTTTTCTTTTCTTTTTAACCACTGAGTAGTACTCCACTGTGTATATGTGCCACATTTTCTTTATCCATTCTTCAGTTGAGGGGCATCTAGGCTGTTTCCAGGTTCTTGCTATTATGAATAATGCTGATATGAACATAGTTGAGCATGTATCCTTGTAGTAAGATTGAACAATCCTTGGGTATATGCCCAACAGTGGTATAACTGGATCTTGAGGAAGTATTATTCCCAACTTTCTGAGAAACCGCCATACTGATTTCCAGAGTGACTGTACAAGTTTACATTCCCACTAACAGTGGAGGAATGTTCCCTTTGCTCCACATCCTCTCCAACATAAGCTGTCTTCAGTGGTTTTGATCTTAGCCATTCTGACAAGTGTAAGATGGTATCTCAGAGTTATTTTGATTTGCATTTCCCTGACACTAAGGATGTTGAGCAATTCCTTAAATGTCTTTCAACCATTTGAGATTCTTCTGTTGAGAATTCTTTGTTAAGCTCTGTAGCCCATTTTTTAATTGGACTGTTCAGTATTTTAACGTCTAGCTTTTTGAGTTCTTTATATATTTTTGAGATCAGCCCTCTGTCAGATGTGGGGATGGTGAAGATCTTTTCCCATTCAGTAGGCTGTCGTTTGGTCTTATTGACCATGTCTTTTGCTCTACAAAAGCTTCTCAGTTTCAGGTGGTCCCATTTATTAATTGTTCTCAGTGTCTGTGCTACTGGCGTTATATTCAGGAGTGGTCTCCTATGCCAATTCATTCCAGACTACTTCCCACTTTCTCTTCTATCAAGTTCAGTGTAACTGGACTTATGTTGAGGTCTTTGATCCACTTGGACTTGAGTTTTGGTAGCACGAATCTTAATGAGTCTTATTAATAAAAACAAACCCGGAGCCAGGTATTGGGTTAAATGCTGAAAGATCAGAGAAGCAAAACAAGCCACAGCCACCTCACCTCGCCAGTTCCTCAGCTGATCCTGTTTCCTCAGACTGGAAGCCTCTGAGTCTTCATCCAGAATGAATCTCAGCTGACTGTTGCTCAAAAGCCTAAAAGCTTAACCAGATAAAAGCTTCTAGTTTCTGGTCTTCACACCTTATATACCTTTCTGCTTTCTGCCTTCACTTACTGGGATTAAATTGTGTGTCACCATGCCTGGTTGTTTCCAATGTGGCCTTCAACTCACAAAGATCCAGATGGATTTCTGCCTCTGGAGTGCTAGGATTAAAGGCGTGAGTGCCACCATTTTCTAGCCTCTGTATCTAGTGACTGTTCTGTTCTCTGACCCCAGATAAATTTATTAGGGTACACAATATTTTGGGGAACACAATACCACCACATGTGTCACTTTAAAAGAAGTCTGGCATGGAAAATCAGTGGTCTTAATCATAGTGGCCGTGTACCTTTTCGTGTTTACTCCTCAGCTTTCAATCCTTCCTCTCCTCTGGCTAGTTGGTTATAGTTTTGAAGACGGATTTCTGCTTCACTCCTGTTTTCTTGATAAGCCATTTCTACCCAGTCTGCCTTGCTTCTTACCAGTAAGCCTATGTGGGAAGTGTTCTAAGTTTCTTAGTGAGATACTTGAGCACTGAGAAACTAATTAATTAACATAATAGATGGAGACGCTGATGTGGTGACCACGGCGCTTGCCCACAGCACTTGCACACAGTGCTTGCAGATGTTTTGTGGATACAGGCGGCACACTGCTGTCTTCACACGTGTTTGCTTCCTTTGCACAGGAATGCGTAGTGCACCATGGCTAACATCAACAGTAACAATGATGAGGGACCCTAGCGAAGTCACAGGGTGCTACAAAAACAGGAAGAGACACATTTTACCTCCCGCACATGAGTGCGGTGGGTTTTAGCATACAGGGTCACCGTAAGCACAAGGGCACAGGGAAGAAAAGATCCTTCTTTTTTCAGTATATTTAAAGGAAGAAGGAAAGACAGATACCTTCAAGAAGGCAGACGTCAGAGGTCTAAATGTAAGAACTGAGCAGCGCAGGTCAATTTCTCGCTTTGACTCATCTTGGAAACACTGGCTAACAGATGATAACACAGCCCTGTATGAGGTGTGGGACCATTAAACTGGAACCTGCCAGTGTCAAAATCACACCTTGAATGAACTGATTAACAAAACAGAACCAGTTCAGCCTGAGGAAGCCCACCTGATGAGCTGGGACAAGGTTTGCGTCAATCATGATGTCCTTGGGCTTAATTATTTCTAGTCACTATGGCTAGTTTCTAATCAGGGCCACTGTTGGCAGAATTTGTGACTTAATTCCACGAGGTATTGATGGGGGATCTGCAAGGCCTTCAGGGCTGTATTTAGACCCCGATTCAATTGGGGAATCTAAGCAAGGGAACGGCACAATGGCATTTTTCTCACTGATGTTTCTCTTGCCTTTGTTTGCCACATTCAGATCTACAAACGTGAATGGTCACTAGTCACAAGGCTGTGTGTGCCAGGCAAGTGTGAACAATATACACAAGACACCACTAATTTAATTGAGAGGTTACTATACATAATAATGTGATTACTGTTATATGTGCCCCATACACTGAGGGATACCCTGGACTAACATTTCCATGCTGGAAGTTCCCATGGAAATCTGTCTTCCCCTGCCTCCCTTTGTCTGGGATGCATGGTATCAAGAGGAGAAGTGTTGGAGTTTGGGGCAGAGCACCTGGCTCTTGAGGTCTCATTGTTCCCAGAGACCAGGGACTGTCCTTTTATTTCTGCGTGTGGAGTGAGACTTGTAACAATCTTTGAGGGTCTGTATGGGTGTCTCCATTTCAAGATGGTAGATGAAACACGGGGAACCTTTTAGGGGTTTTGATTTATTTCTTTTTTTCTTTTAACAGGAAACAAATAGAAAAATGTACAAGTTTTAAAAATCAGCTTAGAATTTAATCATTAGGAGGGAAAATTTGTGCTGCTTCTCATTTTAGCACAATTAACACATGCACACAGACACACACAGACACACACTTATACATGTGCACACCTATATAGACAGACACACATACAGAGACATACACACACACACACACACACACACACACACACACACACACCATACACATATACACATTTCACCTGGGCACAGGTAACACATGACAAACAGGGTAACTATTTACAGACATCTCTGGGCTATGATGGGTTATATCCCAAGAAACCCATCAGAAAAGTGCAAATAAGTAAGCAGAAAATGTGTTTATCACACCTTATTGAAAGCACATGCCGGCCTGGCAGGACAGCGCACTGGAGAGCATCTGGTTTCCATGGTGATGATGAGGCTGACTGGGAGCTCCTGCCTGGCAGCCCAAGAAGCTTTCAAGTCTCCTGTCACAACCTCAGAAAAGGTCTGAATTCAAAACATGACGTGTAGATTCCACGGAATGCATGTGGCTCTCCCATGACTGTAAATAAAAAAAAAAATATGAATCATTTATTGATTTAACTATTTATAACTAACAAGCAAAAAATTGTGTTTTTAAAATGTACTTTTAAGTAAAAAATGTTTATGCTGTGTTACATGATTTTTCACACACACACACACACACACACACACACACTGTGGATGGCTGAATTGAAAGATTTAATGTCTACATGAATTATGACCTCAGAAATGTAAAATTCAAGGGTGGGAAAGACTGTAAACAAAATTATCTTTCATGCTTAAAATAGATCGTTACAACTATACTATGTAACTACAGACTTGGAAGAGAGGCACATTCATCCCTGGGTTATTGCAGGGCATGAGTGCATGTGTGTGCTCATGCACATGTGTGAGTGTGTGGTATGTATCTGTGCACTCACATGCATGTGCACATGCGTGTCTGAGGGACCGGCCTTGCCGGAATGAGTGCTCCTGCTCTCTCACCCCCAGTCTTTACTTGCAGCTCTAGGCATGGGTTTAGTAGAACAGGAGTCGCTGGAACCGTTTCTGAACCGTCACGTTCTGGAGCCGTCAGTCACTCTGTCCTCTTTCCATGGAAAGGCAAGTCGTGCTCCTTAACCTGCTTCGCCAAGCACCTTTGACTTAACTCCGTGTCGCCCGTCTTTCACTCAGAAGGCCGGTTTCTCGTGGCGTCTGAGGGCTAGCCTCTGCTCCCTTTCTCACGTGGGGGCTCAGCTCACGCGGACTAAAGTGTTTGCCAGCGGTCAACTGTTGTGAAAGGGAATTTCTAGCTTTCATTTCAAAATAAGGAAATTAGCCAATTCACACACCTCTGGTTGAATCCTCTTGTTGTGTTGAACAATCTGTCTCGTGCAAATGATCTGCGGCTTGTAAAGCACTGCATGTGCAATGGCAGGCTGGTGATCACTGTATGGAGACCTTTTTGAAAGTTTTGTAAGTGTGCAATGATTACGAGCAGGTCATCATCCTGTTGCCCTCTTATCCCCCCTGCCTTCTGCAGATCCTCCTCATCTTTCCAACTGGTTCATCCCTTTGAAGTCCGTGTGTGTCCCTGTGTGTGCATGGGTGTGTATGTGTGTGTATGCATGTGAGCGTGTGTGTGTGTGTGTGTGTGTGTGTGTGTGTGTGTGTAGGCACAGCTGCTGTAGTCTCATGATTACATTAGCCACGTCACATCTAGAAGACAGAATTGCACGGCACTCCTTCCCATCCTCCAGCCCTTACATCCTCTCTCCCGCTTTTCTGCAGCGCTCCCTGCGTCTTGGTGTGGGTGACACAGATATTCCATGTATTCTCTGCGTTGGCCAGACCTGACTCTCTGATTAGCCCCCACCGTCTGCAACACGGAGCTGTGCCGACCGGGGCAGAGAGCAGGGCTGGCCTGGGTTAACTATGAGTTTTCAGCAGGCAGGGTGGCTGCTCATTTCTTTAGTTTTTCCATCAGTTGTTGCTCCTGCCCTAGGGCTGGTGACATCTTCCCTCAGGTGCTCCCCTGGGTTTGCAACAGGGACAGCATTTCTTCCTGGGGGGTCTCAGATCCGATCAGAAAATGATGGCTGCCATGAAAATGATGGTGTAAACTCACAGAGATCTACTTGCCTCTCCCAGGGCTGGCATTCATCTGAGTGCTAAGCTTAGCATCCTTTTTAATGGTTCCTAGAGTTTTACTTTTTAAATATCTCTAAGAGACGGGTGAGTAGAGTCATTGCACCTAAAGGAACCTCAAGGCTCGATAGATCAAGGAAGGTGCACACGTGTCCTTGGAAAGAGAACCAGGATTCGAACTCGGGCTTCTCATCGCCTCTGCTTGCTCCCTATGATTGGTTACCCAAATGAATATTGTCAGCACGTAATTGCACACTGAAAGTTCAGGAAAACCAGCAATCCCATTACCCTTCAAGATGACCTTCTGCACAGATGTGTGGGGCTGGTTCACTGTCTTCAGAGTCACGTGCATGAACATGGGATGTATTTGGTCCTGTTTCCTCCGTTATTAGCCTTAAACAGGGTAACATCGACCATGGCCTATGTACTTTGCGATGTCAAAGAGAGAACGGTCTCTCAGTTATAAAAGAATTCATGAAACTTGTAGCAGAGTCTGCTGCCTGGGGGAGCTCGGGCCTCCATCCTCAAGGGGAACCCATGCTGCAGTGCTGACTTGCCCGCCATCATTACCCACTCAGTTGGAGTTCAGAGGGTGAAGCAGAACTGCTGTCTTTCAGAAAGTCTGACAGATCTCAGAGGATGGGAATTTTTCTCCACTCTAACACAGTGAATTCCGGGCGCACAAATGCCACCTCCGAGTTACCACTTAGATTTTCACAGTTTCTTCACTTCCGAGTGGCAGCACCTCATACATCCGCATCACAGCACACTTTGGTTTCAAGATTTAATTCCAAGCCTTCGAGTTGTTATTAAAAGTCATCCATTCCTGCTCATCTATTTAGATATCTTAGTGTTTTCGATATGGGAGCTATTATACAGAATTGCACATCTCTAAGTCCTGGTAAAAAGGGATTTAATGTTCTTTCTAAAGATGATATAGCAGGAATTTTTACTTTGTGGAATTGTTCAGGCTTTTACTCTCCTATGTTTGTCCCATGAGGTTAAGCATGTGGTTGATATCGAGACAGATGATACTACTGATCAAAGGGGAGCTAACATGTGGTGTCATTTGGGATATAGAAATAGAGCACAAATGAATTAATTCTTCACATGCCATCATCAATCATTTGATTTATTTGGGTAGGGCTAGCCTCATCTGTGGGAGCAATTTTGAAAGAGTATGGAATTTGGAACCAATCAGAACCAAGTCCTAGATTCGGGTTCTTTTTTTTTTTTTTTTAAAGATGTGTGTGTGTGTGTGTGTGTGTGTGTGTGTGTGTGTGTGTGTGTGTACATTGTATGAAGGTGCTCACAGAGGCCAGAAGAGGGTGTTGGATCCCTTGGAGCTTTATTTATAGGCGGTTGTGAGTTGTCTGATATGGAGTGCTGGAAATCTAACTCTGGTCCCAGAAAACACTAGCCAGAGCTCCTAACTGCTGAGCTACCTCTCCAGCTGCAGTATTCAGCTTCTTTACCTCAAACCTGAGTAATTTTTAATCATGGTAGAACGTGGAGAGTGATACTTGTGCAAATTAGCTTTAATAAATACTAAGTGCTTAACTCAGGATAATGTGTCACTTTGAGCTAGCTCTCTGTAGAGAAGATGCCACTGGGGTATCAGATGTGCAGAGAGAATAAAGAAATATGAATGCAAAGCAGGACCGGAGGCAGCCAGGGAGCGCGGTAACAGGAGACTTGAGCAAGGTTATAAGAGGGCATTCAGAGCCGCCCCCTCCCCAGCTCCGAGAAAGACATAGCTGTGGGGACTCTCCAAGCACAGGCTGCCGTCTGGACACTCATCACACCTCCATGCTGGGGCCCTCCCTGGTTGACAGCACTCAGAGGAGTCATTGGCTCCTTAGAAACCAGCTGCATCTGGTTGTCAATGCTCCCCACATAGGCCCTCTGGAGGGAGATCTGCCAGTACCGGGATGGAGGCGTAGTAAAGAATCCCCATTATCTCCAGGTGGGCATTAGTCCAAAAGAAAAGGTTGGACTCCGTAGAAAAGTGATTCTGCGTTATTAGTTTCTTCGCGTAATGCTGAGCCAGCTCATCAATAAAGCTATACTAGTCAACACAGCAATGCAGGGGAAGGCATTCTGGAATGCCTACAGTTTGCAAAGAAGTTCAGTGGAGTCAGGGCATGAACTAAGCCGGTGCTGAAACCGTACAGTCACATCATCCGACGACACGGAGGCAGCCTGTGCACAGGAGCTGGGCCTGCCCTGGCTCCTCCTCGGAGCAATGGTTTCCCTGGGAGAATAACAACTACAGCAGAGAAACGTGCATCCTCACCTGCTCTAAGAACAGCGTGCCTGGAGTTCAGGAAACAAAGGAACAAAGCCCACCGCCCATGCTGTCCCACCGTGAATGGAGGTGCGTGCGCTCAGGGCTGTGCATCCCCGGGCCCACCTTCCTGTTGACTGTGCTACTTTGAGAACTTTGAGACCCAGTTTTATATGCATAACACCAACTGGCAGGTCCTCTTCTAGGCACAATGACCCCGTTCTCTCTCTCTCTCTCTCTCTCTCTCTCTCTCTCTCTCTCTCTCTCTCTCCCTCCCTCCCTCCCTCCCTCCCTCCCTCCCTCCCTCCCTCCCTCCCTCCCTCTCTCTCTCTCTCTCTCTCTCTCTCTCTCTCTCTCTCTCTCCTCTCTCTCTCTCTCTCTCTCTCTCTCTCTCTCTCTCTCTCTCTCTCTCTCTCTCTCTCTCTCTCTCTCTCTCTCTCTCTCTCTCTCTCTCTCTCTCGTGTGTGTGTGTGTGTGTGTGTGTGTGTGTGTGTGTGTGTGTTCAGCCTGCTTTCCTTGACCCTTGTCGCCTAGATACAGCCGCTGAAGTCTTCGCAGGGGAAGGTCTTGGGGGTGGGGGTATGTGAGAAACAGCTCTGGACATTCAAGGGCAGTGAAAGCGAGGCCGTTATTTTTATAACTTTGCAAACTGGGGCATGATCCCAGAATGTCAGGTGTGTGGATGGGACACAGAGAGCTGGTCTCAAAGCTGCGGTCCAGCGAGCCCCTCCCCTCCCTGCCTTCCCTCAGTCACCGGAGGGGAGGCGAGGGGAGGCTCCAGCCTCAGAAGACACCTGGCCGGCTCTCCTGCTTTACCTTTGTTCTTTTATCAACAAACACCGCCTGCAGGTTCAGCTCTGCATTTTACATCCTGTTTATTCAAAGCATATCAGGCGCAAGGCTTTGAGGGAAGCCTGGCTGAGCAGTTTTCTCTCAGCTTCCAGTTGGGGTGTCTGGGGGAGCGGGGTTGTGGGGATAGCTGGGCTACGCAACTCTAACAGAGGTCGGGCATTTCCTGTCTGGACCTAGGCTGTCTTGAGAGCCCTTGGAAATGAACAACTGAATCTTATTTCTTGCAGGGGACAGGGTGTATCATGTCTTCCTTTTGTTGAGGGCCACCCCACTGATGGGATCTGCAATTTTCCTTATGGTGCCATTTTAAATCTTAATATTTTCATTTAACAGTTTCTCCCAGAATCCACTGCTCATCTTTCTGGACTTGCCTGCTTCCTGGTATCTGCACCAAACTGATCTTGGCTGCCTTTGACTATCAAGGACTGTTTTCCTGCCTGTTGGTATCTCTCATGATGTCATGCTGTTTTTGCCAGCAGAGTCCTGGGCACCTGGTGTCTTACGTCTCTTGGGCTGTGTACTTACCGTGGGGTTTCTTTCGATGTGGACACCACTGGATTTGGATTTCAGTGTGTTGTTGCTCTAGCTACCAGTGTTGGGCTTGTGGTTGTGGACACCAGGCAATTGGGTTGCTCTGGTTATAGTTTGTTTTGTATTGCAGCAGCCTTGTAAGCATGGTTATGGGGGGAGTTACTATAGCATGTTATTATAATGGCAAATTATAATTTGTTATTAGAGATTGCAAACTATAATACGTTTGGCATGAGGCCTTCCGAAGGTGCCCTTCTTCTTCTTAGGTTGTGGAACATTCTTGACTGCTCTCTTTTTTTCCAGCCCATGTCCTTAGGCTGTGCGTGGTCTTATCAGTCTCCATAGACTGATGGGAAGGAAAGAGGCTGTGGCTGGTCTCAGTGCTACCTGATTCTGTTTCACCCTCTTTGGTGTTGAGGAGGGAGACTGAGAGGGCAGACCCAAAGGCTCAGGGTCTCTGTGATGGTGGCCCCTTGGGGTTCACAATAATGTTTGCCCATATCCAGCCTTTCTCAGTCTGTAACAAGTGTCCAGTTAAATTCCTCCCAGATGTTACCTCATGCAGTGTCCTGTGTCCCCTGCTCGAGGCAAGTCCCTAGATCCTGCCTGTCCTTTAGACTTCCTTGGTAAATGCCTTGTGGCTGCAGTTTTCCTGGTGAGTTCAGAGGAAGTGATGAATTTGTGTTTGTCTTGGTTTCCTTGTTGTAGAAGAGTATGAGTGATGTTCTTCCCAGACCTTTATACCCTTCGGATCTCATTCAGTTGGTGATGGGGTGGGGGCATTTAGGTTTAAATGCTTTACTGTCATGTTGATTAAACAAATGGGTGCTACATCTTGGGAATCCAACCTCCCATCTCCATCAAAAGTCTCCAATTTCTATGACAACTTTTTGATGTTTCCATTCTTATGTCAGTTCCTAAACATGTGAAAGTTATGATGTAACTTTTATAATATATTTAAGCCTCAAATGGAATTTAAAAATTTCATAAACTTCTACCTCAATCCTTTTAAACTCATCTTATAAAGGAGCACCGCTGGGAATAACTAGGTAAACATGATTTGATCTATTGTGTTACAGATACGTGAGCGGACCTGTCAGTTCGGGGTGCTCAGCCTCATAGGAGAAACACTTTATTATTTGAAAGATTTCAGAGACTCTGGGTCACAGGAAATGAATAGAATGTCAATATTCTCACTGTCCATAAAGTTTTTATTCATCAGAGACCAGTAGTGTTAAGCATCATTGGATAGCAGTAGCCATTTTATTGAACATACGTTTAATTACTGTTTAAAATTTTTACTTTCCATAGAGTTATTTAATTTGAATCTGACATCTTCTAGACTATGAATTTCAGTTAGGACTCTTGGAGTTGTATAGAAGACTGTGGATGTTGTGAGTCTCTTTATATGATATTCCTAGGATGTTTTATATATTAACATTAAGCATCAGACATATTGTAACTTGTTTGTCAAGTTTTTCTCAGTAGAAGATACAATTCTCTGTTTTATAGATCAAACGTGAAGCTCTATTTTAAAAATAGTCTTAATATTTACAAACAACTTGTCCAATACTTTTAGAATTAGTTAATTCTTTTTGCTTGACATACTGTTCAAAACAAACACCCCCTCCCCTATTTTTTAAAACCAGGATTTGAATCCCTATGACCAGTGCCCGTAGTATATTTGAAATCAGTGACTTTCTTGTTTTCTGCACAGCTTCCCCACACTTTCTTTCTTCCTTACCAAATGAGACCATGAATGAGAACTTGTGTTGCCCAGCACCTGGCACTTAGCAGTGACTGCGGCAGCAGCCATCACCAAAGGTGCTGGGAGGATTTCCAGTGTGTTGTGACCTTCGGCCTGATCTTTATTCTTGAGTTCTATCCCCAGTGTTCACTGAGAAACCATGGCCAACACTTTGTTTCTCCTGACCACACAGACATCCCCACTAACACTGGCTTAAAAGAATTGTCACAAGTCTCTCAAACACACATCCCCAGCACATAAAGTCAGAAATACATACACAATTTTCTAATCATTGTAAATATTATTGTAACTATAATGCCAAATAACTGAAAATACAGACTCATGTATATTGTAGATTCTAATTACACATCTTTTCAACTCACAAGATTTTGATACAACTTTCAATGTTGACATCTACTGATGTTTTTGATAGTCACAATAATGAAGGTCTCATGTTGAAAAAGATGGGCAGTCACCCTAAAAGCTTATTTGGATCATTTTGAAACTTACATTTTTGCCTATCTGATTATTTTAACCTCTTCATGTTCTTGCTAGAACTCATTGCCCATCTTTTAGATTGTAGCCATCTTAGTGGGGATGAAGTATGTCATGTGGGCCTTATTTGTATTTATTTCACTGACAACTAGTTGAACTGTCAAGTGCTCCTTTGTTTGCCTTTTTTTTTTTTTTTTTTAAGATTTGCTTCAGATTTGTGTTCACATTCAAATGGAAAAGGGTAAATTGCTTTTGAATCAGAATTATCAGATGTCAAATATATAACGGGTGTTACTGGAGACTTTGGTAACATAAACAACTGAACCTTCTAAGTGGTTATAATGCAAAGATTATTTTGTTAGGAATTCCATTGCAGTAGTGTAAAGGAAGATAACCACATGTAAATGAGGTCTGCTTATTGTTCTAACAATAGTGGATGCATAATGATTACATTCACCACAGAGAACTATGACCTCAAATGATTCCTCAGAGGGCATGATTTATAACTTGCTCTTATCTCTGCCAGGAGACAGATGCACAGTGCCAATCCACCAGCGGTGGGATTATCATCAAAGTGGTTTTTGTCTTTGTATATGCTCAAGGAAGTCTTAAGCTCAAAATATCTCAAGAAAAACGAGTTTTCATTACAACTATATCAAAGACAGAGAATCTGCAATCCTCAGACAGACACTGCTGTCCTTCCTGCTGGGTGCTCTTCAGTGATGGTGAGAGCCTAGAGGCCTGTGCCTGGTCACCAGGTCCCGAGGCTTCCTCCTTCCTCCAGGAAGCTTCCTGCTTTCATCTCTTTGCTAATGCTTCCCACATCCCACCACATATGCAGGTGTTCATTATGATCAGAAGATCCAGCGGTAGGGATGAGCCCTGAGTCCTTGGTACCCAGAACAAACGAGATCTTTCTATTGTGAGTTTGCTAAGAACACATGGAAATTACTGTGAATACAGTACAGTAAGTCATAGAAAGAACTTGCAAAGATCCTTAGGAACAGTGAAATACAGACTTAGTAGCATGTGAATATATACACAGATAGCACACTCATGTCAAGTGTCAATGTGTACACACACACACACACACACACACACACACACACACACACACACATCATACCCTGACAGGTGTGCTCATGACAAACCACTCTGCTTTCCTGGACATCAACTCCTCTGAGCCTCTCCCATTCGACTTTGCTGTTTCCCCGCTCCCTACAAATGGATGAGCAGCTCTTTACAGAGAGGGTGTCTTGCCTCCCCGAGGATGTCCCAGGGCCCTTCCTTGCTCTGCCCCTGTGCTCCTTGGGTCGCCCTGCGAGGCTCCTGCTGTTAGTCCCCCGTTAGCCCCAGATATGATTATCATTAGACACAAAGGCTGTATTTTCTTTGACTGTGTGTCTTCTGCATTAATTTTAGTTCTTAGCAGCAATATTTGTAGGATTAATGAATTATTTATGAGTGAATAAAAGCAAGGAAAAGTAAATTTGACGTAGGAAATGCCTGGTTCTGTGTCTGGGAGGATGAAAATAAGATGAAGACAGGATAAATGGTTGTCAAAACAGGCCCCGAGAGAGAAGAACAGTTCAGTTCAGACTAGGCTGAATATGAGTAGCTGGTGGGACATCTGAACAGATAACTAATGCCATTTAACAAATATTTATTTGGGATCTACTGGACAAGAAGGAGGCACCGAGTCATGCTGGGTTCCTCCTTAGATTTCAAGCTGTCAGACCTGGACCCATGACAGTCACCACCGTGGGAAGCCTTAAGTCGGTGGTGATAGACTAACCAGTCCTGTCTTCGGGAGACAGAGAGTCAGACAAGTTAAACTCAACTCTCCTGCAGTGTCACGTTGCATCTGCCATAGGCAAGCAAGAGCTTCCTGTCATTGGCTGTCTGCATCTCCTTCATGGGCCTGTTGGTGACTTGAGACTATTGTATGTCTCTGATACATGAAAGTTAAATTTATATTTTGTAAATATTTAAGAGAGAACATAGGTTTTCTTTCAGGTCTGTGGTGATATATTGTGTGCCCCAATAAACTTGGCCTGAGGATCAGAGAACAGAACAAACCACTAGATTAAACAGAGGCCAGGCAGTCAGTGGTGGCATATCCCTTTAATCCTAGCACTTGGGAGGCAGAGATCCATGTGGATCTCTGTGAATTCAAAGCCACTCTGGACTACATGAGATGGACCCAGTCTAGGAGAGAAATAGAGTCAGGCAGTGGTGGCACACACCTTTAATCCCAATACTTGGGAGTCACACACCTTTAATCCCAGCACTTGAGATCTCATGCCTTTGCTTGGGAAGCACACATGCCTTTAATCCCAGAAGTGATGGCTGAGCAGAGAAAGGTATATAAGGTGTGAAGAAACAGAAACTAGAGACTTTTCAGGCTGAGGAGTCCTAGAGGTAAAACATGGCAGTGGCTTGTTCCTTTGTCTCTCTGATCTTTCAGCATTCACCCCAATATCCGGCTCCATGTTTTTTTTTTTTTTTTTTTTATTAATAAGACCATTTAGCAATTCGTGTTACTCAGGTCTTTTCTATAATTTAAGGATATCCTGGAACTATTTTTTATTGTAATTATACATTTTGTGCATCAAGTTATGTATATGACTGTTTTTAGAAGCCATCACTTGGATTTTACAAAAGGAAACAAGCGTCTGCCCTTTAGCGATTGGTTTCCCAGAGAGATGCTTCACACGTGTCATCAGAGTCCACCAGGCAGTATGTCCAGGGCAAGCTGAATACTCAGGCTCTGCTGAGAGCCAGAGGGCTAGAGAAGCATGCTGTGTCTGTGGATGCCCGCTGGTTATTGGTAGAGTGCAGGGCGTAGTGCAGGGCAGGCAACACTCTGCTTGTCACGCATGTTCTTCATGGGCCTGCCTTTAGTATCATCTCCTGACACAGGAGGCCAGGACTAGTAACAGAATTTACCACTTCCTTTGTAGTACCTGAAGAAACATCAAACACTCATGATTCTTGCCACTGCGGCCTGTGACGTGGGTTCTGGGATTCAGTAGACTTCCCTGCGCTTGCCATCTGCTGCCCCCTGGCCACCAATGCTGCTTTCCACAGGCTGCAGTACTGACTGCGATGCAGGCGTGCATCTCTGCATCTCGTTTTCCAATCCTGTGCCGTATGCTGTATGTGTCGGTGTTCTGTAGAGAAACAGGGCCAACAGAATGATCTTGCTTACAAAGGGAATTTACTAGGCTGGGGTACACATTGGTGCTTGGGTTTTCCAAGGCCCTCTGTGCATTTGAGAGGCTGAAAACTGATACTCAGTCTACAAAGCTGGGTATCCTCAGCAGCCTCAAGGCCTGGAGGGTCCCAGGAGAGCTGCTGGTATTCAGCCCACTGGGAAGGACAACGAAGTGGGTTCTGATCTGACACTCTCGCCAGCAAGGAGCTTGGGCAGGAGCTCAGGCAAAAGCAGCCCTGCCCCTCCCTTCTTCATAACCAAGCCATTGCTAGAAGGCATGCCTCTCGGGGAAAAGATCTTCCCTCCTCTGTTAATCCTTCTGCAAATTACCTTCTGTCTTAGACAGGGTGTCTATTTCTGTGAAGAGACACCATGACCAAGGCAACTCTCAAAAAGGAAAGGGTTTAATTGGGGCTCACTTACAGTTCAGAGGTTTAGTCCATTATCATCATGTTGGGAAGCATGGCAGTGTGCAGGAGAACATGGTGCAGGAGAGGGAGCTGAGGGTTCTACATCTGAATCTGCAGGCAGCAGGAAGAGAGAGCGACACTGGACCTGACCTGTCTTGGGCTTCTGAAACATCAAAGCCCACTCCCAGTGACACACTTCCTCCAACAAGGCCACACCTTCTAGTGCTGCTTGCTAAGTATTCAAATGTGAGTCTATGGCGGCCATTCTTTTTTTTTTTTTTTTAATTTTATTTTACAATACTATTCAGTTCTACATAATAGCCACAGATGCCCTTGTTCTCTCCCTTCCTGCCTCCTCCCCTTCCCCCCAGCCCACCCCCCATTCCCACCTCCTCCAGGGCAAAGCCTCCCCCGAGGACTGCGATCAACCTGGTAGACTCAGTCCAGGCAGGTCCAGTCCCCTACTCCCAGACTGAGCCAAGTGTCCCTGCATAAGCTCCAGGTTTCAAACAGCCAACTCATGCAACGAGCCCAGGACCTGGTACCACTGCCTAGATGCCTCCCAAACAGATCAAGCCAATCAACTGTCTCACCTATTCAGAAGGCCTGATCCAGATGGGGGCCTCTCAGCCTTTGGTTCATAGTTCATGTGTTTCCATTCGTTTAGCTTTGTCCCTGTGCTTTATCCAACCTTGGTTTCAACAATTCTCGCTCATATAAACCCTCCTCTTTCTCACTAATTAGACTCCCAGTGCTACACCCGGGGCCTAGCCGTGGATGTCTGCATCCAGATTCCTCAGTCCTTGGATGGGGTTTCTGGCCCAACTATTAGGGTATTTGGCCATCCCATCACCAGAGTAGGTCAGTCCTGGCTGTCTCTCGACCATTGCCAGCAGTCTTTTGTGGGGGTACCTTTGTGGATTTCTGTGGGCCTCTTTAGCTCTTTGTTTCTTCCTCTTCTCATGTGGTCTTCATTTACCATGGTCTCCTATTCCTTGTTCTCCCTCTCTTTTCTTGATCCAGCTAGGATCTCCCACTCTCTTTCCCTCGACCCTCGCCCTTCATTGCTCCCACTCATGTCCAGGCTGTTCATGTAGATCTTGTCCATTTCTCCATGTCTTTCTTGGAGTCCTGTTTTCCAGGTAGCCTCACTGGTGATGTGAGTAGCAGTCCAGTCATCCTTGTTCCACATCTAGCATCCTCCTATGAGTGAGTACATACCATATTTGTCTTTCTGAGTCTGGGTTACCTCACTCAGGATGATTTTTTTTCCAGATCCATCCATTTGCCTGCAAACCTCATGATGTTATTGTTTTTCTCTGCTGAGTAGTATTCCATTGTGTATATGTGCCACAATTTATTTATCCATTCTTCAGTTGAAGGGCATCTAGGTTGTTTCCAGGTTTTGGCTATTACAAACAATGCTGATATGAACATAGCTGAGCAAATGCTCTTGTGGTATGATTGAGCATTTCTTGGGTATATGCCCAGGAGTGGTATAGCTGGATCTTGGGGGAGATTGATTCCCAATTTTCTACGAAAGTGTATGGGGGCCATTCTTATTTGAACTAGCACACCTTAAGGATGCAGCCAGAGCTGTGACTCTTATTTGATCCTAGAGCTAATGAAGTTGACAACCAAAATTAACCCATGTTTCATATTATTTTGTTTTGGAAAAAACTTCCACCAACCCCAGCATAAAATTGTGAGTATTCCCAGACTTCCTGTGATGATCCCAAATATTTCCATCCAGGACAGAGGGGATCTCTCCTCTAGACACTCCAACCTCTTAATCCTGCTGTTTGTGAGCCAGTTAAGTGACAGGAAGTGATTTATTGTCCACAAACTATTCCTTGGCACTTAAGCTTTCGCTGAAGTAATAGATTATTTTTAATTCTGAAAGTTATATATAGACAATAAAGCCTTTTCTATAATTCTGGTATAATAAAACATTTGCTAGTCTTGAAGCTTGAAGTGGAAATACTCAAGTGATTTTCTGTTATCGTTACTTCATACAAATAGCCGTATGATGATCCATGTCGTGATCCACAGAGTGTGTTTAATAATATTGATATTAAGAGTGTGATGAGGGACTGGAATCGAGCGTACACGCTGCTCTTGTGGAGAACCTGTATGGGAATTCAATACACTCTTCTGGGCTCTGTAGGCAGGCATGCATGCGGTGCACACAGTACACTCCTGCACATTAAGTAAAATAATCAAAGTGAAAAGGAAGATTGTACACAGAAAAATAAATATATAAAAGGGTCAAGCAGAGAGTAATTAGCCAAATGGTACCTGTGCTAGTGTCTAGAGATTCCATTGCTGCCTCTGAGTATAAGCTAAATTCATGATAATACCAGCACTATTCATGTTATACAGAGTGTGATTATATTAAAAAAAAAACAATACTTTTCATACCACTGATTTAAATATTTAGCAGTGGTATTTTGGATTTCTATTTATACTCTTGAATGTATAACTAGTGAGTGACTGTAGCATGAACAATATGAATTGTACCATACATTTGGTGATAATATGTTTTGCTAATCACACACACACACACACACACACACACACACACACACACACACACACAATTGAAAGCATTTTAACCTGTGAGACACCCAGTGGGTTGATATTCCTCTGTCCTTCTCTGTCCCTTCCTTTTTACCTCTAACCTGTATGGTGAGCAGGTGGTCAGCATAAGCCAGGGTAGAGAGAACCACCCGTGATCTTGAACTTTGTTTCTCTCTCTCTTTTAAAGCAAAGAATTAGGTGGTTTGTTTCAACTCTGCATTTGTTTAACACATTTGCAAAAATAAGCTCTCATGAAACCTTTGGAATCAAACTCACCAGTTACAGAAAGGAAGGGGAAGTTCCTCCTGCCTCTCTATAACAGTCCTGTAATGAGACTCCTTTCTCTCTTTACCTAGTCGTTGATAGATGTTTCTGCTGTTGTGCGTTCATTGCACACAGTAGGGAGTTTGGTGGGGGTATTTCACAATGTGCTTTGGACACGTCATCCTCCGCTCCCACTCCCCCTTTTCCTCACCCTCCCAACGCCCATGAGTGCCCCTCCTTCCTAGACACTTGCTTCTACTTGTGGGGTTTTACGTATCAGATTAATATCCAATCTAGGATCCGAAAGCAAGAAACATACTGTTTGGGTACCAATGATTTAGTTCAGTCAATAGGGAAATCTCAAGCGGCAGCTATTTTCCTGCACACAACAGCATCCCATCCTCGATGACTGGTCAATGGTCCAGGGTGTACACTACACACACCCCATTCTCTCTATAGTATTTTGGTTGAGGGACACCTACATTGATTCTGTAACTTAACCGCAATAAACTATGCCGTGCAGGTATCTCTGAGATATATTGACTTAGAGTCCTTCAGGAGTGGTAGAGCTGGGTATATGGGAGATTTATTTTCAGTTTTTAAGGAACCTCCACCCTGGTTTCTCTAGTGGCCATGCCAGTTGGTATTTCCACTGGGCGTCTGTAAGGGTTACTTCCCCTGATATTTTCATCCACATTTATTGATGTGTTTTCTATGATATACATCCTGATTAGGGTGTTTATGGCTTCATTTCAGAAGATCATCCCAGCAGCACACAAAATGGTAGCCATAAACTTGTTATGCTGTCTTCCATTAATCTTTCTCTTTTGTAGGGATGTCAGCCATGCCTTTGTGATGGGTGAGGGAAGGGCTCTTTCCGCCTTACAGAATGTTTCCGTAGATGGAAACGTGTGACTAACTAAGGATCTGAGATAGGGAGATGACTTGTGGTTATCCAGGTGGGTCCCACACACTATCTCTGGTATTCCTGTTAGCAAGAAGCAGAGGTGATTTGACTGCTCACAGAATAGGAGATAATCTAAGAAGAAAGATATTGGAAGATTCTATGGTTCAAGACTAGGGTGAGTGGACCACAGGCCAGAGAATCCACCCGACACAGCAGTGTAAAGGGATCCCTTTTGCCCACCCCCCCATGAGTATGCATTGTTTGCTTCCTTAATGAACGGGGATTGCAATGTGGCTTAATTTATATTCTCTAATGACTAGTGAGGGCGAGCATTTTTCCTGTGCTTAGTGATCATTTGTGCTTCCTCTTCTGAGAACTTTCTGTTCACTTCACTAGCCCATTTTTTGATTCAGCCATTGAGGTTTTTGTATTGAGTTTTCTGAGTCTATTATGTATTTTATATATCAATGCTCTGGGGGATGTATAGGAAAAAGAGATTTTCTTCTTTTCTGGAGGCTTTCTCCTCATTTGATTAACTCTTTGATGTTCAAAGGCTTTTTGATGCCATGATGTTTCGTTTGCCAACAGTTGCATTATTTGCTCACTAATTAATGTTCTTTTCAGGAAGGCCTTCCTCTAAGGGCTTCATAGGTTCAGATCTTTAATTAGGCTCTTTTATCCACTTGGAATTGATTTTGGTACAGGGTGAATGTTTTGAGAGTTTTTAACCAGGCAAGGGTGGGGTGGGCGTGGGGACTAGGCAAAATCTACCTGCCTCCTCCTAAGGTTCCAATGACAAATTCTATTTCAATTCTACCAAAGTTCTCCCTGAAGAGCCAGTGAGTTTATTGGGCTCACTTACAGAATGTGAGTTCCTGATCCCCAAAGCAGCCACACTGTAGGGTTGGAACCCAGCATGGATAATAGATTCACCACAGCTGTGTAGATGGAGGCCCTGTGCTGTGGTGTGTGTGTGTGTGTGTGTGTGTGTGTGTGTGTGTGTGTGTGCATACATACTCTATCCTCTCTCTGAGATACTTGCAGCTAGGGCAGAATTGCATATACTAGGTGGGAAAAGGGGTTGAATAATACTCAGGTAAGGGTCCTGTGATGATCCTACATCTCCTAAGATGGAATGTCAACAGTTGAGATGCCCTGCTGGGATGATCTTTTTCTGAGCAGGCCTAAGTGGCTTCCTGGAGGTGGCAGTTGTTTGGCTCAGAGAATTGTCCTGGATGACAGTAGAGATGGGGATCTCATTGTTCTGCTTGCGGAGTCCTGACCATTAAAACCGCTCTACCCCTTGACTTCAATAAATGTTGATGGACAAAGGAACAAGGGTGATATGGTGTGTACTTAGATATTAGTTATGAAGTTTAGGAGTGGAAGGGGGGTGGGCTAAGGAGAGGGATTAGCATGAAATCAACAGAGAAAATTAGCTTGAGGAGGAATGTTGGGATACCGTGGAAAGCTGTAGTTAAGATGTAAAAAGGAGAGGGCGTGGAGGAGGGGGATATGGGATAGAAGCAAGAAGGAGAGTGTGTGGGTTGGGGGTTGGAAATGTGGTAGATAGTACATGACGGATGGATGCAGACATATTTCAAGATGCATCCATTTCGTCTCCTCTTCCAATCCTAGTCACTTCTGTGGCATCTGCATTGTGGAAATATTCCCTATGGAATCGATAGAATTATAGTATGGACACCTTTTGTCAGTCCCTTATTTCTAACAGTTGAAATTGATGATATATATTTTCATTATCTACACATACATCAGTAATGTCTAAGATCTGCAAACATTTCAACATATTTATATTAATTCTGTACTTCACTGTTGAATATGAGCAAATAAAAATGGAAACGAATATCAGAGGTCCCTCAAATCTCTATGGAAGCATTAATAATTTAATAACAACTGTAAGTAGAAATGACTAATGAGGTTGATTCTGTCTTTGTCAATTCAATAGATTGTATGTGGGACATCATCCTCAATCATGCAGCTTCACGTAGAGATTGTTCTTTATTTGAGAATTATCATTGCAGATCACAGAATGTTAAACTGGTGGGAAATGTCAAAATCATTTTTGGAAATTTTTACCTGAAGAGACCAGCTGTTCAAATGTCACTTTACCTGGGAATTGGGAGACATGCAATGATGTGTGCTTGGTGTGTGTGTGTGCGTGCATGCGTACGTGCGTGTGTGCATGTGTGTGTGTGTACTACATTTCTAGTGATGTTTCTGGAGGTTTTTTTTGCAAAATATTTAATAAAATTGTTAACACACTGTCTTATGCTAAAACCCAGCTATAAGATCTTTCAAGAAACATGGCATATTCAGACAGAAGTAGAACAGACTATTGACATGTTGAGCAACATAATTTTCTTGAGGTGCCAAAATCAAACTCAGGGCCTCATGCATCCTGGGGATGTACTTTACCATGGAGCCAACACCCCAAGCCCAGGAGGTACGCCTTCCTATTGCATCATGCGTAAGAGCATTGAGATCTTGGAAACTCAACAAGCATTATGTAGTGATTTGTGAAGTGACTGTTGTCTGCATTCTAGCGTTCGGAAAGTAATCAGTGTGGCTTTTCCCCTCCCCTTCAAGACAGGGTTTCTCTGTGTAGCTTTGCGCCTTTCCTGCAACTCACTTTGTAGCCCAGACTGGCCTCGAACTCACAGAGATCCGCCTGGCTCTGCCTTCTGAGTGCTGGGATTAAAGGCGTGTGCCACCACTGCCTGGCCAGTATGGCTTATTTTATTGCCAGGCTCTAAAGCAGAGTGACAGTGAGTTGCAGAATCATTATAAGAAACACACACCTTCTCCCAGTTTGTGAAGAAGAGACATACATGTCTTTTTAGACTTGGTTCAGTGCATCATGACTCCCTCCTGTCCCGCTCTGGTCCTCACATAGGGAAGTGTCTGAGGAAGCCGTGAAGCATGCTCACAAGAGAGGTCTTGTCAGTGGTGCCCGGGATTGTGACAGGCACGGGAGTGTTTCAAAGGCACACTTCAGAATTTCAGCAAAACCTTCCGATGTAACTCCTATTTTGATGCAGTAAAGCCAGACTCTGCAGTCATAAGTTTCCACTTGTAAGAAGTTAAGGAGAGCAGGCGGCTACAGGGACAGTGGTGGTGTTCCTGTGAGCGGAGTAGCATGCTCACAGCACAGAAGGATGGCCCTGGGAGATGGTGGTTTGTTAGCCTGTTGCTCCCTGGAAATGTCATGTTGTGGTTGAAAAATACATATCCTGTTATCTGTCTAAGAAGGGAAGAAGTGCTCAGAGAGAGTAAAATCAAGCTCTGGGCATGGGTCTTGTACTGCACAGTTTTGGCTGGTGACGGGCAGCCAACATGCACTGTATCCATCAGTGTCCCAAACCCTCCTCAGCCTGTAGGACATTGAAAATATGAAAGCATTGAACTTGTCCTGTTTTTGTCAGAAAAAAAGTAGGTTTTTTTTTTTTTTTTTTTTAACCAATTCAGGAAAGACCTGTGGAGGGCCACTCCTTTGATAACAATACAGAGCTTCTGCTTGATCCTTGTAATTGTAGCCATTAAGGATGTAGCAGGGACAGGCACCTGGGGAGTGAGATCTCCAGCTCTGTAGGATAGTCCCCTTGGGGGATGAAATAGGGAAACAGCTCGTGTGTACTGTTGTGCCTGTTTTATAAAGGGAGTCATAGAAACTCTACCAGTTAACAAGCACTCAGAGATCTTCACTGACAGTACAGAGCGGGGCGGATGAGGCAGGATCCCAGGGGGATGTCACCCTGTTCACAACTAATTGATTATTAACTCTCCTATTCCTCTCGCTCTTGGATATAACATAAGGACTGGGCAGCACACATGTCTAAGCTCCCGTGTGCAAAGGGAATATTGAGACGGCTTAAGTGGCTCATTATCGATGAGGGATGCAACCCATTTCCATGCCCTCGTTGGCATGGTAGGCATTTGCATCTGATTAAAGACAAGCTAGAGTGGAAAACCACTCAGGCAGACACTGAGATAAATGTCACATGAAGCTGGCCTCTTTATTTAAGCCTGGGGGCCGCATGTATGTCCTGTGTCTGTGTCTCCAAACACGCACGTCTCATCAGGAGGAGATACTGCCGTTTGATTGCTTTCTGACCAGTGTACGTGCCTTTCCAAATACTCTCTCCTCATTGGATGCTTATAGAACATACACTTCTGTCCTCCCTCGTGGTGGTGCATTGTCAAGGCTTTGAACTTGACGGGGCTATCCCAGAACATCAACTCCCAATTGTCATGTTGTCTCTCTCCCATGCCAAAAGTGCTTGTAATTTGTGGCATTAGGACACAGTTAACTCTTCTCATGTTTTACTGTACTAAGAATAAAAATGTCAAATATATTCACTCCAGATAGGGTACTAGGGAGAGTGGGAGAGAGCCAGAATCGCCTTCTCTGAAACAAAGGGGGCTGAGCAGCTACTGGTTAGCTACAATCGTAATGAAATAGTTATTTAATTGAACTTGTCTTGAACACATAAAATTGCCTGCATAAATTCAGGCCTGAGAACCATCTGTTTTCTTCCTCTGTTAATGACATCGCCAGCATGTGTTTTTCCAACATTTGTGCAGAGCCCCCAAGAGTCTTGTAGAGATGTGCTAGGCAACCCCATGGGTTGCATTTGGAACACCAGGTAGCATTTCATGTTCTGATTACTGTGAAGACAGCAAGATGTCTTTTAATTGTGCTAGCAAAAGGAAGATGGATATAGCACTAGGCTCGCATGCAAAGCCCAGTGTCACTCCATCTAAAGGGAGTACACACAGACAGTCTTGCTGAACTTGGTTTCAACCACAAAGAAAACAGGCAAAATGGCACAGTATACTTCCTCTGAGTTCTTCTGGGGAAGATAAAGGATTTGTTGGTGAGCTGTTTTCTTTGTGCTGGTCTTCTGCTGACCCTCAGCAGTCATCACACACTTGGATTTTCAGATGGCAGCTATTGTGAGGGCAGAGCTCTCTGCATTTGTGCCATATCCCTTCATAAGCACACAGAACTCCATGCCCTGAGATATAAATTAAATGTGTGATGGTGGGTTTTGCCTCACCCTCTCTGTTTCTGTGTTCAGGCCTCTGAATGTCACTTCAAAGCAGAGAGCTGAAGATCACCAGGCTGAGATGAGAAAAACCTGGAATCACATTCTCCTAGGAAGGAGATGCTCTGGGACTCAGTGCCTTTGCTTAGCATCTGCAGCTAGTGCCTCTCTTTAGACCCCATGGAGGCTCTCTGTGCAAGTGTTCCAGCATGTGCAGATAAGCACATAGATTTTGGTGCATAGAAGTACATCTATCAATGCAAACAGTCATGTACATGCAAAAACAGGTATGCAGTTATCTATAGGGTTCCATCTAGGACATATAAGAAATATATATAAGAACATCGAGAACTATTGAATTTTATGTATATAAAATATTGGGAGCTAATGAATTACATATATATATGTATATTCCAATGTATGTGTGTATATCATATACATATGCATTAGATGTTAATTACATATATAAAACCATTAGAGTTAATGAGCTTTACATACACACATACATACACACACTGACACACTGAGAGTTAGTGAATTTTTGGCACTGGGGTAGTCTAATAAATAGCCTAAATCACAGGACTATCACTTAATGTTGTAGAATGTACACATGATATGATGCCACCAAAATTCTGTATTGAAAGTCTGGGGATGTAGTGGCAGAGAACATGCTTATCATACATAATGGCCTGGGTTTAATATCTAGCACAAAAACAATGTTAACAAGTTAATTACACATAATTAAAAAGTATGGCTTGCTGAGAATCAGTCTCCACAGAGTCAGCTGTAAATGACATGATCAGCCATGCTGCTTCTTTTCCTAGCTTGAAAGAGGAGATGGTGAGTGTGGCTTATCTTTTGTCCCTTGGAACTGGGAGAGAGAGGGGTTAACACTGGATGCAAGGCTGGACTTTGTATCAGGTGCCAAGCCAGGCTCTGCTTTTGTAGCACTTGACATTGCCCCACCATGTTTCTTGTGCTCCTAGATAATAGGTATTATTTAATATTTCCATGTCAAATCATCTCACTTTCAAATCTGTGCTGCTAGTTAGCTTTAATCTCTTAATTCCAACAGGTTTTCATTGCATCCTTGAGAGCTATGATCCATGGCTTATAGTCTCTTATGCCAGTCCCTCATCCTTTCCCCACACTGCCTCCCCCACTTTCTGACATGGGTGCTCTGTGCACTTCCACAAACATCTTTTCTAACTAATTATTTTCCTGGGAAAATGTTGGAAGACATTAACCGAAAACAATAAAGGTCCAGCCCTGATTGCTTTCTCCCAGGGTCCATGGAAGATTCTAACACCTAACTGAGGATTCTAATCCGAGGGATATTAAACTAATCCGAGCACACTGAATTCCTTAGTCCATTTACTTTATTCTTCTATGGCAAATTCCATCTACACAGCTTCTTTTCTGTTCTCATACTTAGTTCCTCTCAGTCCCTTCTGCTGTTCTCTCATCATTCTACCTAGTTCTTTCCACCTCTGTCCTCATCTTTGTTCTTCTAAATTAACTCCCTTCTGTGGAGGGGGAACTGGTATATATACACAAGCAGTAATTCTTTGGCAAAGCAATGCAATCCTTGAAGTTTTCAGGGTCACAGAGAGAGGTGATAAGGATCTACACATAAAGCAATAATTGTCAGCTTCCAATTACAACCCCAAAGGGGAGTTTTCTGGTAGGTTCAACTAAAGGCTAAGATCAATTAGAGAATTCTAAAAAGTAATTTATGTGCTCAAACTATAGTCTAGAAGTGGTTAGGTAAAATGTTAGGAGTCTATATATGTCAGTGGGAAATAACTACTTTAACTCAGTAACTAGCAAGTGGTTAAAACATCATCCCGGAAATGTGAGCAGTAAATCTTTTAAATTAGGATCTTGTGTAAATAAACCAGGATGAAGGTAAAGAGTTGAGGATTTAATTGTTAGTGGTTATTTTCTCTGTCTGTGGATAAGATGAGCTAATGTTTATCTATCTGCATTTGTCCTTGGATAAAAAGGTATCTTTGTTGAAATACTTTTGTCCGGAGAATGGCCCTGGCCAGATTTATGTTAATGAAAAAATAAACACAGTTGGGGACAGTTGTCCAATCACCCCAAATGTATAGGGAAAGTCGTGCCCAAGATTGAGGTGCAATCATGAGAGTACATGTACACATAATATGGAAATACACAGTAAATGGGGAGAATCATAGCTGTTATTGCATAAGAAGTTTACAAGAGACAGCCAGTTTATTCAAAAGGCAGTAATTCCATAACGCCTTGCCTGATGGTTTCCTCTAACAGAACCCTTAGTTCTGATAGGTTGACCTTCTGGACTCTAGTTGTCACTTGCTGTATACTACCATGGTCTTTTGCTACCAGCGGTTCTCAATAGACATTGCTAGCTGGTAGAAGTCACAGTCTACCATAGCCTGGAAGCTTTCTGTAAGCTTGGCAATGTAGAAATTCCTTCCCTCCCCAGCAAAGCTTCCTGCTCTCTGCCCAGCCTTATCTGGAGGATGTCTCTAGGCCCAGGATGCCTGACTTATTTCAAGGGTGACCCTGGACATAGTCGCAGTTACCTGCAAATGCTCTTCTGCTGATGACCCACATGGTAATTAGGCAAGTGCCCTAGCCATTTTCATAGGACCCCACTGCCACATACAAAATCTTTTGATAGAAAGGTGCCCCTTAATGCAAATTAGGGTTTGTACCCAGGCTCCCCAGTCCTATATACTCCTTATACTCTGGAATAAAGTTGAGCTGATTCACAGAAGTCTGTATCCCAGAGGGCTGTCTCCATTCATGCTCATGGGGCACATACAAAGCTTTCTGTCGCTGCTACTGCCCCTTGCACTCTCTACCTGGTAGCCAACAGGCTGAGAGGGAAAGAGGAACGCACAGGAAAATCTGAAGCCTACGTGAAATTTCTGTGGGTATCTAGAACAAACAAGAATCTTATTTTCCAGTGTGGGTAGCAAAATACACACTAACATGAAAGTCCTTTAAACACCCTATGATTAATCGCAGTGGAGTTCAGACCATTTGGTGGTCACATGCCATCGAGGTGAGCCACACTTCCAGGCAATATCGTGTGACAAACTCATCACACACGTATGATCTGGAGCATTTTGCCTTGTTTAGTTCCACCTCTGTTCCTGTGATGAATATCCTGACCTAAAGGAACTTTGTGGTTGCAAGGGCTTATTTGGCTTACAGTATCCGTCATCAGCTCATCGTTAAGGAAGTCAAGGCAGGAACTTGGGGTAAGCCTGCCTGTTATTCCAGACAGCATCACCTCTGACGGAGGAGCTTACTTCACAGCCGAACCGTGGTAGCAGTGATGGAAGATGCTGTTTGCTTGCTTGGTGGCAGGCTGGCATAGCCTCAGTTAACATTCTCCTGAAATTCAGGAGCATCTGCCTCAAGAATAGTGCTGCCTGCAGTGTGCTTGCCATTCCTCTGTCAATTAAAAATAAAGATAATCCTGCCCACACATGCCATAGGCCAATCTGATCTAATCAATTCCACAACTGATTTCACTTCTCCGGTGACTCTAGGTTGTGGCTAGTTGGTAATTAACGCTAACCAGGACAATACATTTCCATGCAGAGCTAGGAGACCTTGAAACTGGCTGAGTCTTTGGGACTGCCTTGTCCCACGGACTACTGATAACCCGACTCCTTGTGATGTGAAGGTTAACTGACAAGGTAACACAGGTTCCACGAGCTATTATTTGGATGCTTGAACTCAGCATCCAGACCTCGCAGTTTGACAAGCCCCGTACCACCTATGGAGCAGCCACATGGACAGGAGCTGAAGCCTGCAGCCCACACCCCTGCCTGGGATCTTGACTCACCAACCACACGGACAGCTGCTCCCTCACCTGTGAGTGAGTCATACTGAACACAGATCTTCTCTGTAGCCAACCATCCCTAGCTCATAGCATGTTAGCGAGAGCAACAGTTATCAACCTTTCTTTTGAAAGTCACTGGGTCTTCACGTGATCCAACAGACAGCCACAGATGGTAGATGTTCTGTTGGCTATTTAATGCAATTTTACTGGCCTTTCTTACACTTTTCCCCCAGCTTTTATTTTTAGTTGATGCCAAACACAAACTATATCATAATTTTTCTAGCAACTTACATATCTGTATGCCAATGTCCATACCTTAAGGTTTGGCATTTATGTTTCTAAAAGCCTTTTATTTGTACCCCTTATTACATAAAATTCACTCTGCAGCCCCTTTCTTAGCTATGGATCCATTATAAGCTCTTAGTCATCAGTGCCATTAGATACAAGAGACTTTTGCACATGTCTCTAGTTCCCATGCTACAGTTCTATTATTTCTAAAGATCTACCCAGAGTTATGACGTTATGACTGATGTTACAGACACCAAGACCAGTTATGGACTCCTCCTCCTCCTCCTCCTCTATCTCCTCTTCCTCTTCAACCACTCATCACTCTAGGGCAGCTAATCACTTCTTACAAGTCTTTCTTCATCTGGCTTTTGGGGGAGCAGTCTCTTGGGGTCTTTCATCATCTGTGTCCTTTAATTGAAGTCTAAGGACTAAATGTTCAGGCTCTATTTCTTCCTTACCATGCTAGTGTTTGGGGTCATCTCCTCTAGCCACAGAGTTAAAAATTCCTCCTCTATGTTAATGATACCTAGATGTGGGTCTCTAGTCCAGACTACTCTTCTAAATCACCGACACTGTATCCAATTGTCTGTGTAAAGTCCTTTCATGAATATTATAGTAGGTAACATGGACCCCAAAGTGCTTGAAGAATTACAGTTCTAGAGGGAGAAGCAGGAAATTCCCATGAAGTTGAGGCTAGCCTAGACTACACTTTGAGGTACAGAGTAATCTAGGCTTCGGTATTAGACACTGTCTCAAAAAACCCACACCACATCAACCAATAAACCAACCAACCAACCAACCAACCAACCAACCAACCAACCAACAACATCTCTAAAGCCTCACACATTTTGATTTTCCTTTTCAGATTTACTCTTTGTGTGATCACCATCTCAATAAATATCACCAATATTTTAAAAATGGTTTTGTCTAGATTAACTTGAATTAATTGTACATATTAATGGAGCTCCATGTTATACATCCATATATGCATTTAGCATATGATCAAAAACAACCATCCCCCAACATCTTTCTTTATCCCTAGGAATGAGGATTGTACTTTCCAGTCTTTGTTGAACCTTCCACAGTGACAGCAGATGTGGTACTCACCTTTCGTACATGGTATACCCTACTTAGCATCATGTTCTCCAGCCTGCTGCATTCCTTTCTTGAATCCAGGAAAATCCTGAAACCATACTGACAAGTCTTTATGTCTTGTGTGTGATCTGTCAGTTGAGCAGGCTCTCTGTTGGATAAACACACAAAATAGTCTGCTGGGTTTGCATACCTTATCAAAACTGTATTCAAAGCCATGCTAAAACCGTATTCAAAGCCATAGTCATTTCTTCCCATGTTTCAGTTATATGTCCTTGGAGCAGATTTACAAGGGCACACCTCTCCTCACAAACCTCTGATAGTTTCAAGTGCTAAGGTGAAATTAAATCCTTGACAGAAGGAGAATGATGAAGTCCTGAGCCTGGCACCAGGTGGTCTTAGAGTCACCACATTCCATATTTCTGTAGCTCCTTGCCACTCAGAGATGGAAGATAAAACCACACTACAGCTTCTCCTTGATATGTTCTTCTATTGTTCCAGTAGAAAAGTTATCAGAAGGACATAAGTCAATCACCAAGGTCACATTTTAAAAAAAATCTGTGACAGTATTTGTTACCTATCTTCATCATCACCATCATCACCACCATCATCTCCATCATCATCATCGTTAGGTTTTTCAGAGCAGGGCTTCTTGCTCTGTAGTCCACAATAGTCTTGAACTTGTAATGCTCTGCTTCAACTTCTTGAGTGTTAGAATTGCAAGTATCATCACACCAAGAGCTTGGAGGAAAATTTCACGGACTAAACAATACAAGACATTTTTAAAACCAAACATTTCAAGGGAAACAAGATAATGATGGTGTTAATGGTAATGATGATGATAATAATGGCAATGATGAGCTGGTGATGGTGATGCTAATGGTGGCAATGGTATTGGTTATGGTGAGATCGTGATGTTGATGATGATATTGATGGCCATTGTGTTGATGATGGTAATGGTGACAATGGTGATTATGGTGATGCTGATGAGGACTGTGGTAGTGATAATGATGGTGTTTGTGTGATAATCCAATTTCTGTCATTGCCAAAGGGTCTTCTTAGTGGATATGACAATGAGCTGACAAACCCTGTATCTCTTAGGGTCCAGTCACATAACACACATTCCATTTTAACTTAGGAAAATTGCAATTTTTATTTTATACTTCTTCCAATATATTTCTCAAATTGAAATTTTTTTCATTCAATCATTTTGCCTGCCTTTTCAACTAAAAATTTAGTTTATCCAAAGGGATTTCTTCATATCTCATAAGGGTTTATCCACTTGCCAAATGCTCATGTATATCTACATATCCAGTTTTCTACATGCACAACTTCCCTTCAGGGGTATTGGTAATATTGCACATTTTGTTGAAATACAAAACAAGACATACGTTTGTGAGAGACACACCATTTGGTCTTATATGTTTGCAATTACAATACACACTGTGCTTTGTAAAAATAGAATATACAGAGTCATTAGATATGTATGAAAAGATTCTCCCAGTGAGCCACTTGGAGATATGAAAATGATACAAGGATGGAAGTGAATAAGCCCTTGTGTTTATACAGTTCTGCATCCACAAGGAAGGGCATAACTGAGGTACAGTTACGGAGGGTTCAGGCAGAGGAAAAGGCCTGACTTAGTGGAGAAATGATGTGTATGTGTGTAAGCAGATAAACAGGCATAGACTTTGTTGAACATGGAGATTTTTCAAGACCATTTTGAGCACCAGTCTTGCTGAATGGTCCCAGCAGGCCACTGTGAACAAGTCAAAATATTTGTGTATCATTTTGGCTCTGCTTTTCTCTCCATAGCATGCTGGTATTGCCTGAAAAGATGCTCTAGGGAGAGGGGAGAAGACTTAGCAATCAAAATAGATGTCTTTTTGTGTTGTTGAGTAAACAGAGAAAAATCCAACTGGGATATATGGAAAAATATTGCCACAAAAAGCAATGAGAGCATATGCCAAGAGAAGATGGGAAATGTGTGTTTTTGAAGTGGAGTTTCTGTGAACAATGTAGCTTCTCGATGTCCTCAGGAAGAAAAAAATGTTCATATCACTAAATGGGAACAAATGCAAAACAGAGATGCTATGTGGGAAATGTTAGCAAAGTTGAAAGCAGACAGCAAAAGATAAGCAGGACCCTGTGAAGAGAGGTCTTGGGGATTAGACCCTGAACGTATTTGTGGACTAATTGTGAAGGGAGGGCAGAACAAAAGGATGAGCAGACCAAGTTGTAAAGATGGAAAAATACTTGATATATGACAGAATGAAGTAGAACTGAAGGGAAAGAGATGATAGAATATAAGAAGGAAAGTGTGTGTGTGTGTGTGTGTGTGTGTGTGTGTGTGTGTGTGAAGGGTTAATATTCAGTGTCTGTCTTAGTCACCTCTCTATTGCTGTGAAGAGCACTATGACCAAGGCAACTCTTCGAACACATTTAATTGTGGGCTTGTTTACAGTTTCAGAGTTAGCGCATTGCCATCATGACAACATGCAGGCAGGAATGGTGATGAAAAGTCGTTGAGAGCTACATTCTTATCAACAGGAAGAGGAGAAGAGAGGAGAGAGGGAGAGAGAGGGAGAGAGAGGGAGGGAGGAAGAGGGAGAGGGAGAGGGAGAGGGAGAGGGAGAGGGAGAGGGAGAGGGAGAGGGAGAGGGAGAGGGAGAGGGAGAGAGGGAGAGAGAGAAGCAGACTGGACATGGCATGGGTTTTGAAACCTGAAAGACCACCCCCAGTGACACACTTCCTCCAACAAGCCACACCTACTTCAACAAGGCCACACCCCTTAGTCCTCAAACAGTACCACTCCCTGATGACCAAGCAATCAAACATACGAGTCTATGGGGGTCATTCTCATTCAAACCATGGCAATGTCTTTATCACTCTTCACCTTATTATTTGCCAAGAACCTTCAGCACCTTGCCTAGACCCGACCATTGGATACCATGGCAACCGCACATCTGAGACTCATGGAAGAACCCCGCATCTTCAAATTCCTCTGTTGCCTGAGGTCCTTGAGGGTGACATGACATGCTTTTCCCATGTTGTTGGCCTCTCCTGGGTGCTCATCTGTCTTGGTGTCACAATGTTCCCTATTCTTAAAGGCATTTGTTACAGTGAATTATGACCTAATATAATGAAAGACCCTCTTTCTACTGGCCTGGAGCTTACTGATTGGCTATCTTGGCTGGCCAGAGAGCCCCAGGATCCTCCTGTATTTGATTCCTAGCATTGAGATTACAGTCACTTGGTCTCTGCCTGGCATTTTGTGTGGGTGTGGGGAATATGAACTCAGGTCCTTATTCTTACGTGACAAGTGCTTTACCTGCTGAATCATCTCCCTGCAAATGGGTTTTATGATGAGAAAAATACTATCATCTCCTATTTTTTAAGAATAATAAAACTTGCAAAGGCTGGAGACTGAACACAGAAATGATTCCCTCTCATAGCAATCGGACCCTTACACTGGTCCCTTCTTAAGGAGTTAAAAATCAGCAGGGTATTTACAAAGTAGTGAGCACTTCTTGAGTTGCTTAACTTTTCATAGAAGAGCATTGCATCCAAATTGCTGCGTAGGAAATATGATCAGCATCAACTCCACGCTCATCAGAGACGTGCGAGACTCTTAAAGCTTCTGTTATGTGTAATCCTCAAATTCCTGAAAATAATGAATGGCCTTGTCTATTCTAGTCAGGGTGACCATTGCTGTGATGAAACACCATGACCAAGAGCAACTTGGGGAGAAAAGGGTTTATTTGCCTTATACTTCCACATTGAAGCTCATCGTTGAAGGAAGTCAGTTTCTGTTAAAAAAAAAAAAAAGACCCAGTTTCTTTAAAAATCCAAAATCTTTTTTAAAAGTTCAAAATCTCTCAACTGTGAGTTCTTATAAAAATCAAAATTAAGTTAAACACTTTCTTACTTCAAGAGGGAAGAGCCAGGGCACAGTCACAATCTGATCAAAGCAAACCCAAACTCCAACAGTGTAAAAAAGTCAATGTCCAATTGTCTGGGATTCACTCACCATCTTCTGGGCTCCTTCAAAGGGCTCGAGTCTCTTCCCCAGCCCTGCCCTCTGCAGCACACACAGCTTGTCTTCTAGGTTCCAACTGCTTCCACTCCACGGCTGTTGCTATTCTTGGTGGTCACCCCATGGTCCTGGCATCTCCAGCACTGGGGTCTTCTGTTGCAATTGGGCTGCACTTTCAAATGTAAACTCTTCTGAGTTCTCCTCATGGTGCAAAGCCTCAACTTTTCCCCATGGCCTCTTCAGTTCTGGGGTTTCAAGTGCTCTTTGTCTAATCCACCCTTCAAACATTTTCAGTGGCTCATGTGACTTTTCATCTGTAGTCTATTTATTCCTTTCTAATTATATGCACTTGTGCGCATCGGTGTGTCGGAGTGTGTGCACCTAGGTACAGTCACCTGCAGAAGCCAGAAGAGGGCACCAGATCTCCTAGACCTGTTACAGGTGTGTGTGAGCTGCCTGATGTGGCTGCTGGGAACAGACCTTGTTACCTCTGAAAGAGCAGCCAGTCCTCTGAACCGCTGACCAATCTCTCCAGTCCTTTTCTATATTCTTGATAATATACTCAGAAGTATTCTCTGGCATGGAAACTCTACCTTTTTATTGTGTTTAATTCCCATTGGTTGTTGAACAATATTGTTGCCCACATTCCAATGGCACTCAGCACTTAGTTAAAAACCTTCTTTTACCACTGTTAGCTGAAACATCCTTAAAATCATCGACTTCTTAAACTGCTGCATAGGTCTTATCTGAGAAAAGAACCTCAGAACCCCCTCAGTGCCAGGGTGGAAACGTGGCCAATGTGGAATGTGCATGTGAGGAGATTACAGGAATTGGTTGGCATAGCTACAAGAATGAGTCACTGGAGGGCTGAGTCCAAGCTGGGGACCCAAGAAAACTACTAGAATAATCCATCTGGAATACAAACGCCTGAAGACAAGGAGAGGCCATGCTCCACGGCAGGAACAGGTGGTGGAGTGGCCCTGGGGGAAGGAGGGTATGCTTGAGCTAAACATCCTCAGTGGGTGCCTGACGTCCACCCATTTTGGTGAAGGTAGAGCTATTTTCCTCGAATGTGAAGCTTTCCCAGAGGAATCTTTGAAGACACATACGGAAGTATTATTTTCCAGTGATTGGCTATCCTGACGTAGTGGTCTTTGAGGTGACCTGTCATCCTGGCAAGGGGATCTTACTTTTTTTAATTTTTTTTTTTTTTTTTTTTTGCTAGAAAAGGCCAGTCTCCATCTCTATACAATCAGAAAATATTTCAAACCATTTGACTTCTGACATAAGTTAAAAGGCACTAACCCAATAATAGGTAAAATAATTAAAAATATAGTGTTTTTTACATTTAAATATATATAATTTTTACATTTACATTTAATAGCACAAGCTTTCCTCCTCTTTGCTCCTGACCATTGTGAAGTGAGCTGCTGCACTCGGCCACAGCCTTCCTATCAAGGACTGGACGCTCTAAAGCTGAAGTTGGTACCTACTCATCTGCCTTCAACTTTGTTTCCAGCCAGCCTTTGTCACAGCAGTGGAAAGTCTGAGCAACACGCTGTCATAATCTGACATTATGTTTATATTTTTATTTTTAGGTTTCTATATATTCCTTTAATTAAATTTCTATCAAAGTTCCTGGTGTGGTTAAATAGCAACTGAGTTTTTGAGTCTCCAAAACTACTTGTATTGGAATCCATACCTGTAGGAACCCAGTATGTGAATTTACTTGGAAATAGGGTCTCTTGTTATATGGGGTCATAGTTCATTGTAACGGGTGTCTTTAATGATAGGGACTGTCTCAGCACTAAGAACGATGAGCACAGGAGAGAAAGTAACAACGTGGGAAAAGATGTCATGGTGCCTCCAAGGACTTATGGCAACCATCAGAACAGATTCAGGATTCTCCCCTGGAGATTCAGACGTGCAGGGCCCCTGGTACCCAGTGGTCAGGGTTTGAGTCAGGTGCTGACAGATTCTTGGCTTCCTATTCAAGACTGAAATAAATTCACATGGCTTTGCCAAGTGTCATGGGAATTTTTATTCAAAACAAAGTGATAGCATAGATTAGAAAGGCATGTACTATCAAGACCAACAGTAGGTCACATGAGTGAAGGTGCTCATAGGCCTGAGTACTTTTGTGGGCTTCCTTTTACGGTATTCAAGAGATAGAGTTTGTTTGTTGATGGTTCTTTACCTTGATTGAAAGACCAAGGTATCTTCTTTTCTACCAACATGGTAAATAGGGTATTCTCCATAAACGTTGAGACTCAGTTGACTTTATTGCACATGTACTCAAAGATTCTCCCTACCCTTGTACCTGGACATAGGTGGAGTAAGACTGAATAGAGTCTAAGTTTGGTGGCTATTAAAGACAGGAGAAACTCAACCAATTGTTCAGAGATGGGTATGTCTGCAGCTATGTGCAAATGGGGATCGTAGGTTGCTAACAGGTTGTTAGTTGCTTTGTGTAGAGATGGGGTGTGTGTGGGCAGTCATGCAGTTAATGGTCTCAGGCTGCCAACTGTGGGGCAGCAAGCATAGCCCACACCAAGGGGAGCTCCAGTTGGGAACACTATTCCCTACGTTTACCTGCCCCAGCATGCAGACAACATCCACTGTTTTGAGGTCCTTTATTAAGGCAAGCCCAGGAACCAGTGTGTTTGGAGATTCCCTTCTCCCATTGGTGCTGCAATCGGAAAATGCTCTGTCTCATAACTTGTTGGCTCATCTGCAGACATCCACATTTAGAATCCGAGAAAGTGAACAAGATAACAGTGTGTTCTTTTAATTTTTTTTTTCTGTACCGTATTCTTTGCTTAGTGGTGTCTCTTGTTTCCCCATGGCAGGGTGACTCCTTCCCATCCCCGTTCCTGCCACTCCACGCTCACTCCCCGTCTCACCGTCTGTTCTCTTCTTCCTCTCTCTTTCCAGGACCTACGTGGTCTCCCGTCAACGGCCTGCTACCGCCCTTCCTCGGTGGCCGCTCTGGTACTCCGGGAGGGTTAGGATGCTCCCAGATTCAGCGAGAGCTTGGCATGGAGTGTGACAGGCAGGCAGTGAAGGTGAATCCCATCGGTCTCTCCAGCTTGTCCTCAAGTCTGCCCACTGACATTTTAATTTTATTGTGTGATGTCCAATATGTGCCAGAGGTTCTACGTCATCATTTTTCAGATCTTTTCGGTTTTTAGTCCCTTTCCCCATTTATTCTCAAGCTTGTTCATCTGTTCATGAGGCATGTCTATCTTTGAGAAACCCAACATCTTGTTAGGGTTCTTTGATTTCCTCTCTATGAATTTACATGGCTTTTCTGTGGGAAAGAAATCAGTTACATTTGGTTCTATTTGAGTGTGGGCCGAATATTTGCTTTGACGTCTTATTGATGCAGGCAGCAGAGGCCAGGGGCAAGGAGATCCTTGCAGAGAGTAGATGAATTTGCATCTAACAGAGTTTCCTAGACAGGATGGCCAGAGGCAGTCCCCAAAGCACAGGGTTTGGATCAGAACTGAACCCAAGGCCTATAACAATGGCCTTGTCGTCTTGGTTTCCATATCACCCTCTTGCATGGCCTTAACAAATGACGTGCCTTGTTCTTCTGGGGAAGCTTATGAGTGCATTTTTTGTTGATGTTTAATCTGAAGAAGCAGACGCTACCTATGGGAGAAGAATCTCTATTGGACTGTCTACCCTAATGGTCCTGGAGTTAACTATAATCCACAACACTGAATATCTATATATTTCGCCACACAGATCTCTCCAGTATTCAGGGCAAATCCATTTCTGCGCTCAGTTCACCAATCTGTTTTGTTTTGTTTTGTTTTGTTTTGTTTTCTTTTCTTTTCTTTTCTTTTGGTTTTTCGAGACAGGGTTTCTCTATATAGCTTTGCACCTTTCCTGGAACTCACTTTGTAGCCCAGGCTGGCCTCGAACTCACAGAGATCCGCCTGGCTCTGCCTCCCAAGTGCTGGGATTAAAGGCGTGTGTCACCACCACCTGGCCTCACCAATCTGTTTTCTATGTTGCTGTAGTTAATTTTATTAACTTTGCTTTTTTGGTTTATGCTTGTATAGTACATGTGTGTGTTTATGTCTGTGTATATATGGAAGCCGGAGGTCAATATTAGATGACTTCTCCAAGCACTTTACTTACTTTTTGAGGCTGTCTCTCCCTAAACCTGGAGCTCCCGGATTGATCCAGACTGGCTATCCTGTGAGCCCCAGGGAGCCTCTTGCCCCTGCCTCCAGAGTGCTACAATTACAGGGGTGCATCATCCCACCTAGGCTTTTTTATGTGATTGCTAGGGATCAAAATAAGGTCCTGATGATTGTGAGCACCAAGGACTTTAATGACTGAGCTATCTCCTCAGCCCTCTAGCTTTGCTTTTCATGACTATTGAGTCTAATAAGTGCTGCCAGTATTCACAAAGGTATGGGGTACCACCCACAAGAGCATGGGAATCCTATGATGGGTCACATCACAGAAGAAAATTGACTCTTCTTCCCCCAGCTACCATCAACTATGGGTAGCTCTTCAGACAGGGGTGGGGACTCATGAGCTTCTCCCTCTCCAGTTATTCGACCCCCTTTCCATGATGTTCCATAAAGTAGGTGTGTGTGTGTGTGTGTGTGTGTGTGTGTGTGTCTGTGTCTGTGTCTGTGTCTGTGTCTGTGTGTGTTATTGATATTCCACTTAGGCTTGAGCATTCATTATCACTTACTTTTTGCACTTTGATAAACTGTAGTCTTTGTATTAGCCGGCAGCTTTGACATAAAGGAGTTTCTGATTGAGGGGTGACATTGCACTTGTCTGTGGATACAAGGATGAGTATTCAGAAGGCAGGCCAATGCTTTGTCCCTTTAGCAAAATAGTAGTAATAGGGCCCTTGACCTCCCTCAGCTTCTTAGCAAGGTTTACAATACCAGGCATGAGTTCTTTCCTGTGTAGTGGGCCACAAACTCAGTGAGAGTGCTGTTGGTTACTCATGACATTCATACCATTATTGCACCTGTATGCACATCCTGCCTGGCTGGCCATTATCACAGCACAGAGGGTTCACAGCTGGGCAAGGTTCTTAATGGTTTTTCTTATCCAAAATCCTACAAAGTATCTTTTGGGGCTATGAAAGCTAGGCAAGAAGGTAGAAGCTTCCAGGTCAATACCAGCTTGATTTCTTCACATCCTGTTATGTGTGTGGTGTTTTCAGTGATGGGTTCTTAGCATCAAGTTCTAGTGGATAAAAAAAGACTGTATTATTTTGGAGTTCTCCAGGACTACCCTGACCAACAACTTGACAAGGGTATCGGGCATGGAATTGAACTTTTTTATTTGATAGCAAATGGCTTTGGGGGATGAGCATTATCCTTCATGTAGGGCAACTCTAAACACTCACACATGTACACACACATACACATACACACACACACACACACACACACACACACACACACACACACACGAGGCGGGAAGGGAGAGAGAGATGTTAGAGATGTTAGTTTCTCTCTGCTCCCCTGATTTCTGCATATCTAAAGATTTAAAGCTAGGAACCACATTTGAGAGAAAACATAAGACATTTTTCTTTTGTTGTCTAGGTTACTTCTCTCAGTATAATTTTTTTCAATTCCATTCAATAATTTGCAAATTTCACAACTTCAGTTTTCTTCACAGCTGAATAGACTTCCATTGTCTGAGTGTATGGAATTTAATTATCTATTATCAGCTGATGGTTATCTGGGCTGAATCCATTTCCTAGCTACTGTGGCTAGAGCAGCAGTGAACATGGGTCATCAAGTGTCTCTGTAGTGGGATGTGGTAGATGCCCAGGAGTGGTGGCATTGGGCCGTATGGCAGCTCTATTTATGTCTCTTTGAAGAACCTCCACACTGATTTCCATACAGGATGTACCATGCACTCCACCAACAGTGAATAGACTCCCCCTTTTCTCACCCACAGCACTTTATGTTGTCAGATGTTTTCTTGATCTTAGTTAGCCCTTCTGACCAGCACAAGATGAAATCTCAAAGTTGTATTAATTTCATTTCCCTGATAGCTAAGAATGATGACCACTTCTAAAAATAGTTCTCACCTTTTTTTGGTATTTCTTCTTGTGGGAGTTATCCGTTCAAATCTGTAGACCCCCTTTAATAATAACTTTATTTTTTGAAATGATAATATAATTACATCATTGATCCCCTTCTCTTTCTTGCTCCAACTCCTCCCGTGCATCCTATTGATCTCTCTCAAACTTGTGGCCTCTTATTCTTTAATTGTCACTACACACACACACACACACACACACACACACACACACACTATAGGACCCAGAAGAGCTGAGCTGGATCTGACCCGCAAAACTCCTTACTAAGGACTAGCCTTCATGGCACCAGAAGATTTTCATGCAAGCTTTCAAACGAGGAAAGAAACTAATATTCCTACCCAGTTATAATGCCTATGAACCACAAAAAAAAAAAAACAAAAAAAAACAAACAAACAAAAAAAAAAAACCCAGTATGGCACAATAACCCAATGAGGCAGTAGTGGAACACATACCTTGGCAGTAATCAATAACTCAGTAATTAGAACTAAGGCCTGTTCAACAAGAGGGAACCATGTTTGCTATGAGAAACCTACTTAACTACCCAGGGATAGTAAAGTCGTGAATCTTGGAGTAGATTTTGCAACCACAACTTTATTGAAATAGTATAAAATTCCTAACTATGTTTTAAATATTTATCTTTATATACACAGATAAATGAAGTGCTTACCCCTCATCAAAGAAACTTCTCTTTGCATTGGGCAGAGACTATTACTGAAAAACCACAACTGACCAAAAATCAGAGAACAAAAGATTGGGTGGGGTGCAGTCCAACTGACACATCTACAGCCCAATTCCTGCACCTAGAACTCAGAGATTGTCTCAGAAGAGAGGTTGTAAGGATTGTAAGAGCCAGAGGAACGGGAAATTTGTGTCTCCTAAAAATGTCAGAGAGGCCACACCCATGATGTCTCATCAATAAGACTGTCTGCACAAGACCTATACAAAGATATCAATGCTGACACTGAAAGAAGAAAGCGTGTAAAATCTCAACCCTAGACAAAGATTTATCGGCAACTGCCAGATGCGGAGAGTAGGAGAAATGGTCTTCTTCAGGGACAAGACACCTGATCCGCTATCCAATCCTAAGTGATCACCCTGCAGCCCATTTTAATTGGATCATTTGTTTTATTTAATATCCATCTCTCTCTCTCTCTCTCTCTCTCTCTCTCTCTCTCTCTCTCTCTCTCTCTCTCTCTCTTCCTCTAAGTTTTTTTATACCCTGTGCTTGCATGGTGCCAGAGGAGGCCAGAAAGCATGGGGTACCGTGGTACTAAAGTTTCAGGCACCCATCAGTCGCTTCATGTAGGTGCTGGGAGTGACCCGGGTCCTCTGGAAGTGCTATTAGTTGCTGAGTTCCCATCATTTGCTAGATTTTTTTCCGTTCAGTTGATGGGTTGTTTCTTTTGCTGTATATCAAAGCGTTTGAGTTCCATGTGTCCACTGTTGACATTAGTTCCTGAATGAATGAAGACTTACCGGAAGGGTTTTTCCTGTGCCTACACGATGCAGCGTGCTCCCCTCCTTTGCCTCTAACAGTTTCAGAATCACAGGCTTTACAGTGAGGTCTTGTTTTGGTTGGAGTTGTTTGTTGTTTTTTCAGGGTGAAAGACAAGGATCTAATGTCATTCTTTTACTCAGAGACATCCAGTGTTCCCAGCACCATTTGTTGAAGATGCCATCTTTATTCTCAATCTCTATGTAGAAAACCTGGTAGATATATTTACAGAAAACCAGGTAGATATAATTACATTGACTTTATCTGAGTTCTCTATTCTACTCCATTGATCTGCACATATGGATTTGGGCAAATAGTATATATTTTTTTAATTTGTTACTATGTCTCAGAAGAATAACTTGAGGTCAAGTGTATTGATCCCTTCAGCATTATTCTTTTTGCCTCAGGGTTGCTTTGGCTATCTGAGGTCATTTGAGTTTTTATATTAATTGCAAGATTCTTTTGCCTATTTTTGTGAAGAATATCATGGAGATTTTCATCAGAATTTCATTGAATCTGGAAATTCACTTTTGGTAATTTACAAGATGGTCCTTTTCACATTACTAATGCTATCAATTCTTGAGCACTGGAGGAAGAACTGTTATCTAAAAATCCAGCTTATAGTTTTAACTTAGAGATTTTATTTTTCTTCTTAAGATAAAGCTGAGTAAGCATCTAGCCCATCATGCTATTAATAACAAACAAGAGCCTTCATTTTTTTCTTATTTGCAATGTTTTATTTGTTAGTCTAAGTTTGAGAGCATCTTTATGCTTTTCTCTTTGTGAGTTAAGTATAGGTAGTTTTTTTTTTTTTCATTTTTCTTTATTAAGAAATTTTCTACTCACTTTACCTTGGGGGATGTGTAAATGTGGGGTGGCTTGGGAGCCTTCACTTTTAAGCAACTGTGTAAGTTCATTGGTGCAGCAGACTTTTCCTTCCCTCCTGGAAAAGGGAGACTGGAGGGATCCATGTTGCTAGATAAATCTGGATGTCATGATTCACAGAGCTTCCTAAGAACACTTCTGTTGTTTCCATCATGGTCATTTATACTTCCACAGACAACTTTTCAAGTCTAGAAAACCTCTTAGCAGAACAATGTGGTTTTTATATTTGCAATTTTATTGGCTATCCAAACATACACACAACACACACACACACACACACACACACACACACACACACACACACCAAGCAAACCAAAAAACTGTAAGAAAAATCCCATCTGCCCATGCCCTACATAGGCAAGGTAATGTATCTTGCAGGCAGGATAATTATTATTAAGTATTTGAAACCTATGAAAATGAGTTTGAAATGGGTTTGACCTTTCCAGGAAAAATTGGTTACTTTAGCTATCCTGACATGAAAGTGGTCGGTAGGGGCTTTTACTGTAGGCTTTATTTCTACTAAATATGTCACACAGGAACGAACTCATGCGACATAAAGTCAAAGAGTCAAGGTTAGGTCATAATGCTTAGTAAGACATAAGCAGGCATTGTACAAACATGAGATGTTTCTTGGTGCATACGCTATAGCTAAAGTAGCCATTGTCTTCTGCTTTGCACTGTAAGGCACCTGGCTTTTGTCTCCCACTCTATGCTTTGCAGTGATCGATTTAGCAATGTACGTGGAATAGTGCTAATAAACCCTAGGACTCATTATGAGATGGTTATTAAACGATGATCAAAACATATTGTATTTATGTGACATCTAGAATGATCTAGAATGGGTCTGTTGTTGCTCAATAGTTTACAAGCTGGTCAGTAGTAAAAGCTCCTTCTGTTTTTTTTTTTCTTATATTGTTGAAATGTAACAAATCAAAATGTGTGATTCTAAAATAAGACATTGTGTCCCTGTATCCAGCACAGTGACTCCTATCTCACAGAGACAAAGGCACACTCCTCTCACTGTGAGTTAGCTCTTTGGGCAGACCCTGAGGTGGAGGGCTTGAGGTGGGCATGCAAATATGCAGTGTCAGCACATTGCTGGGGTACGAACATGCTCTTTGTCTTGTGACTGTCGTCTCTGGGAGAACACCAGCCGCTTTCCTGAGAGCAATGGCCACACTCCCTTGATCTGTGCTGTGCCGAGGTCAGTCTGATGAGAAGCTGGCAGGGCAGCCAGGGGTCGGGGGAGCAGTGGCAGCGGGTTGCCTGAGGTTTTACATTAAAATTCTCTATTTCCTCTAAACTTCCATGACATTTTGACAAGTGTTGCAGAATGAAGTGTGCCGTGTGCTTGCAGCAGGTAAAAGGAGCTTTCAAGAAAGGCAGGCAATCGCTTCCAACAGTGCGTTCTGGTGAACAGAGAGACAGCGTGGGGCCACCCCAACACTGCCATCTGCCCATTCCCAAGTGTCAGCAACCACCTTCTGGCTGAGGGGAATAGACATCAAGGAGCACAGGGCACCTAGGACTCGGGTGGCATTGGTGAACAGTGTGAAGTAACCAGTTACCAAAGAATGAGCTAACTCACTAGGATCCTCGGCTTTAACAGGGACATGCTTAAGTTGTCATGGTAAACAGTGAGTGCTAACAAATGGCGTTTGAGTGGAGCAAAATTAATTACCCAGTCTGAGAGATGCTTCAGAGTTTATACTATTTTTCAACTAGATACAATAGACGTTCTCTTAAGACACCTGAAAGGCTCCTACATTTCTGTCACAAGATGCCATCTACCCTATATAATGAAATGTATATAGTGTATATAACAAGAGACTAAAGACTATGATTACAATTTCAGAAGTCAATAATATATAGCCCGAGGCTAAAATTGCCTACTGCAGTAGCATGCTATAGGGTTTATAAATTGTAGAACTTTGTATATAGTAAAAATATTAAAATATAGAGTTTAAGTATGTATATATTATTAAAAGTAATTGCTAAATCCCAAGAGGCTATTATAAGTTCTTTTCCTGTTACTGACAAGGACATACAATCTATTCAGATTGAATCTGACTACTTTTCACAGGTGAAGAATGGAAATCTATTATTAACATCATTTTAAAAGGAGAGAATGAGGAGAGGAGACTGCCACACACTCTTGGAAGGAAATAAAATAATTAAAATGTAACATTGTATGGACTGAGCAGGCTGTATTTATGTATTTAGGAACACACATATATACTGTGTGTACAGAAACAATTGAAGAAAACCAGGGCATGGATTTGAAATAGAGCAAGAGGGAAGAGTGCATGGGAGGCTTTGGAGAGAGGAAAGGAAAAGGTAAATGACATAATCATACGATAATTCCAATATAATTATTTAAAGATGTTAGTAAAATGTAAGTGAAGAAAGGAATCACCCATGAATGTATTGGAACCAATCCTATTATATTAGGCTATACTGAAGGAAGACCTAGACAGAAGTCCGATGCACCCACACATTTGTGCAGAAGCAATGTGGAGTACCAGAGTCCAACAATAGGGTTAGATAGATATTAATGAAGAAGCAACATGGCTTATCCAAGTATGCAAAGGGAAAGCTGTTTATCTCTTTAAGTGGGTTAGTCTTTCACCAACAGTCATATTTGGCAAATACCTGCGTTCATATATGTTATAGGAGCTTTTCCTAAGGAGACAGGGACAAGTGTCTACTTATCCCAGACAGAGCATAAACATCAGACGGAAGAAACAGTGCTATCCAAGGCCAGCTTGATGAGCCAATGAGTGTGTTGGGCTTGTTATAGAAGCTGATTACCCTGCCTCAAATAAGAAAATAAAATAGCTAATATGATCATGACGGTTATGTCACTGTTAGACCCGATTCGGTGTTAAGGAAGGCACTGTTCACAACCTGAAAATGAAGTCCATCTGCTTATCCTTATGATTTCTGATGACACAATTGTCCAATGGCCAGGGACAATCACAGGGCCCAGTGTTACTTCCAAAGGGATGTGAGGAGAAATCATGGGTTTAGTGTGGAGAACAGGTGTGGAGGAGCATAGTGAGGGGGCACACTGGGTATGAGGAACAGGGGTAAATCCGGCAGATGAGACCTGGAGGCATGCACAAGAGGTCCGCTGCTGGCTCAGCCCGGCACATCATGTGTTAGGAGAAGCCTTGCAGAGATGAGACCCAGGCTAGCCTCTGCCCAGCATTGTGTGAGCACATCGCCCCACATACTGAAAGTTCAGGAAAAGACTGAAATTGGAAACACAAATTACAGTGTTTCCCATTGTCAGGAAGTAAAATATTCGCTTCGTCCAACCACCGTACTTCTGGAACAATCGGTGTCTGGAAACAGAATTACAAGCACAAAAATCCTAGACTGCTGCCAAGACAGAAGGTCACATGGGGCAAAACTGTGAGAATGAAAACCAGGAAGTGTCCAGCCCGCCCCCTCTGCTTCCCATGCTCCCTCCCTCACACTTGTTGGTGTACACAGACAGGAATCTAACTAGTTGAGAGGGGCATGGTTTTGCCACCAGTGTCCCAAAGCAAAGGAGGGATCGGTTGAGGGGGAAGGGTCACAGCCTATCCAGCACTGGCTACCACGCCATGGGACTTTCTGCACACATTTGTAATCCTACGCTATGGCTCGAATCCTAAATGTCCCCTCAAGAGCTCATGCATCGAAGGCTTGTTTCCAGGATGCTGTGTGGTGTGACAGTTTAGACAAAGAGGATGCTGTGAACCTATCCAGGATCAAGGGACCTGCAGAACCTCAGGTCACACAGTGAATATTTACAGAAAGCCTCAGAAGCAGAAGCAAGGCTGTCTGAAGGTCCAGTCTCTCGGCAGGAATGAAGGATCTGCGTATCCCTCTACAGTCAAAGTTCAAGTACAGGGTAACAGCTCACAGAGTGGACATGCCTGAGAGAGCTATAAATATCATATTTCAGCAATGAGGACCATGATGGATGCCAATCACTTCCTTCTTACTTGATAGTAGGGCTCCTGTGTGCACTATTTTCTGGCTTGTTCTCTTTCTATATAAGCTCATACACATGGATGTCTTCTTCCCCAGCTGCCTACTGTCTCTTTGTGTATGCATCTACCTATCTACCAATCACCTCTCTATACACCATTCATTTATCAGCCTGCCTGCCCGCCTGCCTGTCTATATCTATCTATATATCACACATATACCTAACCATTTATAATCTGTTCATCTATCTATTAATGTATCCATTATTTATACATCTACCTATCCATTCTTACATTACTTAATGTGTATCTATCCTCTGCATATAATTTGTTAGCTGTCTTCTGTGCACCTCTATCATCTGTCTGTCATCTGTCAGATGTGTGGCCATCTAACCTGCCACTTATCATAAGCCACTTAAGTTTGGAAAGATACTGCTTTTCTCTGCCATCCCTCCTGTTGACTTCTGCCATCTGGGAGCCATTCTTCGCCTCGTCAAGCTAAACATCTCATCTACCAGTCTTAACAGACCTATCTCAGGTCATGCATCTTCTGCTCTGACCCAACAGAAGACAAGCCACACAAGGATGTGTGTGTCATGTCACAAACCAAAACCATGAATGGCCAAGACAGCATGTCTCCCATAAAACCCATTAAAGAAGTGCTCTCTAATGAGAACTACCTGGATGAATCCTAGGACACAGAATTTAGAAAAACAACCATAAACTTAATCAGAAAAGTAAAAAAATTTAAAGAAGGGAACAAACACTTCCCTGAGCTCCAAGAAGACAATAATAAATGTTTGAGTGATGTCCCAGAAAATACAAACACTCAGATGAATGCAATGATACAGATAAAGCAGGATTTGAAAACTTAATTTGATAAAGAGATAAAAGCAGTGAAGAGACCGCATGCTGAAATAAAGATAGAATTAAAATATTCAATATTCCAACTAGAAAACTCAAAGGGAAGTATTGCAAGTAGAAGAAATCAAGCAGAAGACTGAATATCAGAATTCAAAGATTAGAGAATCTAGACTGAATAAGCAAAGGATATGAAAAAAATTGTATATACAGGAAGGGAGTATGCAGAAAATGTGAGAACACCATGAAAAGGCCAAATCATCGAATATCAAAAAACAGATGAGGAAGAAGAACCCAAGTCATTGGAATAGATCATCTTCAATAAGACCATAGAGGAAAACTTCTCCAAATTAAGGAAATACACGACCACACTGGTAAGAGAAACACACAGGACACCAAACAATAAGACCAGAAAAGGAAGTCCCCATAGCATACCACAGAACAAAGAAACACACCCAAAGATGCTGTAGTGTAGGTTAGGAATGCCCACCACAAGTCTACACATTACAGGGTTGGTTCTCAGGGTGGTATTGTTGGGAGTGCTATGGACTTTTAAGATGGGAGAGTTATGAGAGGTTCTCATGCCATTGGTAAGGTGCCCTCAAGGTCACTATGAGATAGCCCCTTCCTCATAGCGAAAGTTGGTCTACAATGACCATTTTGCTTAGAAAGGAATGCCTCACCCTTAATCTTGAGCCAAAGCAACCCTTTGTTCTTTATAGGTCAATGGCTTTTGGTATTTGTCCTAGTAATATGAACCTCACTAACACAACCTGTTATGTGTATGCTAATTTCCATCCCTCCCTCCTCTTATTAATTTACATAAGGGTTACCAATGACAGACAACTTTGTAACTTAATCATTTCATTACAGAATATTCAAGTAAAAGTGTGGCTGATTTTGCAGAATAATTAACATCACCCTAGCGATAGGCATACTGAATACTATGATAATGAACCCAATTGATATGTACGGTAAAATGAAAATACTAAGTCCCCCATGAGCTGGATCATTAGGCATGGAAGTGATAATGCAAATGAGTATTTATTGGTGTAAAAAGATGTCTGCAGTATTCCTTTACTACACCCTCACCTAGTTCCAGACCCGCAGTCTGGGAGCCATTCTCTGCCTGGTCCAGACAAACATCTCATCTACCAGCCTTAACAGACTTAATGGGTACAGGATTTCCATGTCACTACATGGTGGTGTAGGCTTCTTTCCTCACTATAAAATAAACCCAGGCAATGCCAGAGCAGGAAAGTGGCATTTCTTATCATTGGAGAACAGGTAAATAAGTCAATTTCTACACCCATCTGACTTTCTGAGACAGGCTCCTTCCAGCTCAGTCAGGGGACAGAGGTCTAGCAGAGTGATTGGAGCATACGGATTCAGAGAACCAGGATGCCTGAGCAGTGCAGATGGTAAGAATGGGTAAAAGAGGCAGGCATGCCTAACAGACCGCTTACAAGAGCAGACAAGGTCTTTCCTAAATTATGATGGAGTGTTACTCTGCCCTGCATTGCTGGATGCATGCCTGTATTTTGTTTTTATTTTTAATTAGTAGTTACACGTTAGGTACCTTTGTGTAACTTTTTTTTTAAACCATGTGTATTTTGGTAAATCCTCCTCCCTCACATCGCCACCCTGCTCCTCTGTGCCTCTCCTGAAACCTCCCCCATCAAGTCTGCCTTTGGTTTTCACGTCCCCTGCATCCATGTTGGTCTCATTGTTTCTTTCTCAGCTCATATTTTAACCCTCTCCTGGTCTCTTTTCTAGTTTATTTTTTTTAAAGCTGTATCCACAGCCATGACTTTCTATGTGCACACATGTATACATTGTAGACTGGGATCCACATGTGAGAAAGAACATGCTCTTTGTCTTTCTGAGTTTGGGTTTCCTAGGCTTTGAAGATCCATCCATTTTCCTGAAAATGTCAGGATTTCATTTTTTCGTTAGGTCTGAATAAAAATTTTTTGAGTATATGTCCCACATTTTCATTATGCGTTCATCTGTTGATGGGCATCAAGGCTGGTTCCACTTTCTTGCTATTGTGAATGGTACAGCAATAAACATGGATGAGAATGTGTCTCTGCGGGAGGGGATGGAGTTCTCTGAGTAGATGCCCAGGCCTGGTATGGCTGGGTCATATGGCAGTTCTATTTTTAGAGAAACCTCTACATTGATTTCCCTAACTGCTGTACTGGTTTGTACTCTCCTGATTTTTTAACAATAATGAGTGAATTAAATGGAAGGAAGGACAAATGCTAATTAGTCTCTGGAAGCATCTTAGAGCTCGCCAGGGTTGCTGGCAGTAGATGGAGAGTGAGGCAGAAACATGCTGTAGGCCGTGTCTAAAGGCTCTCACGGCTCTTCAAAGGACAGAAGACTGGATTTTTCTGTCTTCCCCAAGGCTCTTGGTCTTAGCCAGAGCCTCTCTAAGTAGATTTCCCAAAGTGTTAGATGAGGAGAGTCTGCGGTTTATCTCTCCTGGCTTGATATTTCTGGTGTGTCATTGTGTGAGACACCACATGGCAAGATGAAAGTGTGCTCTCCAACCATACAGGTCCCTTCCCGCTTTGCTCCTGACATGAGCTTCCACAAGCTCTCTCTACAGGTAAATACCTCTAGTCAAATGAATTTTAAAATTCGAAATTTGCCTGTTGAATGGATGGGCTTGTAACCAGGTTACACCAATCTGTCAGTGGTTCATACTTTCCCAAACCAGGAAGCATGAACTAAAAGTAATTGCTCTGTCATTCATATGTTCTGTGAAGAAAAGTTAACAAAATATTAAAAAGAAAGACAACTTGTGAAAATCAAGAGATCCAATCTGTCATGTAGCTACCTACTCGAGCGAGGCTCCTTAGTCTTTGTATTCAGCCCTCTGAGTAGTAAATCTTATAATATTACAGTGTGATGACCCTCAAAGACTATGCAAGTTTTATTCTAAGTAAAATAAGGTATAAGTAAGATGACAAAGACAGTGTTGCATGTATGTGAGGTACCTAGGAGAGTTATATGAGTGGAGAAGGAAAGCAGAAGAGTGGTCGCCAGGGTCTGCAGGGTGGGGGCGTGGATGGAGGAGAGGGTTAAAAGGATGCAGCATTTCAGTGTGGTAGGAAGAGGAAGCTGTAGAGATGGACCCAAGTGAGGGCTGCAAAGCCATGCAGAGCTGACTGATGACACTCAGCTTTATTCACTGCAGAGACAAAAATCCATTGCCCCCACCAATCATGGCTTTTCCAGTGTGGCTTGTCTGAACTGCTTTGTCCACAGCCCTGCAGGGCCGTTACACTTCCAGTCTGTTTCCTTAGTGTTTCCTCGCTCACCTCTCCCTTTACCACATGTATTTGAGGATTAGAGCAACACTGCAAATCTCTCAGATTCCCTCCCTCCCTCCCTCCCTCCCTCCCTCCCTCCCTCCCTTCCCTCCCCCCTCCCTTCCTCCCCCCTCCCTCCCTTACGCCTTGTTTTATAAAAGCCTTGGCATCCATGGCCTCAGTTCTGCCTCCTCAGCCCCTATGAATGCTGGTTTCTCCTTCCTGTCCTGTCACCTAGCGATGTCTCGAAATAGACACACAAGGGCATAACCAGGATCCTGTCTTCAGAGGACTCTGCTGTCCTAGGTGTGGAGGGGAGCTGCTCTGTCCTGACCAAAGTGGACACCTGTGATGGCTCTTGGGGTCACGTGAACCCCCAGCTCTTCAGCCATGGTTTGAAGGGGGGATTTATGTGTCTATCCCCACCCCCCACCCCCTCAGTCTTCCTGCCTTTAGTTAACGGAAGCCAGCGCTTGACAAACCAAGCATCTCTAAAGACCTCAGGATCTGCTGTCACAACATCACTGCAGAGAACAACTGCAAGATGCAAACGCTGGGCGGCCCTGACAGGAACCCACGGTGGAACACGTTGCTCGCCGCACCAACACGCCTCCGCTGGGAAGTCGGTTGTGACACTTCCGGCTAATTCTCTAGAATAACAGCCAACCTGAAGTTACTACTTACCTTATTAATGAAGAAAATCGATGGCCCAACCATGTTTTACAGAAAGGAAAACAAACAAACGGAATCAAAGAGCCCGGGAAATGGATTCATTTTCCTCAGTGAAAATGGCTGGCACCTGTGTCAATTTTCTGTCTTCCAGAAACATAACACTCCGAGGATACACTTTTTTTGTTACTGTTTGGGTTTACTAGCTCATTTAATTAGGAAGAGGGTAGAAAATTTAAAAAAAAAGCAGTGTCAAAGGCAGCAAGCTGTCATTTTTTGCCAACTTCCTAAGTCATTCCCTCCTCAGCTTGATTCTGTGAACATCCTACAGATGAAACCTGGCAAAGTCCCTCTGCATGACTTTTATCTTCCCTGAGCAGAAAGCCCTCCTTATGTTTAATTCACAAACGTAGACGCCAGTGCTGGTGGAGGGGAAATGAGCTGCTGCTCCCCGAGGAGCTGCAACAGGAAGGCAGGAAGGACCAAGGAAGTCTCCCCAGCGCTGGGCTGACAGCAGGCAGCGGATGCTCCACGCATGATTTGGAAGGCTCATTTTTTTCCACGGGGGCAAAGTCCTTTCATCTGCTATCCATATTTTATAGCCCCCATATTTTAATATATCTTTATGTATTAAACAAACAGAAAAAAAAACACTCGTGTAGCATAAACAAAGAATGGGGGTGGAATTGAACTTTTTGTTCAATATCAGAAGAATAAAATACGTTGCGTACAGAGTGTGGAAGGCCATTCCAGCATCTTGTAGCTGTGGTTTGAACTCCCGCATGCGCCTGTGGAAGGCACAGCTCCGTCTGATGGACCTGTTTCCTTATTCCTAATGTATTTATGAAAATGATGGTTGGGTACTATCTGGCACACAACACATCATCTTTGAGATGGAAATAAATGATTCTCGGTTAAATGTAATTTATTTCCTCCCCCTGAAAACAAGAGTTTAAGAAATGCTTAGAAATATTGAAGATTCCACGTCTTGCAAGTTAGTTCTTGGAGTACTGGATACCACACATCTGCTGTCAGCCACTGTTGTCGGAATCTTCACTAGGGTGTCGAATTTGCTACAATATCCTAAAAGAAAGTTTACAGTTAGGGGAAGAAAGAAAGTAATCTATTCTGAACTTAGACATAATATGCAAAATTTCCTCTCTAAATCACCCTCGAACCCATTAAATAATTGTGTGGGCTGATTGTCAAGGGCCTGGCCAACGGTAAGTATGTACAAAAGAGGAGTCTTGGAGTGAGGTTGAGGGCCAGGAGGGCTGACAGGAGCATAGGAAATGAGAGGGTCTGAGGCTAGAGGGGTTGTGCGTACCACAGCGGTGCAGCAGGCCCCATGTTTTGCTTTGTGCTTCCATGACTCCTGAGAACATGCCAGCATTGGTCTTGGCATGTGCCACTTACAGGAACGGCTGCCACATGAAGGGGCTTGAGACTCTTAGCGTTCCCGCACATATGAACATTTACACAGGACACAGAATAACCATAATATAAGCATGTGACTTGAAAAGAAAAAAAAAAGGAATCTTCAAAGTTAGAAATGAAAGTACAGACAGGTGCCAGCCTTCGGTGTGGATTTTTGTGAAACTGAGACATGCTAACCTTTGACACAGGCATGCATAGGCAGTTTTCATTATTATTATGATTATTATTATTATAACAACAGACACTTTCTAAATCAGTGGCTTTAGTTGTTAGACATCACCAGCCTGAGTAAGTGCACTGCCACCTAATGTCACCCATCATCTCTACTGCTCTAGTGCCTCTCTCAGTCTGGTTTGTGGACCCGCAGTCTCACCCTGCCATCATGAGGAGAGTCTCCAGCTTATCTCCCACTGATGGCTGACTGAGCAGGACAGTGGTTTGATTTTTCTGGTATGTTGGTGTATGGAACACCACATGACAAGGCAAAACTATGCTTCTCAATGATACAGGTCCTTCCTTCTTGTTTGGCACATTTTGAAATGGTTTTATATTGGATTGTTCAATAAATATTGTGTCTCTGTAGTTTAAAATAGTAGTTCAAGGTTGCTTCACAGCTCATGTGTTTTTTTCCTCCTTTTCAGGTTTTAACTTCATTGCTTTTTCATAGCTTCTAAATACCTTTCAATTAGCAGGTATTAATTTTATAAATGGGAAGCTTATTATGGTGAAAGGTGAGATAAACGCCCAAATCCATTAACCGAAAATTAATAAATGCAAATTATTAGTGTAATGATATAAATAGAATGTATGATTGAATCAACAATGAATTAGTATCTAACGTCTTTTAAAAATCTCAGTATTGTAGTTTTGTACAAGTGATATTCTGGACATGTGCTTAAACACACTCCACATTTTGGTTTATAAAACGTACAGCTGCTTTATTTTTCTTGTTCCTTCATTACATGAAAGGTACACTTCCCCTTAATTGGACTCAGTACCATGTGACGGGGAAGGGGAGGGCTGGGTATGTCAGACTCCATTCTGCTACCTTCTCACACACATCCATACTCTCATAAACACTCCTGTGGAAAGATCCCCAGTCAAGAGTGTTAAGTTTCAAAATATCTGATTATCCACCATGCAGCCTTAGCTTTTTGCTCAGCAATCTGGTACACGAGTTTCTAGTTTTCATAGTGGTTTGATCTGTAGAAAAATAAAGCCACAGGATGGTTTTGATATCCAGTATATCCTAGAGAGTGAATTATTGCCAAGAAGACATTTGAGGCTAGTTATTTCTGAGGCATGACTATTTCTTCATTTAAGAACATGATGGGTGACTCATGTTCATATCTTCAGTAGAAGGTGCCAGCGGCAGTGAAAAAAAGAGTTCCGATCAGAAGACACTTGTGGACACAAGTAGGAAACATCAAAATACAAAACAAAGCTTGAAAACATGTATCCCATTGAAATCAGTGAGGCACCATGATCTGTTCTCTCTCATCCTGTGGGCCAAGATATTAAAAGATCTACCAAGGAAAGTTACAGAAAAAAATTACACCTATGATTAAAACTTACAAAATCTTTTAGCCTTTTTCACAAGGTTAAATATAATAAATAATCAAGAATAAAATATAAAGATAAACACAAATGATAAAGTATTAATTACTATAACTAATATTAATTTTTTGTACCAATATTGTCTGAGTGTAACAGGAAGATGGTCAAAGTCAGAAAAGTGGGAAATTACAGAAATGTGCATGGCCCGCAGAATGACTCAGCAATTGACTCGGAGGCTTAATATTACTTATAAATACTCTTCAGGTAGCTCAGAATTTTTACTAAGTAGCTCTTACACTTAAATTAACCCATAATTCTTATCTATGTTTAGCCACGTGCCTTGATATCTTTTCTCAGTACAACATTCTCATCTTGCTTCCTCTGCATCTGGCTGGTGATTTCTGACTCCATCCTTCTTTCTCCCAGAATTCTCTCTGTGTTAGGCTATATTGCCCAATCTCTTCCTGCCTAGCTATTGGCCAATCAGCTTTTTTTTTTTTTTTTTTTTAATTAACAGTGAGACCAATGCACATTTACAATGTACAAAGATTGCTCCACAGCACAGGTTAATGGAAATGAAACAAAAGTGAAGATTTGGCTTTCAGTCAGTCATTGTGTCAGGATAGCATTTCTAAGTTCAATCTACACCTCCTAAAAAGCAAATGTCAGCCACAGAAACCACTCAAGTTCTCTGGCAGTTTCGGGAAGCTAACTACAGTCACAGAAGGATCCCCTGTTGTCATCTCCTTGGGAAACCCTGAGAAAAACAGAACTTTCCCTGGAATTAACCCATCCTCACTCTGACTATGGGACTAGGATTCCTCTTACAATTTTGAAGACAAAACAACAGTCTGTATTCAATGTATCTAACAATGTGTTCAAGCATGATAAACAAATCCTCTAATGGTGACCTCATTTTTTGGAACCCTTCTTCAGGCCTCCCTTTGAGAACAGTTGTTCCAGGCAGTTCATTCGCCTACAGAGATCAGTCACACTATAGGAAGAAGAGACACCAAACCCTTGGTCTTCGTGGCATTGAACACTCAGCAACATGGGGCATCAGCTGTGCAAACCCAGCCATTCTGTGAACCTCTGACACTTCCCTTTGTCTTTCCGGCCACTTTGGGCTTCACAACCCCAATCTCCTGATAGACATCCCAAGAATCTCCTTTACTGTAGTAGAAAAGCTCTTCCCAGGACATGGGGGAGCTGCAGCATGACATGGGTGGATGGAAGCAGAAAAAAGCAGGGGTGGTGGTGGTCAGAAGGAGTTGGAAAAGGAGGAGGTACTCAGGCATTTCATGGTCCAGGTGCCCAGACATTGCCATGTGCTTGGCCCTAGACAGCACCATGGGCTTCCTTTCAGAATTTTCATTGGCAGCTCTGTCTGAGCTTGCCACACGCTGATCTGGAGCCCGTCTTAGCAGAGTTCAGGAGTACTGACCTGAGGGACAGTCCCAATGGAGTTCATGAGATATTGACCTGGAGGCAATCCCAGTAGAATACGGGAGATACTGACCTGGGGGCTCATCCAGAATTTAAGGAGTGGCATCTTCCAAACTCATGATCCAATCCTCCATTCATTGAGAAGGTCGTCACCAAGTCCAAAGTAGACAGTTTGGTTCGCTAATCTCACCTAGAGTGGAGCCCCACAACAGGAGTGGCAGTCAACAGTGTCACCAACCATGACAACGGTGTCGCACCGCCCTTGGAGGCAGCGGAGAAAGACTGGGTTTTCAATCACGGCTCTAGAGGAAAGAGACCTAAAAATTCATTCTACAAGTCAAGTCCTGTTACTCGGGAGTTTGAGTTTTCATCGTAAAAGTCTGTGAGAATCTACAGCAGACAGGCCCAGGAAATCTTCCTGGATTTATTTGTGCTCATAAATATTGAAAAAGAGGCAACCACAATTCCTGTGGGTCATTCTTGAATTCATGCCCAGGTTTCAAAACACTGACACAGGCAAAGTTTCAAGGATCAGAGGCTTAAAAAAAAAAATCAAAGTATAAGGGGAGATGAGAGAAGACATGTTAAACAAGAAGCCATAGGAAAATCACGGGAAACAAAGAGCCATAGAAAGAGTCTTCAAGACAACAGCGTAAGAATTGATTTTGCTTTTTGAGCGGCCTGAAAATAAATTTTTCCAGCATGCTTGAAGACTAAAGAATAACACTGTCAATAGTAAGAACAAGGGAAGGGAATGAAAACACCCAGGTGTATTTGAAAAACAAACAAATGATTAAAAAACCTTTGAAATGTAAACATGCAAAAACTGAACGTAAAACTGAGTGAATACTTTAAAGAGTACAATAGATAAGGGAAAGTTAATAAAATCACATGAGAGAGTACAACAGAAAAACCATATGAATTTTTTAGACTTCTCATAACTGATAAAACTATGTTGAAACTTTTCTTTGCTCAGAACGGTTGTTTCACTTCCAAATTAACTTGATGAGCAGTCTCACTCAAGAAGTCAGACTTCTGCTGTCAACAGTTCAATGTGGGCTTCACTGTCCAGGAAGTGACGTGTCTACTGGACTGACCGCATGGTTCCTGGGGGCCTAAAGAAGAAGAATCTGTTCTCTTTCTTGTCCCAGCTTCTAGGTAGGGAATGCTCAGAGTCCTATGACCATGACTGCTCCCCCATCTTCCACAGTGGTAGCAGATTGTCTTGAAATCCCCCTTTGTAGTGGGTAGCCATTCCAGCTTTGATCTGGAAGTTCCAACCCCCATTGAGGCTTCAGCAACTGTCACGCCTACAAGGCGGGGCCAAGGGAGGCACCTGGAGACCCGAGATCTGGATGGGCCAGCACTCTCTCTGTTCCTGGACCCTTGACAGTAGAGGTTGACCCAGCAGAGCTCCAGAGAACACTGCTGGACTGCGATATACCTTCCCTAGACCCTGTGACCTCCCTATCCCTTCATTTGTAAGTTACCCACTAAATAAATCTTCCTTTTAACTACATGAAGTGGCCTTAATAATTTCACCAATACCCTTTACTTACATAGATCTTGGGGTGACCTGTGGCCCAGACTTCATGCAGATGACCTCCATACTGCAACATCAGCAGGCTGGCAACCTTATCTCTACCTGACACTTGTGTTTACTCTTAACCTGTCATCCGACACATTCACGATTTTCAATTATTGAAGAACGGGGATGTGCTTGAGAGATCACGAATCAGCCGACTGAGGATTACAGTCATGCCATTCAGATATCTGACAAATCACAGGGAGATGAAATGTCTCCAAAGATACTTGGAGTCTTCCAGACAAAAAAGGAAGCACATTCAGAAGGTAATTTTTTTTTATTTGGAAAGAAATATTTTATTAGATGTTAATTATTTAACACTAGAAATCTACATTCTGTCTCTTTTATTAATAATATTTTTTATTTATTTTACTTATTAACCACAGTTTCCCCTCTCTCTTCTCATTCTGTCCCCTCCCTCTTACCTCCTTTTGACCCAACCCCATCCACTAGTAAGAAAGGGTAAGGCCTCCTATCGGAGTCAACAAAGCATGGCATACCAATTTGAGGCAGGACCAAGCTCCTCCCGGCTGCATCAAGGCTGAGCGAGGTATCCCATCATAGGGAAGAAGTTTCAAAAAGCCAGCTCATGCACCAGGGACAGATCTTCTTGGTTCCAGTGGGCCACAAACAGACCAAGCTACACAACTGTCACATACATGTAGAGGGCTTAGGTCAGTCCCATGAAGGTTCCCTACCTCTCAGTTCAGAATCTGTGAGCTCCCACGACCCAGGTCAGCTGTCTCTGTGGGTTTCCCTATCATGATCTTGACCCCCTCTTGCAGAGAGTACAATTTTATGTTCAAAACACAACAGTGACATCTTAGAATTCCATACCTTAAAAAAACTGTTTGCAGAATTTATAACAAACAGGGACATAATCAGAAAAAAAATCCTTAATCAACAAAAGGCTTCACTAAAGTTATCAAAGAAAATATATTGCACAGAGGAGGAAATGGTCCAATAAGCCAAGTCTGAGCTGTCATAAGGTGCATGAAAAATCATGGGAGACACGAAACATGACTGGTGTCCCTTCACAAGGTGTGTCAGGAGTGGCACAGCTGGGTCATTTGGGAGAATCACTTGCATAAAAGGGGATAGAACTGAACTAACCCAAAAAGAAAATCAAGTATTACATGTATCATGTTGCATGTGGTATTCCCCTAAACAGGGAAAAATGACAGGAAAGTTAAAAGTAGAAGGAGACTTTGGGGAATAGGAAGAGGATCACGGGAAGGAGAGTATGAATATGGGAGGGAAGGGTATAAATAACATGTTTATGCATTTGGTTTGTAGAACTCTCACTAGGTGCCTCTCAAGCATCAAATTTAACGCAATAGGTACCATGGGCCATTACAGTTAAATTTCTCATGGATTTGATGCCTGTGGCACAGGAGAGAATTTATACATGGTACAGAAAACATGGCTAAAACTCACAGACCCAGTGTGTGTGCCTGTGTGTGTGTTGGTGTGGATGATCCTGTTGTCAAGCTACTTTCTACTTGTGTTTATGTCTATACGTTTGTGCTGCTTTTGCTCTCGTCAGAGACGCTTCTTATGGCAGAGATCAATGCAGTGACTCACAACCGTTCCAAATGCCATGAGTAATTGCAAACTCTTAGCTGTAGAGGGGTAGCTATACAAGCCCCCAAAGGCTCAGTGAACGTCTTAGAAGGGAGGGGTGGGAAGAGTGTGAGAGCTGGAAGATGGAGCCTAGGGATGTGAAATGCTGACTTTCAGATGTGGCATGGCTGGTCTACACAGGAACTAACCTGCACAAAACCAAGACTGGTAGAAAACCCAGCAGGGAGTTGGGAGGAGCTCCCAAAGGCTCCGCCCCTCCTTGAGGACGTATTGGTGATTGATGGCCTCCAGGAGAGGGAGAATAACTTTTCTTTGATGGCCATTGGTAGGTTGAGCATCCCAGTGGGCACCTGGGAAACACTAGTTGGACTTAGCAGGTGGAGGTCAGAGAAAAACTTGCAGGCTTCAGTTCTCTCCTTATATCATGTGTGTCCCCGGGATTGAACTCAGGTCATCAGGCTTAATGACAAGGGCCTATATCCACTGAGGCATATCACTGGCCAGGCTAAAAAAATAATTGGTAATAGCTAAATTTAGCAAAAATTTAGAATAATTGAATAGCTTTGGTTTTGCTAGTGTGACTGTAAAATATTATGACCACACTGGAAACAGTCTGCGGTTTTACCACCACCACCATCATCACTATCACCATCATAATCATCACCATCATTATCACCACCATTATCATCACCACCATCATCACCACCACCATCATCACCATCATCACTACCACCATTATCATCACCACCACCATCATCACCACCACCATCATCACCATCATCATTACCACCATTATCATCACCACCACCATCACCACCATCATCATCACCATCACCACCATCACCACCACCACCACCACCACCACCATCAAAATCATCACCATCATCATTGTCACCATCATAATCACCACCATTATCATCACGACCATCATCATAATCATCACTATCATCATCACCATCACCATCATAATCATCACCACCACCACCATCATCGTCACCATCAACATCAGTATGTGTTGAATGTAAATGGCAATGCATTTCATACACACATTTCATGTACATTGAGCATACTCTCTCCATATTTCCCCTCTTTTCTTGACTCTCTGTTGTTTTAGACAGTTTTGCTTCTACCTTTATGTCATATACACACATGAATTATGTATTTGTATTAAATCTAGGGTCCATAAATGAGTGAGATTGCACAACATTTGTCTCCTAAGACTGACTTATTTGCTCACTGTGATAATCTCCAGCTGTATCCATTTTCCTACAAATGACATATTGATCTTTAGGACTAAGTATAATTTCATTGTCTGTACTTATACACCACATTTTTTTTAAATCCATCTCCCTGTTGATTGATGCATGTGTAGGTATGTTCTCTAATGTACCTACTGTGATCAATTCTGCAATAAGAATTGAAGTGCAAGTATCTCTGTGCTATGACGATTTGGAGTCCTTTGAGTGACACTCAGGCATGGTACCTTTGCAGCTATCATATACATGGGGATTTATGAAAAGCAATGAAAAACAGGACACCAGGGACACCATAGAAAACCCTGTGGCTTTATTCACATTGTCAAAAAGTGGGAAGATGTTAGATGTGCTTCAAGAAGCAGATGAAAAAGACAAGGTAAAAAAATTACACATCTACCACCACGTTCTCTTCAGCCATTTATCTGTTGATGGACATGGAGACTGTTTCCATTTCTTAACTGGTGGTGATAGTGCAGCAAGAAGCATGGAAATGTGAGCGTCTCAATGGTGTAATGACTTGGAATCCTTTGGGGACACTGTAGTTTTGTTCAATCATGAAAAATGCAGTCATGACTTCAGGAAGATAGAGGGGGACTAGAGATGGCTGAGTTAAGAGAAACAAGCTGCACTGTGAAAGACAAATGTGATGTACGTGGAATCTATATGCACGCATTTTTAGGACGTAAAGGTGGAAAGCAGAGGGAACCCATAAAGGGAGTGAGATGGGGGAACAAGAGAGGTTGCTGGAATACATGCAATCAAAAAATACAAGGGACATTAAAGAGGAAAAGAACCAGCAAGAGGGAGCAGAACAAACAAGAAGCAAGCATAATTACATATGTGCATGAAAATGCAGTGATAAAATCTGTCATTGTATGCTAACAAAAAAACAGATAATGAAATAATGACACCTGTATTCACTACAGACAGCGAGACTTTCTCTGCATTCACTCTGCCAGTAATTCCTGGGGTGAGTCCAGTGGGTAATAGTCAATTAGATATTATTTTCTAATCTTGCCATTTTCTTCACAGTTTTTTTTTTTTTTACCATGGAAACAGGTCTAGAGGAGTTCTGGCAGCCCTGATGGGTGAGTATCCCCTCTGCCCTCAGCACACAGCTGAGGCAGGGGTGGCACTGAGTGGCAGGTCCTGACTCAACACTCTTCAGAACACTTCTCCCCAAGACTGCAATCAAACCCTTGTTCTCTCAGCAGTAATTAAGATGTGCTGCTGCTGCTGTTGTGAAAAGAATTTAATTTGGTTGAAAATTTACTCTTTTGAGCAATTTTCTTTATACTGGCCCCTAAATTAAGATGTTAGTAGAAATATTTTTAGGTCCAAATGACAGGTCTTAATACTTCCTCTACATATCCAATCTACTCTTTAAGTAGAGGGAAATTAAGCAGTTTGATGCATAGTTTTTGCCAAACCAAACAATTAGCTTCTGCCAACTTAGAGAATTTAAAGCTTTTTTTTAAAAAAAAATTCTTAACATTGCTCTTATTTATTGTAAATATATGTAGGTGCACAAGCCACAGTAAACATGTGGAGTTCAGAGGAGAACTTTTGGTCATTGGTTCTCCCCTTTGCCTGTGTAAGTCCCAGGGATCAAATTCAGGTCCTCAGGTTTCCAGCTGCACCTTGACCCACTGCACCAACTTGCCAGCCCATTGAGCTATTTCTCCATAGATTAGCATCTTTAAGTGAGTTAAACACCCAAGACTCTAACGTGGCAGATATTGGGTTGGTATTCTTTTATGATATATCATTTCTGTAACAGCAGTTTTCTTTTTAGTGTCTATTGTACTTCCCATCTGGTGCTCCATGACGTAAATATTTGTCTTTCTCAAAGCTCTGTGTCCTTTGAAAAGCTCATGGCAGGTGTTGTTGATATACTTTGTCCTTTATACTAGTAAAGCCTGCACCAAGCATTAAATGTGTCTCTGCCCATCATGAAGCATGAACACAACTCAAAGACTTCAATGTACTTTATAGGTCATTTACTTCATATTTACATCCAAGGTTGCATGCTTATCTGTAAAGCTGCTTTTTGTACTCAAATGATACAGCCTTAGATAGTGTGTGTGTGTGTGTGTGTGTGTGTGTGTGTGTGTGTGTGTGTGAGAGAGAGAGAGAGAGAGAGAGAGAGAGAGAGAGAGAGAGAGAGAGGAACAGAAGCCAGTGGGCATCAGTCCATTCACTGTGTAGAAGACCCTTTAGCTCACAAATGAGCTCTGCTCATGCAATTTTAATTTGCAGTGACTCTAGGGTGTGAAAGCCAATAAGTGAAGAACCCTCTAAAATCAGCAGTGGCTTAGTTGCCAATTCATCATGTAAAAGGGCAGGAAAAGCTTATTTGGCCACACACCAAAAATGTAGTGAAAGCAGAAACATATTTGGATTATATATTTAATAATCTGCTCATCTTGCATAGGGTTGTGAGTCTCTGATTGCTGTGTGACTGTCCCCCAATCATGTATGAAATGTACTCAATGCTACTCTTTCTTCCCCACTCAGTAACATATTTTCTCTATTTAATATCTTGGGCTCAATCTATTGTTCATAACTAAGTTTACTCATTTTCCATGAACAGTGTAGAGGCATACATATCAATTCTACTCACAAGACATGCAAATGAGTTTAATAATTTCTGTAAACTAGCTTTGTGTTAGGGTACCTGTTTCGGGGCAATGCATTAACATACTTATTTAAATGCAATCAAGTTTTAATAAGAAAGCCAATGTGTTTAGCACTTCAAAATACTCAGACTGGGGATTCTCTCTGTACTCACAATACTGTGCTTAAAACATTGTCTACAAGAACATTCTTGCTATAAGAGAAGGCTTTTTAGATACCTTACTATTATTGTATCCATTTTAGAAAAAAATATTTTTTTAAAAATAGTATTACAGAAATCAGTTTATCTAGATAAAAACTCATTGTTATTGGATTATGAGATTTAGTCTATAATTCTTCTAAATTGTTAGTTAATTTTTTTTGTTTTGTCAATTTAATTTTTCTATTAAGTAGAAATATGTGTGTTTGGCCTTAAAATCTGACTTTGGTAGCACCTGCTATTTTGTTCTCTCAAAGAATTATCACAAAGCTAGTTATATGTGTTTGTTTTGCATTATCTGCTGTGGTTTTTATTAATTAAATTTGTTATCTAACAGTTCCACATGCGTACACGGTTCCTTTGATTACTCTTACATCCACACTCTCTTGTTCCATGTAGACCTCTGATGCCTTCTGTAGTTCATTTCCCACTTTCTGGTCTTTTTATTTTATTTTGTGACCCACTGTGGTTTTCCGGGGCCATCTACATGACTTTGGGTGTGGAATTAACCACTGGAGCCTGGTGAGTTCATCAGTGGCTACCAAACTGAAGACAGTGACTCCCTTTCTAGCATCCTTCAGTGGAAAATAGTTCTCCAGGGGAGCAGTTAAGACAGTGTTGGGAGCTCTGGCCAGCTTCTGTCTCTGACTTCCCAGCATTTGCTCAACTGGCCAAAAGTTCACACCTACAGTGGCAGAAAGGCTTGTTCCTAGATTCCATATGTGACCTGACCCCAGCAGGGCTGTTCTGAAGACAATCTTTCACATACCAATAGCAGAGACTAATCCTTGACTCCCACCATATACCATGGTCAGAAGGGTCATTTACCTCTCATAGAAGGTAGCAGTCTGTCCTCATTGGAATAAATTGCATTACCTTGTGGAGATGCATAAATTTTCTCCACCCAGAGTCTGCCTCAAACCAGCACCCAGTGGACTTAAAAATGGCTGAGTATTAGCTCTGTGACAAAAAGAGCTGACATTCTAGCTTAAGAGGAGTAAAGATTCATTCAGCGTCAAGATTTCAGTTTGTTGGCCTTGGTTCCATTGACTCTGGGCTTGTGGAAGGGAGCATGCAGATGAAGCTTGCCCTTTCATGGCACACAGAGTAAGGAAAGGACCAGAGAAGGAATAGCTTTCAAACCCATTAGTGAGCAACATCCTTAAGTAGGTCTGTCCCTTTAAAATCCCCACACCTTCAAAACAGAATACTGTGAGCCTGTGGGAGACATTTTATTTTCAAAACACAGTATCCTAGCCACTGGTCAAAGGCTCGTGACCACCTCATCATGTGAAATTTATTTATCCCCTCTCAGAGTCACCAAGATCTTCACAGCTCCAAAGCTGTTCAGAAGTCAAAACTCAGGATCTCTTCTGAGACTCAGGGCAACTCTTCATTGTAGTCAACATGGTAAAAAATACTTGACAGAGCTCATGCTCCATGACAAAGTAAACATTTCCATTTTTTACACAAAGAGGAAAGGGGACAGAGCAAGAGGGATAGGACCAAAACAAGATTGGAATCCTGCATTGCAAACATTAAATCCTTTAGGTTTTTGTTGGAAGAGAGGGCACCTGTGAGGAGGCTATAGCTTCAGCAGGCTTGAGCAGCCCCGTCAGATGAACTGGCTGTTTTCTGCCCACGTGACCCTTCCTTTGAGTTGGTGTCCTTAATAGACTCTTCTTCAGCAGGCAGTCCACAGTCCTGCCATCTCCATCATCCTGAAGGTCCCCATTACAGCTTAGCCCTCATCATGCACTCGAGGATCCTGACCCTCTCATAAATCGCCCAGACGCTGGAGCTTTTCTTTGAAATCTGGGTGGAAGAATCCATTACCTCATAACTCACGCATTGTGCATGCCAGCAAAACCAGCGTCACATGAATAACGCCCGGGTCTGTAGCCAGCTGCAGCAGTGGCCTGCAACCCTAGGACTGTGGCTACAGGTATTTCCGAGTGCTTGGTTAGATGAGCCCTGGGAAACGCGTTTCTGGGTGGCCCTGCTCATGCAGAACATCCTGCAGTTCTCAGAGTCTTCTTTCAAAGGAGTAAAAACCTTTGCACCATTGATGCGGGGATATGGACTCCAGCTAATTTTTCAAATGCTAGGAAGATAACTTCTAGTTCTATAGTATCTCCTGTTGTAGAAAAATGAGGTTTTTCTGTTTTAGTAGACTTCCTCTTCTCTAAGAGTCTACAGAAAAAAAAAATCATTTAGCTTTGTTATTCTTCAGAACCTAAGAATTCTTCCTAGTTTTCCATGAAAATTTACTTATTTTAATTTTCTAATTTACCTGGAGCTACATTTGTAAACTATTATTGCAGAAACACTCCACATTTCATGCTTTTCACAATGTTACTTTTATTATTTCTTATGTATCTCCTTTCAGCTTTATTGAAACATAATTTGTAAAAATGTATATCTTTATGATACATAAGATGATTTGTGTAGGATGAATTTGTTGCTGAAAATAATTTAACAATAATAATTTAGCATCTTAATTCAATGCATGAATCATCCCCTTGGAAGAAAAAAATAAAAGAATTACTAAAGGGAGATTCTTATTTTTCTTTTATTGAAAACAGATTTTTTTTTCATATAATATGTCCTGATTATGGTTTACCCTGCCTCTACTCTTCCCAGTTTTCTCTTCACCTAAAAAGGGGGTGTTACTTTTATTTTTGTCCTTAATTTTAAATGTTATTTTCTTTATTTTATGTGTATGGATGTTTTGCCTACACTTAGGTCTGTATAGAGTATGAGTGTAGGCCTGAAGCCAAAGGAAGCCAGAAGAGGGCGCAGGATCACCTGGGATTAGAGTTATAGATGGCTGAGAACTGCCATGTGGGAACTGAGCCCAGGTCCTCTGAAAGGGCAGCCTAAGCTTTTAACACTGAACCGTCGTCTCTCTATACCTAGTGGGTTGTTTTCAAATGTGCTGTATATGCTTAAGCAATGCAGGCCTCACCTTTGAATGTCCCTTATGAACCTTATTGTCCCTTGTCTTGGCTCTACCATTAATAAAATGATAATGTCGTCTGTTGTCTTGTTCTTCACCACAGATAGGCATTTCACCATTAAGAGGGAGACTAGAGGCTGGGCGGTGGTGGTGCACTCCTTTAATCCCAGCACGTGGGAGGCAGAGGCAGGTGGATCTCTGTGAGTTCAACACTAGCCTAGTCTACAGAGTGAGTTCCAGGACAGCCAGGGCTACACAGAGAAATCCTGTCTCAAAAAACAAACAAAACAAAACAAACAAAAAAGAGGGAGACTAGCTAAAGTATCAGAGGCACATATTAAGTCCATGTACATTGAGACATCAAAACAGGTAGACATAAATTTAAAGACTGTGTCCTTGCATGCTCCTGTTTCTAGAACCTGGTTGTTATGCAATCAGACCTAGAATACTTTCTTGATCAAACAAAAACTGATCATAATTTTGACATTTTAAATATTGGTGGCAATTCATATTGTTTGGCATTCAAAACACTGCCTAAACCTTCATGAAAACAAGACAAGCTCCACTCCATGAAAATAGTTTGGTAATGTTCTCTTTGCCTTCTATTCAAACTTGACTTTAAAATCTCAACAAAAATGCAGCATCCAGATTGCTTACAAAGCTCGCAAGATCTCAGAAATTAAAGAAATACAGTGTACAACAAGGGAGAGCTTGAAAATCAGTGGAAGTCTCTGTGTCTTCAGCAGAGCCTTGCTGGAACCCTTTGTCATTGCTAAGCTTTCTCATTCGTGAGTCCAGGGACAAGGAACCCACACATCCCTCCCATAGTCACAGGATACGAGAGCCCCCGGGATTCCTGTGATGGCATCTGAATTCACGGACATTTGAAATAGGAGCGTTTTCTAGGTTGTATTTTCAGATGGCCTCGCTTGGCCACTCTGGGCTGGGCTGGGGTGGAATGGGGACCGCTGTGCTGAAGAATTCCATATTCAAGGTCTCTGGCCTCCCCTGTCAGACCTGATCTGGCTTTTCCCAGGTATATTTTCACTTTCCAATCCACAACACTGGGCTGATTGACTTTCTAGTACTTGGGGGATGATTTCAATAGACATTGTATGTGATTATTTGTTTGTTTACTAATTTTTAATTATATACATCATGGGAGAGCACTTTATGAACTCATGTGATGCACTTTAATATATTTTCCACATTCACAGTCCTCCCCTTTTCACCCACCCCCTTCCTGAGTTCTGTCTCTGTACTCAAGTTACCGATATGTATACACACACACACACACACACACACACACACACACACACACACACATATGTATATATAACATCTAGGAACCACAGATGAGAGAAAACATGAACATGTTTGTCTTTCTGAGAATGGCTTAGTTCCTGTAATGTGATCATCTTTAGACATATCAATTTCTCTGGCAAACAACATAATTTCCTTCTTTATGGCTGAAGAAAATTCTATTAGGCATAAACATCATCCTTTCTCTCCCCATTCCTCTGTGGATGGATACCTAGGCTTATTGCATAATTTAATTATTGTGCATAGTGCCCCAATAAACATGGATACACATGTTGTTGCTCAGGGAGGACCCAGAGGTCTCCTAAAGGCTACTTACCACTATTTTTCGTTGTCCACCACAACTACGTGGTAAGACCCCTGAGCTGAAGAAACCTCACACTTTGGCTGCAGGACACAGAAATCAACATAAGCTCATCTGGAAACTTGCTCTGTGCTGGCTAGCTTTTATGTTCCAGAAGGTGCTATGCAGGATTCTGGGGGAGAAAGGTTATCAGTGGTCTCACCCAGAGGTTGACTCTGCATGCTGCAATGCCTGTCTTACAGGCAAGATGTGCCTACAGGCACAATAATGACATGACCATTACAGGGCGACTAACAGCTGTCTGGCTGGATCTGAGGCCTGCTCTGCATGAAGGAATCTCATGTCTGGTACTGTAATCCTGGTCAAAAGCTCATGACTGGGGAGGTCATAGACCCTGTCTTAGTTAGGGTTTTTTATTGCTGTAAAGAGACACTGTGGCCACCGCAACTCTTACAAAGAAAGCATGTAATTGCGGTGGCTTGCTCACAGTTCAGGGGTTCAGTCAATCATGGTAGTGTGCAGGCAGGCATGGTGCTGGAGAAATAGAGGCATGTCCTACATCTTGCAGGCAACAGGAAGTCAACTGTCTGTCACACTGAGTGATGTTTGAGAGAAAGACCTCAAAGCCCACCCCCACAGTGACACACTTCCTCCACCAAGGCCACACCCACCCCAACACATCTATACCTTCCAATAGTGCCACTCCTTTTGGGGGCCATTTTCTTTCAAACCACCATGGGCCCTAAGCTAGAACCTGCTATTGTTATTTTGCTAAATGAACATGTTGTCAAACTGTCTTCCTAAAATTCTTATTTATGCCCATAGATGCCCACTGCTCTCAGTCCTGGTCGGAGAAGCTTGTTTTGAGGTGGGCAGCTGTTGGTGTAGAGACTCCTCAGCTGGGCAGGGTGCTGAGAATAAGAGGCTGAGTGCACAGTTCTGGGTGGGACATTTTTATGACTCCCTCTGCTCCCAAGTTCAGGAACCATCTCAGAAGAGTGGGTGGGGAGAATGTAGAAGGAGAGGTGCGCTGTGGACCACTGTTTTCTGGACATGACATGGCTGCAACCGTGTACGCACAGCAGCTTTGGTAATGGTAGCCAAAATTCTGGCATGGGTTGGGCTTTACTCCCCAGCCTGGGGCTGTTGGAGCTGTTGGAGAATAGTCCTGCAAGTCCACGCTTTCCATGCTCCTGAGGATGACCCTACATCATGAGATAGACAGCATTAACTGGACTTAGTGAATATCAAACAATAAAAATAAAAAGGACACATGTTGGGGGTATACGGTGGGCTTTATTAGAGGTGAATAGGTATTGGATATGATTTCATTTCTATGCACATATGAAATTCTCAAGAGTAAAGACAAACTGTAATTTAAAGCAGCGTGGTGTGACATGTTGATTTGGAATCTTTGGGGCAAACACTGAGACATGTGGAAACTCAGTCACATGGTAGCTCTGTTTTTAATTTCCCAGGAAACCTCCACGCTGGTTTCCACGGTGACTGGACTGGTTCCACACCGCACAGGCAGAGTGGATGGGTCCCCCTGGTTCTCCTCCTGACAGCATTTATTTTTATTTGTTTTCGTGGTGGCAGCTGTTCTGACAGGAGTGACAGGGACGTGGTCAGAATGGCTGCCATCCTTCTTGATGCTGCATGAACTGAGAACGTTTGTGTCCTTTCTCCTGCTTGAGTTTCATACCATATACCTAAGTTTGGGCCCTGACAAAGTTAAAAATCACCATACACCCATTCTTAAGACGTAGATAGTACAATAAAAAAGATTAGCTTGAAATAGTAATGCCAAATGAGATTGAAATGGGGAACTGTAAAGTTGTCACCTCAGGTTTGGAGATGTTTGGGGTACAGCTGCTATAATCAGATAACTCTGTGTGGACTTGCCGGAGTCATGGAGTTAAGTCGGAAGGACGAAGGAGGAGAGAGAGGAAAGGAAGAGAGAAGGAGAGAGGGGAGGATTGGAAGGAAGAAGAGAAGAAAGCGAAGAAGGGGAGAAGGGGAGGGAGGAAATAAGGAAAGAAGAGAAAGAGGAATGGATGGAGAGAAGGGGAGAACAAAGAAAAGATGGAGCTGGGGTGAGGGAGGAGGAAAGGATGGGAGGGAGGGAGAGACAGAAGAAGAGGGAAGAAGGGAGGAGAGAAAGGAAGAGGAGGGAGAAGGAAAAGGAAAGAGAGGAAGGACGAGGAGAGATGAAGGATGGAAAGATGAGGAAATGGAAACAGGAAACCCTCTCAGAAGCTGCTGGGTTGGTGGGAGGTTTGGGTCTGACTCTCAGCTTGTGCAGACACGACTCTGGATTGGTAAGGCCGGCTGCCCTGCTGTGTGGTCTGCAGTGTGCCCTGCTGTGTGCCCTGCAGTGTGCCCTGCTGTGTGCCCTGCAGTGTGCCCTGCAGTGTGGTCTGCAGTGTGCCCTGCAGTGTGCCCTGCAGTGTGCCCTGCAGTGTGCCCTGCAGTGTGGTCTACAGTGTGGTCTGCAGTGTGCCCTGCTGTGTGCCCTGCAGTGTGCCCTGCAGTGTGCCCTGCAGTGTGGTCTGCAGTGTGGTCTGCAGTGTGCCCTGCTGTGTGCCCTGCAGTGTGGTCTGCTGTGTGCCCTGCAGTGTGGTCTGTTGTGTGCCCTGCAGTGCGCCCTGCAGTGTGGTCTGCAGTGTGCCCTGCAGTGTGCCCTGCAGTGTGCCCTGCAGTGTGCCCTGCAGTGTGGTCTGCAGTGTGCCCTGCAGTGCGCCCTGCAGTGTGGTCTGCTGTGTGCCCTGCAGTGTGGTCTGCAGTGTGCCCTGCAGTGTGGTCTGCTGTGTGGTCTGCTGTGTGCCCTGCAGTGTGCCCTGCAGTGTGCCCTGCAGTGTGGTCTGCAGTGTGCCCTGCAGTGTGGTCTGCAGTGTGCCCTGCTGTGTGCCCTGCAGTGTGCCCTGCAGTGTGCCCTGCTGTGTGGTCTGCAGTGTGCCCTGCAATGTGCCCTGCAGTGTGGTCTGCAGTGTGGTCTGCAGATGCTGCAGGGATGACTGGACACCTCATGCAAAGCACATGCCAAAAGACCCTGCACTCTGCAGGAGACAGACCCAGGTGCTGCTGTCCGATGCAGCAGCTTCCAGTACAGTGGGCATTCTCGCCACATCTCCACAGTCAGGATTTAATACTCAGGAAAATAAAAAGAAAAAAAGAGAGACTTGGCTTTCTGTTTTAATTTCCACAGACATGTCTATATGACATATTAATTCATTTGAGTAATGATGTTATTCTTCTTGCGTTTTTCTACTCTCCTCCACACACAGCCAGTGAGCGCCCTTTGTCATCCTGTTGTCTGAGGTACAAAAGAAGCCTAAGGTGTGAGTATAAGCAATGGAATCCAGAGATGAAAGTAAGAATAAAGATCCACTCACCACAGCATCAGAAAAATGTTCATGTATGTTTGAGGGGAAACAAAGGTCTCCCAATAAAAAATTAAAGAAGATACAAGGAAACAGGCATGCATCCCATGTTTCTAGACTAAGAAGAGGGCAATTTCCCCCAACTTGATTGTAATTTCAGTTCAGTTTGTAGAAAAATTCCACAGACTTTTAGTCCATGGAAACTAAGAAACAGTCTAAACATCTATATGAAGATGCTGAGCGCACACAAGAACCAAAGAAATTTGGGGACAAAGGAGAACTTGTACTTACAACCTCTTCATATAAGACTCCCGCTGTCAAATCAGTATACACAGACATATGGACAAATGGGACAGAACTGTGAGTCCAGAAATAAATATTTATATTTATAGTCACTTTATTTTTGGCACAGGTACCAAAAATAATCGCTGGGGGAAGGAGAGTCTGCTCACCAGATGGTGCCGGGACAACTGGATATCACGTGCAAATCTCAGACTGCACCTTGCACCACCCACGAAATTCACTCAAGGCAGAGACTTCAGTGAGGTATCTAAAATGATAACCCGTGGAAGAAAACACAGGAGGGAAATTTTCAGCTTTGGCATTAGGCAGCGATTTCTAAGACAGGATGTCAAAGGGACCATTTACCAAGGAAGAATGATAAACCCACCAACATTCAAAATTCACATATCAAAACACCAACATTCAGCCAATGAGAAGATGAATATTAGATGGGAGAAAACACTTGCATCCCAGCAATTCAATAGAGAGTTACAAAGAACACCTACAGCTCAATAAATCTCTCTCTCTATATAAAAGACAAAACAGGGCAAAGATAAAGACAAACACACAGAGGGCTGAGTGCCATTGGCTAAAACACCCAAGAAACAGTGTTCAGCATCATTAATCATTTGGAAAAGGAAATTTGACCCACAGTGAGAAACTGTTTACAAAGATGTTCTCACTAACAAGGTGGTCCCAGGCAAATGTTGGACAGGACAGAGCCAACACAGCAATTTGCACAGCGTTTCTGAGGATGTCAAGTGGTATAACCTCTCTAGAAAAGAGTTAGACAAATTGCTCACACAGGTAAACACCAAACAAACAAAGACACCTTAGGACCCAGAAATTCCACTGTTAGGGGTCTACTCAAAACAAGGTCAAGCCAGTCAACCCTCCAGCACAAAATGGGAAGGGCTCCAGAGCCCCCTCCCTCAACTGAGATGCTACTGACAGGTGATGGCTTGGAGGAGGGGAAGTACGATCTAGTTAAGGGTGTGGCAGTCCCTTAGGTTAATCCTGCTCCAGTGTACGGCTCCCCACGAGTGTATGGGCATAATAAGCCAGGCTCGATGGCTTAGTTAAGATAAAGTTTTTAAAGGAGACATGATATCAGGAAGAAGCTAGTGACAAGGGGTGAAACTGAGAAAAATTAGGGAAGGAACGGGGGCCGAATATGATCAAACTGTGTTGTGAGCATGTATAAAATTTTTCAAAGAATTAATAAAAGTATTACATTATGAAGAATGAAATTACATTCACATTTAATATGTGAATATGAATATTCATAGCATATTTCTAGCCAATCTTCCAAGGTGGAAATGTATGTTAACCAGCCAGGAATGGGTCTAAAATCTGTATATTACACAATAGAAAATAAGTCATTGCATGAAGAGCAGAGAACCGATATGTCATCCATTGTGGATGAGTGTGCTACATTAGAAAAGCCGGACATCAGAGAGAATGAAGCTCACGACTCCATTTTTGTCAAATGTCCAAGGAAGGTAAACTTATAGGATGAAACAGAATGAGGGGATCCTAGCAGAGGTTTGCTCTCAGTGGACAGCTGGGTTTTTAACAGATGGGTGAAAGCATTCTGGGACTGTTTTTGATGCTGGCTTTCTCATATGGCAAAGTGCTCAAAATAATTGAATTGTACATTTGAAATAGGTGAATTTCTTGACATATCAAATGTCCCTTAGGATAGAAGTATCCATTGGGCAGATTGATTAATTTGGGTGTTAACTGGTTTCTTTCCTTTACTCAAAGAGAGGCCCGTGGATCATGTGAGAACATGGCTGATCACCAGGGCAGGGTCTGCTTTTCTGTCTGCACAAGGCTCTGGAGCTCATTTGGTAATTCTTAGTTATGGCTTAGTAAGTCTGTGTCCCTATAAAGAACATCATCTGTGACTAGCATAAAAAATGAAAACCAAAGAGCACTTGGTCAGTGCTCAGTGACCCCAGTCTTTCTTGCAAAGAACAGACCAGATCAGTGCTGAGTGAACATACCAGATCCAGTGTGAGCAAACAGCATGTGACCCAGTCAAACCAGAGGCGGTGCTACCTCTGAGCACTGGCCCTGTGGCTCTGCCAGGCCAGACCCAGATGGGCCAGGCTCGGTTTGACACCCTCTGCTGCTCTCTTGACATGCTGAATAACGCCTTAGCAGGGAGCCGGTATTTTCAATGTTTTCACCCACCGAGTCCTGCAAATGAGAATCCAAAGAAAACAGATGTCAGGAGGGAAGTGGTCCTTCCCAGACCCCTTCTGCCTTAGTTGGTATCCACTATTGAAATCTTTACTCCTCTTACCTGATAAGCTGGAAAAGCAAAAACAGGCGTCTTTTTCCACTGTGTCCAAGTGAGCCAAAGAATTTGTGCGAGCATCTAACTCAGAATCTTTGTTCATATAAGCATGTGTGTTTTCATTTGTGTGTGTGTGTGTGTGTGTGTGTGTGTGTGTGTGTGTGTGTGTGTGTAAGCACTGGATTAAAGGCATGTGTCACCACTGCCTGGTTCTTATTTATTTTTATACAGTATATTTTGATTATATTCTTTTCTTTCTCTCAACTCCCACAGATCATCTTCACCTCTCTATCAACCCAACTTCATCTTCTTTTCATTCTCTTGCCTATGAAAAAGAAAATAAAAAGAAAATGAAAATCAAACCAAACCAAACAAAACAAAACACAAAAAACCCCAATAAGACAAAAATCACCAAACTAAAAACAAAAAGCACATGCGAAAATACAAAAAACGTGGAGTCCATGTGTTTTGATCAACTACTGGCATGGGGCCTGTCCTAGAGTGTTTGATATATCAGTGTCATTCCACTGAAGAAAATTGATTCCTCCTTTCCCAACAGGTATCAACTGCAAATAGCTTCTTGATTAGAGGTTGGGCTTTACATCCACTTCCATCTCTTTACAGCGGGGTTTCACAGGCTTGAACTTTTGCAAATCTTGTGTATGATGTTACATTCTCTGTGACTTTGTTTGTGTATCAGCCTTGCTGTGGCATGTGATCTCATACATATTCGTAAACACACAAGCACTCATATTATGTTTTTCTTTCATTTTTTTCAATCATGGAATCAGCTGATTGACATCATCTTCCTTCTTTTACTTGCTTAGCTAAGTCCTTTGTGAACAGCAAGGCCCTTATCTAGTCATTGCCCACCACCAGGTTCTAGTGAAGCAAGACAAGCTAGCACAGACTTCACTGCTGGGCGCACACCCAGCTTCATCTTGCCAGCCTGGGAAGGCCGTAGACAAGCTATGCACCTGTCAGTTTCTGAGGGCCGGGGGAAGAGCAGCTGTCTACAAGCTCACTCCTGGAGGCTTCTTCACTCACACTTGACACTCGTGGGGAGAGAAGCAGGAGAAGGAAGAGTGCCAGGCAGGGCCATAACATGTGCCTTGAAATGAAATCTGTAAATGACGCTGTGTTAAGCCCACTCTTGAAAGGGGCTGCTGTCTGCTAATGAGGCTCAGCCATTCTGCAGTCACATGAAGACCATCAAATGCACCACACGCGGACAACGCACGCTCAGATGTGCGCTTCCTAAATCAAAGGCTGTTTGCTTTCGCCTTCATTTTAAGTAGGTCTTTCTCTTTTCTCATCCTTGCCATCCTTCCTTCTCCTTATTTTCTCTGTGTGTCTCTTTCTCTCTTTGTGTCCCTCTCCATGAAGAGACAGACAGACAGACAGAGACAGAGAGACAGATAGAAGAGAGAAAGGGAAAGAGAGACATACATGGACAGACAGAAGAGAGAGACAGAGACAGAGACAGAGAGAGACATTTCCTTGATTAATTTAGGGCTGACTTGAGGGCCCCCGCTCTGCTCCTGCTTCACCTAGGAAATGGATTGTGATTGATCACTACTGTTGCCCCATGGGTTGGGAGTACTGATCAAATCAACGTGTGCGCATGTATGTGTGTGTGTGTGTGTGTGTGTGTGTGTGTGTGTGTGTGTGTGTATGACTATATATTTGATTTTGTCGTGGGTGAAGTTTGGAACATAGAACGTGAACTGAAACCTTAGGCATGTCACAAGGTAGCTGAGACAGAGACCACCTGATGAGCACTCGGGCTGTGCATCCTCTCTGCCTCCTCCTCCTGTGGAGCATTCCTGTTCATGGGATCTTACTCAAGACCTAGCTCAGTGGGCCTTGTCTGCAGGGAGTGATCGCTGACCCCTAGCTCCTGTCACCCTATTCTCGACTTCGCTGAACTCTCGTATTTTAGATGCTAACATCACAGACAAGCTTTCTGCTCCTAACCATGTCTGTCTTTTAAGCCTGTATTCCATCTGGTTAGGGAGATACACAGGATCCATAACGAGGTCCAGGAAGATGCCATGACCTAAAGAACTGTCAGAGACTGGCCTATGGTTGGGCTGTCCCATGCCGCTTCTAAAGATTGTTTATTTGTTCATATTGATTCATCAATATGGCTTCATTGTACATATCAGGGCGCTAATAAAGATCAAATCATCAGGCATGTGTGTGTGAGACCAACAGAGACACAGAGATAGTTGTGCTCACATTATCTCTATTGTGGGGAACATGATCATTTCTGTTAGGTAAATGTCCACTATTTTTAGATGAGTTTGTGGTGATGTTCTGGGATGCTATAATATCATGGCTTCAACCAATGGGCGTTGAACAACAGGGATTTGTTATTTGACAGCCAGGGGTCTGAAGGCACAGTGTTGGTGGACCATGCTCCCCGTGGCACCTGCTGTGATGAGGCTCTGTGGTCTCTGGTGGTCACTGGCTATTTTGGGCATTCCCCAGCGTGTAGATCTGTCACCCCATCTTTGCCTCCCCAGGGACACCTCTCTATCTCCTCACAGCTACCTCCTTCTGAGTGTCCCAGGCACACGGGCTTACAGACTCAGTTCCACTGGGAATTCATCTTAGTGAGGCTCATATTTTTAAGACTCTATTTCCAAGGAAGGTGACATTTTGAGGTTACAAGAGTTAAGAGTTCAACATATCTTTTATTCTTTAAAGACACAATTTAAACCACAACAGACTCATTCTTTAACGATTTTAAGTCTATTCTCCTATATGAAATATTTCTAAAATGCTTTTCACTTGCAGCAATAAGTATGCCTTAAATTCTGAATAGCAGATTTAAATTTTTCATGTACATTTACAACTTGATGATAAGGGTTTAGTAGATAAAATTATCAGATTTTGCTTTTTTATATTTTAAAAAACCATAGCTGGTGTTGTAGTTTGAATGAGGATGGGCCCCCATAGGCTCGTGTATCTGAATACTTGGTCCCCACCAGTTGGTGGAACTGTTTGGGAAGGATTAGGAGGTGTGGCCTTGTTGGAGGAAGTGTTGTCACTAGGAATGGGCTTTGAGGTTTCAAAAGTCTCACACCATTTCCAGCCCCTACCTCATCCTGCCCTGTGCTTATGAATTCAAGAGGTAAGCTTGCCTGCCCAAGCCATACTTACACCTTGATGGTCCTAGACTCTCACCCTCTGGAATCTTGAACCCACAATACATATTTTCTTTTATAATTTGGTCATGGTGCATCTTCCCAGAAATAGAGGAGTAACTAAGACTCCTAGCTTTCCTAACATTTAACAATTAGCATGCATGGTTAAATAAGAACAGTGCAGTGTGCATTTTAATTTGTTTGGATTAAATTTCACTTAAAACTAAATGCTGATGTGCCAGTATTATCAGCAGCAGCATACAACATCTGGGCAGTATTCAAGCATCATGGAATAACAAAACTGAGTTGTAAATAAGATATTAATAAAGTAAAAACCAATGCTTTGAATGGTTTGAAATGCATTGGTGAATGCAATTACAGCCATATGGTTACTATCTTGCTTTGCCTTCATTAACAAAATAATTATTTCCATTTATATTTTATTCTTTGTATATAGTAATAGAGGATTGTTTTATGTGACAAAATTCTAGTAAAGTATCAATTTTATCCCATTTCTGCAAGAGTCCTGAGCATAAGAAATGCTAAAATTCAAAGAGCCATCATCAGCAAAATTGCTGCCTCTCATTAGCTTGACTGATTCTGTGATTAATGGTCCGGCTGGCAATCACCAGATATGAAATGGAAAGCAGTGGAGGGCTGATAATGATGTGCAATCCATTCTATCACCAAGACAAGAAGGACACAGCATTCTCAATACGTCTGATGTGATGCTGCACCTATGACTTCTGCTGGATTAATGTGAGAAAAGGTATGGCTTCAATTTAAAGCTTGGAGCAATCAGCTCTAATCACAGAAGTGACTGTGGCGGCTGGCATTTTCTTTTTCCTGGATACGTCTTTTGTTGGAGCCCATTCATGTCCAAGGAAACAAAATGAAATGTACAAATCAAGTCCCAAATTCTATTTGGATGAAGAGCAGTGGCCATGCACCAGATGCCCAATACTTCAATCCAGTGGGCAAAGTTTGCACAAAGCGTGTTTTCATTGCCTGGGTGTGATGAAGCATGAGAACTCTTGATGCTTTTTGAAGGGAAAGGGTCTGGAATGATTCTCCTCATCAGATTGATAACTGCCAAGAGGATATTGGTTGATACTTGGTAGGGTGGTTGTTTGGGCTGTTTAAGATGATGTCTAGATTTTTTTTTGCTGCTGTTGTCATTGTATTGTTTTGTTTTTTATTTCCTTTTCATATGTTTCCAAATGTAAATATACTGTCATCCGAAATCCTACTTTATGCCTTGTTTTTTGTGAGTTTGCCATCTGAACCAGAGATGGTTAGTTTAAAGGAAATCACTTATCTAATTCAGCCCCAAAGAATCCCAGCAAACGCATGCACAGTCCTGTTCTCAAGCCTGGCTGACCCAGCCCAAGATCATCCCCCAAACGCAGCATCAAGCCAAAGGAAGTGAAACACTTGGTAGTATCCAGAAGAGGAAAGCCAGGAAGAACAAATTCAAGTGGACACCTGACCACATGGTTTAGGCAAGTCAAGTGCCACGTCACCATTGACACTACCTTACAATAGTGTTCCCTTTGAGAGTGCAAACAAATTATAAGAGACCTTCATGAACGTGTTTTCTACATTTCTGTTTGGTTTCATCTTTGCTGCTTGTTTATTTGAATATCAAGTATTGACACTGACAGAAAGAAACAAGTTGACAAGAATGGTAAATTCTGGAAATACTGTACCTGTTTCAAGATAAGTAAGTACACATGCATAATTGTGTAATTTCAAGAAGAAACATTTAGACCTATTCAGCAAAGCTTTGATTCCGTTCAAAAACCACAATTTACTAAGATTACATATTTTTCATAAGGATACACTTCTTAAATATGTATTTAAATATTTATTAATTTAAAATATTACTTTTATTTATTTGTTTTAAGATATGTTAAATATCTCTTTAATACATGTTCTCTGTAGAATTATCTTAATATGTTATCATTAGCATATGGACCAAGAATATAAGGTAAAATAGAAATTGCCTATATTTAATTCTTAGATCCTAAGCAAGTCTTGGGCCAACCAATGTTGAGGGATTGTGATAAATGGTTAAAATATATTGACCAGGCCATGACATCTGGGCTTCAACTTTGCTCCACCAAGACCAGTTTTAAAATGAGTGTTGCTCAAATGACTACATGAAAATGTGGGGCATAAAGCCTGTTAAATTATTCTGACGGAATATTACTGAAAATCCCCGACAGCATTTGGAGTTTATGCTTCTGTTCACCTGCTATCCTGATAATATAGTGTGCTCCCCTTTGTTAGCTTGTTGTCTGGATTTCTACTTCATCATGCAACTGAAACATTGCTAGTCAGTCTGGAAGATGCAAGGGCATGGGCTTTTTTTTTTTTTTTTGCATGCAAGTACAACACACAAGCTGAAGAAAGAGCTCACGAATTTGAGAGGAGTGGGAGGCATGAAAGGAGTTGGAGGTGGGAGAAGAGGGAAAATGGTGCAAATACAGTACTCCTACATGAAATTCTCAAAAAGAATTAAGAAGAAAAACAATGGGGTTTTATTCATAGTTTACCTTGTAAAGGACAGTCACGCAGTGCTCTACTCGCCTGGAGGAGCACGTGGAGCTCCAGCACGTGAACGTTCACCGTTGCCCTGGGATCAAGAAAAACTGCTTATCTGGCAGTCCAACAAAAATGTGTTTGTGGACTAACTTTGTGTTTTAGGGGTACCGTTGGGTCATTTAAAAACCAGCGCTATGCTTCTTTATGACTTAAGGATGTAGAAACAAAAAGTACGTCAATAAAATGTGCACTTATCTTAGAAGATGGGGAGGCTGCGGTCTCTTCTGTGGTCTGGCCACCGAAGGGCCCGGGAGGCACTCGTGCAAGGACAGAAAGCATCCCTAGTGGAACTGGGGCCCCGGGCAGACTCTCCTGACACGCTGCTGGGTTTGTCAGCCACACCCTTCTCTCTTATAAAATAAGGCTAAACACAGCTCAGTGGATGGAGGGACTCACCTCCAGACCCCAATACCTGAGTTCAATCCTGGGCCCCATGGTAGCAGAGAACTGACTCCTGCAAGTTGTTCTCTGACCTCCACATGTGCATTGCTGCACACACACACACACACACACACACACACACACACACACACACACACTGAATGTAACTAAAATAAAAGTAATGACTTTAACTTTGGCCATTCTTCACACCTTCTGAATTATGTACGACATTAATTCATACGTTTGAAAATGAACATTTGAAAATGTTCGAAGAAAGATATACAGAGACTAGTCACAAAAGCTAGCACCATTGCCAGGGCTAGATGGGACATAGGCCCTAGGAGAGAACCTACTGCTATTACTGTGCAAATGAGCACTGTAGTGGACCAACTCCTAATGGCTCACCATTACACACACCCCGGCAATGCATCGCTTGACCCTCATCAGAGAACCTTCGTTTTGCAGCAGACAGTAATTAACACAGAGCCCACATCTGGTCAGAGTGTAGATAAGAAGAGACTGGGGAGTGCTCAGTTCTAAGTGGGACATGTATATCACACCCTCTCCTGCCAAGGCTCCAGGGTCATTGCTGAAGAAGGAGCAGAAAGATGGTAAGAGCCAGAGCTGGTGAATGACGACAAGGAAACAGTATTTAGTACAGTTTCTGGACACAGCTGAGCAGGCGCACATATGAACTTATATATATATAAACCATGGGCAAGCTTAAAACAGAGAAAATCCCAGCATGGTGGGGGCAGATGAGCACCAAGTCCCACCCCAACCAGGGGGCTCTTGAAAATAGCTGTGGGGACTGGGGGTTTGTTTTCTCTAAGGGTGTAGCCCTTGGTAGTTCAACCCCGTTCTGGTAGATAGAACATGAGGACACAAGTTGGGTGGATGTGGCAGGGGTATTGATCTGGGGGAGTTCGGGAAGAAAGGATGAATATGATCAAAATATAATGTATGGGATGAATATGATCTAAATATAATGGACAGAAGAATTAATAAATGTATTTTAAGAGAAGAAAGATATACATACAGAATGAAGATCAGATGCCAATATGCTTTTCAGAAATAAAAAAATAAAATGATGAAATGCAGTACATATTCTGAAATAAATAAAAATAAATATGAGCATTGGTGTATGTGAATGTTTGTTCCTTTACTCTTGCCTGCTGCCTTGGCATCAGCAAATGTGATTCTGCATCTGAAGTTCTGCATCTGAAAGGCTTTGAACGCAAGGCCAATAGCGCTTTGGGAAGCTCCTGTGAGTTTGGTTTAAGGACTTTGGGACACTGGGCTGCATTGTGTAGCCTTCTTCAGCTTCTTCATGCATGAGAAACCTCAGGTCCTTGAAGACTAAATAAGAGGTTAAAACCACAGCCACAACTGGGGGATATTATTATTACTGTTATCATTACGTTATTATAAAGTATATGCATCTTCTCTAAATATAGACCAAGCGTTATATATACCATCCATCTTCCGTGTGAAGGAGTGACCTTGCTCCTGGGTCCTCAGTATGGCACCGCCAGCATACACTAAGCTTGTGCCCAGCTGCATCCAGGTGATTTCTGCGCTGGTGCTGACAGCATCCAGTTGTGAGGACTAAGAAGGAGAGAACAAGGACCTGGTACACATAGCAACTGCACGGTGAGAATCAGGCCCGTGTGGTGGTGGCTAGTGATGTAACACTGGCCCAGGCTGAGATGAGAGTGAACAGAATCCACAGCTGGCAGACCCTGGAGTTGGTGAACAGCATGATCGGGGTTCTATGGACCAGATCTTTCAGCGCCATCACTAGACATCTTTACATCTTGTTGTCTTCCTGTAAGCTCAGCAGCAGCTACGTTATATAACTGGGCCTTTAAAGAGCTGTTTGTAACATACTGTATAAATTCCAAAAGTGTGCACACCTCAGATGCGTTAATTAAAAGGGCCTGCTGGTGGAAATAAACACATATGCTGCTGCTCACCCACCCTTTAGGGGGTCAGCAGTGGGGGAATCCTGCTGGCTTCTGTTAATTGGTGTCCAAAATTTTAGCAGGAGCTGTCTCATGATCTTGTTTGGCCTTGGCCATCTGGCCCTCCGAGCTCACTTGCCAGCAAGCAGCCAACTTTAGAGACACAGAAATGTGTCTTCTGATGAGTCTGACTTTTTGGAGGCTACCTTGCCACACATGTATGTGCACAAGGATTTTCCACAATTCACTAGGCAAGCTGTGTGCTTATTTACACGGCCTTTTAGATTAAGTCTGATGTCACCAGATTTCAAAGTAACTACAAAATGAGAGTTTTCACATGTATCAAATGGAATTGGAAACCATTAATAACGTGTTTCGTACTTTGGTCAAAGACAAGGAAAAACACTCTGAATTTTTGTATTTGTGACTCACATATGGCAATGTCATGCTGTTGTGTGTTACATGTACACACACACACACACATATGTATATGTGCATATGTAACAAAAATTAGTGAGAAAAGAGGCCATGAATATAAAAGAGAGCAAGGAGGGGAATATGCGAGGCTTTGGAGGAAGGAGAGAGAAGGGGAAATTATGAAATTAAGCTATACTTTCTAAAGATAAAATTTTTAAAATGGGCTAGTTAATTTCCACATATTTGTGGGATTTTTGCCTCCAATTTCTTTATGTTACTGATTTCAAATTCTATTACATTGTGTTTCACGAGAGCATTTTTTTGGTAACTTCAGAATTTTTGTAGCTTGTTTTGTGGCGTAAAATATGGATTGGTCTTAGGGAATGTTCCACATATGTCAGAAAAATGTGTGTGCTTGGTTGGGTCAATAATTTTGTACGACTCTTTGAAATACAGTTGATTTACAGTATGTTCAAGCCTCTTGCTTCTTGTTAACTGATGTCTACATTTTATCTATTGTTGAAAATAGGGTGTTGAGGCATTCGACTCTTACTGTGGAACTATTTCTGTCTGTATGCCTACCGGTGTCTGCTTGTGTGTTTCAGGCTGTGTTGTTGGGTGCACGCACGCACGTCTGCCATGGTAACGTCTTCCACACAGACTGTTCCACCATTGTGTACTGCCTCCCATTGTCTCTTTCCAACTTCCTGCCTTTTGTCTTGTGTTAGTGTTGCTGCACAAAGAACTCTTTGAGTCCCTGTGTTCACTGAATCTCTTTGCACACTCCCACTTGTATCAGACATGTATATGTTTGTGTATTTGGATGTATAGCTAGTCTCCTGTGGAATTATACCTTTTACATCATTTTCTCACCAGCTCAGCACATCTCATTTGAAAAGATTAGTTCACATACAGTATTTTTGGTTTGCCACCATTTTTCTATATTGCTTATGTCTCTTTCCTCCTCTCTGTCTTCACTGCTTCCTAGTTTTGTGTTTGAATATGAAATATAAATTACACATACATTACATAATAATGCTTTGTGTGATGAGATGCTGCCTGAATGTACAAAAACGTTAATGTCCTCCTTCTGGGCTGTCTATGCCTTTACATAGGTGACTTTTACGTTCTGTGTATGCTCATGTGCCTATAAACACATAATGACAACCACATTTATTTGGTGCACACACTGTTTACAAACCCATCGTAAATTCTGAAGAAGGTATTTTGAAGGGTCACAGTGGTAGCCTTTCAAAAATAATTTGGTTTAGAAAAGAAGAAAAAAATCACTGAGAACAATGAAATAGTCTTTGTTATAGTGCACCACACGCTAATACCTTTGAGCACTGATTAAACTTGAGTTCTTGATTGCTTTTACTGCTTCTGGGTCTCTTAGGATGCCTTGGACATCAGGATGCAGCATTGGCTAGTACTTTTTATGTAACAAAGTTTAGCCATGTTCATAAAGGTCCTCACAAATATCTAGTGTGAGTTTCACATTAAGACACAGATAAAAGAAAAAAATATTTTCTAACTCAGACGTTTTGCCTCCACAGTGAAAATAAAGACCAGAGCTTGGTGACTCCTTTGTTCCCCAACCACAGAACTCTCCGGCGACTGTACCTGCCTATTTACCTTCTGTTACATAAAGTTGTGTGTGCAGAGGAAGGGGCAAGTCTGTTGGCAGTTTTAGCATTCAGTATCTCAGTATCTCCAGGGTGAATGGAAGTAGGCGGCCTGCCCTCACACTACCTTGAATGTTGCTTGCCATGGAAATCTCTCCCCGGTGACTCACTTATTCAGTATGCTGGTGAGCCAGAATATCATTGAGCCTAGCTCTGTAGAGCACTTAAAATGTGAGGCTCTGGGTCAAATCTGCATCTCAATGTGATTTTGAAAGATCCTTGCAGGAGGGTTAGTTACACAACCCTCTCTCAGACACTCCACCAATCAACACCCCCCTACTCTCCATGTGCTTGTGGATACAGATTCTGCTCTGACTCAACTGTCTGTTTCTAGCTGGCAGGAGTGACATCACTTAGAAACTTATGAGTGGGTTAGTAAAGGATTGATCCAGTGTAAGAAAATCTTCCAGAATGCAAATGAAAAGCAAAGAATCCTGTCAATATGGACCCAGCAGTGAGAACGAGAGACTGATGTCCAATTCACCCATCAAGAACACCTATTTCAAGGCACACAGGCACATATGCACACCCACAGTCTCATATCTCAGCCCCCAAGTTAATTTCCTCAGAACAGTGCTGGTCAATTGTTAATTTATAATTTCATTCACAATCACATATGACAGCCCACAGTACATCTGGAACTTACATACCCAAACCTCCAGCTGCTATGTGTGTTCTGTGGGTTTGTTTGTCAAGATGACATTTGTGATGTTCTTGGCATGTTCTTTGCTATAGAGCAAGATACCTGATGTGTGTGAGTGTGGTTGATGGAACAGCCCTACCAGATACCATGGCGACTATTCTAAGATGGAAATAGCTTTGAAACACACAGGTAATCTCTTTAGTTACAAGTACATAAGACTGGGTAAGTTTTTTCATTAGTTTAAATGAAACCCAAGCAGCCTAGAGCCATGACTTTTTCACCACTTTCAGTATTTATAGTATGACCATTTTAGTCTCTAAATTATTGGTGTGCCTCAGTTTATAAGCAATACCACAGCTTCACTGTTTGGGTTTTTATAGACACTTTAATCTACTGTATTAAATTATAAATATCATGGCCTGAACTTATCAAGGCTTAAGTAAAACTTTTCTTGGGAAAAAAGTGTTGTCTATTGTGGTGATATTTTATTTGTGCTCTAACAAATAAAGCTTGCCTGAAAATCAGAATGAAGAGCTGGCCACTAGCCAACCACAGAGGTCTGGAGGTCTGGAGAGGAAGTGATAGAGCTGGGTGGAGAGAAGAAGTGATAAAGTGGGGTGGAGAGAGGAGCTCGATCTTCGTCGGAAGATTTCATAGGGGTAAGAACTAGTGGCTTGCTGCTCTGCATCTCTGATCTTTCAACTTTCACCCCAATATCCAGCTCGGGGTTTTTTTTTATTATAAGACCTTTTCAGAGTCATGTTACAGTCTGTAGCATTCCCCACCATAGAGTCGTTTCCTTGCCCTGTCACACAGGACTCAACCCAACACAAATGTGGAACGGCCTCAAGAAATAGACGGGGACCTGGGGCCTCCCCTTCCTCCTTGGTTTTTTCTTTGTGAAAGAACACCAAATCTTGCCAAGTTATGTGGAACCAATATTTCCATTGACTCTTACCCAGCCACAGCCTGCCTCCTGGAAGCACAGTTCTCAGGGACTTTGTAAATCATATCCTGGTGTGGAAAACTGCTGTTTTGAAAAGCTGAAAATACCTTTATTTGATCCAATGATAATTGGGTTGGCTGTAAAGCTAGGTTTGAAGTTGTTTAAGTCCAACACTTAAAAATGCATATTTTCTTTTTTTTCATTGCAATCATGTGTGAAAAAGTAGGTAAGGGTTGTGCTAATAAAATTTGCTCTCTGCAGAAGGTTTCTTTCCCTGTGAGAGCCACGAAACTCTTCTCTACATTTTGCTTAAATGTCTCAACGACCCTGTCTTGCATAATTTATTTCTTCAAGTACTTGGAAGAATTAGAATCAGCCAACTGCATTTTAAAAATCTTTTATGTGTAGGAGTGTTTTGCCCACATATATGTCTATATGCCAACTATGTACAGTGCCCTTGGAGGCTAGAAAAGGGAGTTGAACCCTCTGGAACTGGAGTTAGAGAGACGTGGGAGCTGCTATGTGGGTGCTTGGAATCAAACCCAGGTCCTCTGGAAGAACAGACAGTGCTCTTAACCACTGGGCCATCTCTCTGGTCACTAACTACAGTTTCAAAAATTTCTTTAGAATTTCTCAGGTAATGTTTCTTCTTTCTCTTTCTCCCTTCTTCCTTCCTTCCTTCCTTCCTTTCCTTCCTTCCTTCCTTCCTTCCTTCCTTCCTTCCTTCCTTCCTTCCTTCCTTCCTTCCTTTCTTTCTTTCTTTCTCTTCCTCTGCTGCTGAAAGCACACACTGTACTAAGGCCAGTGATTTTTTTCCATCCTCAGTTCTTCCAGGTTTCTTTTCCCCGTTTTCTTCTATCTTTCCTTTTTCCCTCTGTTCCTGACACTCTAGGATTCAATCAATTTGTGGTCTTTGAATTCATTGCTTTGTCTTTAAACTTACTCTATTTTACTTTATTCTGCTCAATGTTATATTTAGTATACAGTAATTCATTCAAAGTAATGCAAAGCAGTGCAGACCTCCAGCTCTTCTACATAACTAATTCAATTACCTCCATGGGAATACTTAAGGGAATTAATCTAAATTCTTCAATTATCTCTTTCATAAATCCATTTCGCTTGGTGTCAGTGGTTCCTTTTGCTTTCTTTGATGAAACTTTGCTCCATTTTATTTCTTAAATAAAACTTCTGCTTTATTTTACTTTTTGAGGCACGGTCTCACTAGGTGGGTCAGGCTGACTTGGACCTCACCATGCTCCTGTCGCAGAGCTCCTGCCTCATACCAGGTGAGTGCTGCGGTCTTCAAATGCCTTTGGCATCTCCTGGTATGAAGGATTTCACTCAAAGTGGAATTGCTTTTAGGCTTCAGGATGGGGCATAGGAATGCTTCACACCCATCAGCACAGCAACATTATGCCATGCCTTTGCCTTCTTGTCGTCTAGAACTGATGTTCCTCAGTTGTGGAATTCTTGCCTTTAAGGTGCTGGTGGAGATTTGGGTTGCATTCAAATTGACTGTCAGTCAGTTTGCCTGTGGATCAGTGTATCAGTTTTCTGCATACTGAGCACTGCCTCCATTATATAGCAATAGCCTTCCCACAGCAAAGCTTCAGAAAGAGCCCACCAGGGGTGGGCTTTTCAGCTTTTGCTTTTTTTTTTTTTTTTTCAGCTTTTTTGCCTTTCAGCTCCAGCCCTGGTCCTGGCCCTCCTTCACTGTGCTCTGCACTTGATCCCAGTACAGCATAAGCCCAATGGCATCTGTGGCCTCATACACACTTCACAGGCCCTTTGTCCTCAGTCTCCACAAGCTCTTTAGCATGGCCCGGGCATTCCAACTGAGCCACCATTTTTGAGGAAGTGAGTCCATTGGCTGAGGAGTTCTGAAGTAGATTTTGTTTCTTTTTACACCAATGACTGATGGGTGATGAGGGCAAATTAGGTTAGAAAGGTGCGGATGCTTCCATAGTACTATTTTTACCTTCATACAGCAAGAAAAGGATACCTATATGTCATTTATTCAGAGTGTGAGAGACACTCAGCTGTCTGAAAAAAGAGATGATCCCATCACAAGTAACAAAGAGACACCAGAGAAAACCCAGACACAGACAAATGCTTCAGGAACACTGAGGAACTTCGAGGCGTCCTACTGTGGATCTGAAATGACTTGGTCTGAAATCAGGGATGTGTTTAGTAAAGCAAAAAATTTTAAATAACTAATAGATAACTCTAAGGGTAAGTTTATAAAAACACTTCTACGGGCTGGCAGGGACGGCTCAGTGGATAAGAGCACTTGCTACTCAGTCCTGAAAACCCGAGTTCAGATGCCATCACCCATGTAAGAATGACCACTGTCACCTTAGTGTGCAGAGTGGGGCACACACACACATGTACACATACATACACACACACATACACACACACACATACACACACATACACACACACATACACACACACACATACACACACATACACACACACACACACGTACACATACATACACACACATACACACACATACACACATACACACACACATATACACACACACATACACACATACACACACATACACACACACACACACACACACACATGAATATACCATAGAGGACAATATTTGACACGTGCATGCACCACACCACACATAAAAATAAAAAATAAAATAAAACATAATAAATAAATTTTTTATAAATACATTTTAATAAATAGAAAGATGATCTTCTGAACATTCAAATAAACGCTTAAAAGTCTAGGTTTTAGAAAAACACATTAGAAGTGAGGATTTACTCCCTTCTTCATTGAGAACTCATATACATGTATAAATGAAATATGATTATGCCTGCCTCGCATTCCCCCTTCCGTCCCTACCCATGTCCCCACCTATATTCTCCTTCCCAAATTATGTTCTTTTTAAAATAACGGTGTAGTGGGAAGCTGTTTGAGCCATGCCCTGAAGGACTGCCCTAATGAGGCAACTGTAGCTGTTACATCTACCTATGATCAGGTACCTGCCCCCGGGGCATGGCCGCTGGGTTCCCTTAAGACCTGGGATGCATGTACATGGCTCTTTGTTCACCACCTCGCGGTTTGGATGCTGAGATCTTGGACCAAGCCGTTCAGTGTGGGACATAAATCAGCTTTCTCAGACCCTATAGTAAATCTCCTGTGGTTGTGAGTTAACCCCCAAATAAATTCCTTTGCTCATTAAGCTGATTCTATAGGTTACTATCAATTTAATCACATTATAACCCATAAAATCCAGTTAGTGCCTGGGTGTAGGGCCATCTGCTGGAGCGTGGGAAACCTATCAGTGGACATATCCACAAAAACGGGATGATTCCTCTCTCTAATAACTATCCACCGCCAATTGCTTCTCAGTAAGGGGTGTGGCCAATAGCTTCTGAGTAAGGGGTGTGGCAATAGCTTCTCATCAAGGGGCGGGGCCAATAGCTTTTCAGTAAGGGGCGGGGCAATAGCTTCTCGGTAAGGGGCGGGGCCAATAGCTTCTCAGTAAGGGGCGGGGCCAATAGCTTCACTAAGGGGAGGGGCCAATGGCTTCTCAGTAAGGGGCAGGGCCAATAGCTTCTCAGTAAGGGGTGTGGCCAATAGCTTCTGAGTAAGGGGTGTGGCCAATAGCTTCTCAGTAAGGGGTGTGGCCAATAGCTTCAGTAAGGGGTGTGGCCAATAGCTTCTGAGTAAGGGGCGGGGCCTGGAGATCCTCTCATCTGTGCCAGGATTTGAGATGCCTTGATAGTGTGCAGATAACCATGGCTGCTGTGGGTTCATGAGTGTGATAGCCACATCAGGACCAGAAGAAAGCATTCATAGTGGTCTTCTCCATCTTCTTACATCCTTTCTGCCTGTCTGGTCTTTGGTGTTGTTCCCTGACCTGGGTGGTGGCCGGTTAACATCGATATCCAGTTACGGCCGAGTTTTTTCTTCTCAGCATCTTGACCAGTTTTGCATCTCTCTACTGACTTCTCGGGATGAGAGCAGTTCAGGTCTAGGAGTGCAAGTGGGAATATTTAGAAAGTGTGGTCGCTGAGCAAATAACAACAGCAGGTTCTACACTCAGCCCACGTCCTCCGGAGTCAGAGGATTGAGCAGGATTTCAGCATCAGGTATGAAATGCCCTCCAGTGGAACAGGCCTCAGATCTCACCGGAACGCAGTTGTTACCCCATAACAGTCTTGCCGACATAGCACCGGTAGGTACATCTTTTCTGGCAGCTCAGTGTGGTAGCCTGCAGGGCCCAGTACTTGGTTAAGACCACTCTGGTCTGTTTTTCCCACAGCAGCCTGCACAGCACCTTCTGGGACGATGAAAGTGAGCCAGAAGGAAGGGTGTTTTCTGGTCAACTTGAGTTTGATTCTCTGTGTCCTGCAGACAAAGTGTATGGTGTCTACAACGCGAGGCCCTTACCACATATTTTGGGTTGTAACCAGGGGCAACGACAATGGCCTGTGTCATTCTGAAGACCTTCTGGGCCTGACTGGCCAATAACTCACAGGGAGGTAACTTACACCTTATAGTATGATTTTCACTTCATTACCCATGTCTCCTGGAGGGACATTGTCCGTTCGTGCAGGGTAATTCCATTTGAACTCTTTTTCCCCCTTTTGTACTATTGTATTTTAAAATGAACCTGCTAGCTGGTATGTTTTCATACGGCTTTCACATAGCTCCTCAGCTTGGGTTAACTCACCCACTGTCTTCTTCTTCCCTTCGTTCCTACTTGATTGTTTAACACTCAGTGTTTCCTCTTCTTCCTTCATTTCACAGGTGTCCCTGTCCCTCCCCTGCAGCATGAATCTTAAAAGTGCTTATTAATAAAATCAAACCTGAAGCCAGGTATTGGGGTGAATGCTGGAAGATCAGAGAAGCAGAACAAGCCACAGCTACCTCACCTCGCCAGTTCCTCAGCTGGTCCTATTTCCTCGGACTGGAAGCCTCTGTGTCCTCATCGGGATTGAATATCCACTGAACTGCTGCTCAAAAACCTAAAAGCTTAACCAGACTCTAGTTCCTGGTCCTCATGCCTTATGTACCTCTCTGTTTTCTGCCATCACTTCCTGGGATTAAAGGTGTGAGTCATCATGCCTGGCTGTTTCCAGTGTGGCCTTGAACTCACAGAGATCCAGAGGGATTTCTATCTCTGGAATGCTAGGATTACAGGTGTGTGTGCCACCATTTTCTAGCCTCTGTATCTAGTGGCTGTTCTGTTCTCTGACCCCAGGTAAATTTATTAGGATGCACAATATATTGGGGAACACAATATCACCACACTCCACTTATTTTTTTTTTAAGTTGGGTTGTGAGATCATAGGCATCCATATGGCTTCCACACTTCTTCCTTTGGGTCAGCCCTCCCTTTCAGCCCCCCCCCCCCCGCATTCTGACACCCCTCTCCGCTTAAGCCTTTCTACATATACTATTCCACCTCAATACATTCATTTTACTCATCCTGTCTCACTTAATGTGCTTCCTCTCACAGGACTCTTTCTAGCTTTGTGTCTCCCACCTGAGCTCTAAGGCAAACACAGAAGAAAAATAATGGAAGCCAAGACCCACCTGAGAGAGAGAAAACACAGGGGCATGTTCTTTCTGGGTGCGAGTTATCCCACTCGCTGTAATTTTTCTCTCCACTTACTTGGAGATGTCATGATTTGATTTTTATAGTAGGGTAATATTCCACTGTATTCATGCCTTACTTTTCTTCTTCATTCATCTTAGATGGACATCTGGGTTGATTCCATGTCCTAGCGATCGTCTATAAATCAGCATGAACACAGCTGGCAGGTGTCTTACTGGCAGGCCATGAAGTCTGGTGAGTGATGTTCTGAGTAGAGTAGCGAGGACACATGGAAGCTCTTGTTCCAGTTTTTGAGAAATTTCCAGGCTGGTTTCTACACTGACCACACTAGTTTATGCTCCATCCAACAAGAGCTAAGAATCCCGCTTGAGCCACATCTGGTCCACAGTCTGTTATAGTTTGAACTCCTGGTGCTGAACACTTGGACTAGGGTGAAAGCAGTGCCACCAGGAAATTAATTTTTAGAAATTCTTGTCTGAATTCTCTATAAACAATGTGATGTGTAATTAAGAATGAACATTAGAACCAAGTGTGGAAGACCTCAGAACAGAAGTGAAGCTCCCAGCTGCTTGAGCTGGGATTCAAAGTTGACACACAGGATACACACTCACACAGAAGGTGTCTAACATCAAATTAACTGTCCATGTCCTGTGAGAAAAAGAAAACCCATGACAAAGAGACCAGTGCACTGACCGGGGCCTGGGTCCCAGATTTCTCACACTGATATGAACACTGCTCAGGCCAACTCTGCAAAGCATACTTAGCTGTGTCATCTAGGGACAGCACTGAGTCAGACAAGGTTGGATGGCATGACTCATTCCTGAATGCCATGCAGAAATCCATATGGTGCACATGTCCACACCTATATATATGTGAATGAGAGAGAGAGGGAGAGAGACTAGAAGAAGAAATACTAAATGGTAAAACTACTCTTATTGGTGGGACTATCAAAATGATTATTTTCTTCATACTTTCCTAAAATTTTATACAATGAGTAGTTATCACATTTGTTATTGAAAAAAATAGTATTTTTTAACTAAAAGAATACCAGCTAACCTGTAATCATTCTCTCTGATTACCCATGAGCTGTCAGAAATTGCTTGCTAACTGCTTCTAAAGTTAATATCCTTCCTTTACTAAGGCTAGTGTTAAAAAATGTATAATATTGATAATGTGGATAATAATTTGTGATAAGTTAAAGTACAGAAGAGGTACTCCTGGATGAAAGGACCTCACAGCAAGGAGAATGAGGGACTAGGAATTTTCTGGAACATAATCAGCATGGCTCAAATTTGGTCTATTGATTAGGTTGTCCACTGGAACTACATAGTAAGACCTTTTTGCTAAAGCACCTCATCGTGCATTGATTTCAGGACACACAGAAATCAAACTAGACCTTAGCTGAGAACTTCTTCCCTGCTGGCTTGCTTCTGTGATGATGGAAGGTTCTATGTGAACTACTGGAGCAGTCGTCTTACCCGTGGATCATGTTTGCTACCAGGGAAAGACATCTTGATGGCGGTCTGTATGTGCACAACAGCCATCATGTACATGTACATGCAAACGCAAATACAAACTGGAAAAAAATAGTGCAATAAAGAAACTAGGATTTGAGGAAAATATTGGGTTTCTTGTCCAAGGTTATCAGAGTCAAGCTCTATCCCTTCCACCAGAGTTAATGTCATTTAAACCGATAACGCTTCATGGAGTCAAAGTTCAGTGAAGCTTCTCCAGCTTCCTCAACTTGAGAATATCATGGAAAAACAACTCGAAGACCACATACAGTGGTGTCTGTTTCAACAACAGGGCAAGTAGTAACGTAGAGACAGTCACCTTACAGGCAGAAGTTTTTATAAACAAATAACTCAGTATCATCATTCCTTCCTTCCTTCCTTCCTTCCTTCCTTCCTTCCTTCCTTCCTTCCTTTTCTTCTTCTTCTTCTTCTTCTTCTTCTTCTTCTTCTTCTTCTTCTTCTTCTTCTTCTTCTTCTTCTTTCCAAAACAATGTTCCTTTATGTAGTTTTGGAGCCTGTCCTGGAACTTGCACTGTAGACCAGGCTGGCCTCAAACTCATAGAGATTCACCTGCCTCTGCCTTTTGAGTGCTGGGATTAAAGGCATGTGCCACCATTGTCCAGACATATAGTATCATTGTTTCTTAATTCTACTTTTATTGTCAAGATATTTCTGGCATTCATATTGACTTACAAAAGTTAAATGGTATAATCTGCTAATCTACAAGCCCCACTCTGGGCCCCAAACCCACTCATCCTTTGTAACCTCAGCAGCTCCCTGAGACACAGACACTACCTGCACCAATTGCATGAAGAGTAACCTCTGGAGGCATGGACACCATCTGTACCAATTGGAAGAAGAGATGGGAAGACGCCAGTGCAAGAATACATTCAACAACATAAAGAGCAATATGGTACCACCAGAACCTAGTAGTTCTATAATAGCAAGACCTGAACATCCCAACATAGAGGAAGCAGAAAAAAAACCACCTTAAAAGTAAGTTTATGAAGATGATAGAGGGCTTTAAAGAAGAAATGAGAAATTTCCTTAAAGAAATTGAGGAAAAGACAAACAGAAAATTGGAAGAAATCAATAAATCCCTCAAAAAAAGCAAAACCAAAAACCAAAAACCAAAAAACAAAGAAGAAGTAATCAAACAGGTGAAGAAAACTGAAACAGAGACAACAAACGAAACATAAACTGAGGGAATTCTGGAAATGGAAAATCTGGGTAAATGAACAGGAACTACAGATACAAGCATAACCAAACAGAATGCAACAGATGGAAGAGAAAAATCTCCTGCATTGATGATATGATAGAGGAAAGATATTTGTCAGCCAAAGGAAACATTAAAGTCAACAAAGTCATAACACAAAACATCCTGGAAATTTGGGATACCATGAAAAGATCAAACCCAAGAATAATAGAGATAGAAGAAGGAGTAGAATACCAGCTCAAAGGCACAGAAAATATATTCAACAAAATCATAGAAGAAAACTTTCCCAACTTAAAGAAGGACATGTCTATGAAGATACAATAAGCTTACAGTACACCAAATAGACTGGACTCCATAAAAAGTCCCATCACCAATAATAATTAAACCACTAAACATACAGAATAAAGAAAGAATATTAAGAGGTGTAAAGGAAAAAGGCCAAGGAACTTATAAAGGCAAACCGGTTAATCAGAATAACAGAATAACACCTGACTTCTCAATAGAGACTCTGAAAGCCAGAAGGTCCTGAACAGATGTTATACAGATAATAAGAGAACATAGACACCAACACAGACTACTATACTCAGCAAAACTTTCAAACACCATAGACAAAGTAAACAAGATATTCCATGAAAAAAAAAACAACAACAGATTTAAACAATACCTATCCACAAATGCAGCCCTACAGAAAGCACTAAAAGGAAAACTTGAACCCAAGGAAGTTAGATGCACCCATGAAAACATAGGCAACAGATAATCACACAAAAGTAAATCCCAAAGAAGGGAAACACACACACACACACACACACACACACACACACACACACACACACAATCACCAAAAAAAAATAGCAGGAATTAACAATCACTGGTCATTAATATTTCTTAATATCAATGGACTCAATTTGCCTAAAAAAGACATAGGCTAACAGAATGGATACAAAAAACAGGATCCATCCTTCTGCTCCATACAAGAAACACACTTCAACTTCAAAGACAGACACTACCTCAAGAGTAAAGGATTGGGAAAAGACTTTCCAATCAAATGGACTTAAGAAGAAAGTTGGTGTAGCTCTCCTAATATCTAACAAAGTAGACTTCAAACTAAAATTAATCAAAAGAGATGGAGAAGGACATTTTATAATTATCCCCGGAAAAATCCATCAAGATAAAGTCTCAATTCTGAACATTTATGCTCCAAGTACAAGGGCACCCACATATGTAAAAGAAACATTACTAAAACTTAAATCTCACATCAAACCCCACACACTTGTAGTGGGAGACTTCAATACTCCACTCTCACCAATGGACAGGTTCTGCCAGACAGAAACTTAACAGAGAAATTAGAGAACTAGCAAATGTTATGACTCAAATGGGCTTAACAGACTTCTATAGAACATTCTACCCAAACACAAAAGAATATACCTTCTTCTCAGCACCTCATGAACCTTCTCTAAAACTGACCACATACTCAATCACAAAGCAAATCTCAACAGATACAAAAAAATTGGAATAACCCCCTTTATCTTATTGGATCACCATGGCTTGAAGTTAGAATTCAACAACAACACAAATTACAAAAAGCCTAAAAACTCATGGAAACTTAATAATACTCAACTGAATCATTGCTTCATCAAGGAAGAAATAAAGAAAAAAATTAAAGACTTCCTGGAATTCAGTGAAAATGAATGCATATCATACCCAAACTTATGGGACACTGTAAAATCAGTGCTAAGAGGTAAGTTCATAGCATGATGTGCCTACATAAAGAAGTTGGAGAAATCCCACACTAACAATTTAAACAGCACACCTGAAAACTCTAGAAGAAAATGAAGCAAACTTACCCAGGAGGAATAGGCACCAGGAAATAATCAAATTGAGGGCTGAAATACATAAAATAGAAACACAGAGTTGGTTCTTTGAGAAAATCAACCCTTTTTAAGACAAACCCTTATCCAAACTAACCAAAAGGGAGAGAGAGAGAATATCCAAATGAACAAAATCAGAATTGAAAAGGGGACATACCAACAGACACTGAGGAAATCCAGAGAATCATTAGGTCATACTTCAAAAACCTGTACTCCACAAAATTGGAAAATCTAAAAGAAATGGGCAATTTTCTGGATAGGTGCCACATACCCAAATTAAATCAAGAACAGATAAACAATTTAAACAGACCTATAACACCTAAGGAAATAGAAGCAGTCATTAAAAAAAATCTCTCAATCCCCCCAAAAAGCCTAGGGCCAGATGGTTTCGGCACAGAATTCTACCAAAATTTCAAAGAAAAGATAATACCAATACTCCTCAAATTGTTCCACACAATAGAAACAGAAGGAACTTTGCCAAACTCCTTTTATGAGACTACAGTTACCTTGATACCCAAACTACACAGAGATACAACAAAGAAAATTACAGACCAATCTCCATCATGAACATTAATGCAAAAATACTTAATAGAATATTGGCAAACTGAATGCAAGAACACATAATAAAATTATCCACCATGTCCAGGTAGGCTTCATCCCAGAGATGCAAGGATAGTCTAACATGAAAATCTGTCAATATAATACACCATATAAACAAACTGAAAGAAAAAAACCACATGGTCATCTATTTATATGCTGAAAGGTCTTAGAGACAAAGGTCTTAGAGAGATCAGGAATACAAGGAACATACCTAAACATAATAAAGGCAATTTACAGTAAGTCAACAGCCAACATCAAATTAAATGAAGAAAAACTCAAAGCGATTCCACTAAAATCAGGAGCAACACAAGGCTGTCCACTCTTCCCATATTTGTTCAATATAGTACTTGAAGTTCTAGCTAGAGCAATAAGACAACAAAAGGAGATCAAGGGTATACAAATTGGAAAGGAAGAAGTCAAATTTTCTCTATTTGCAGATGATATGATAGTATACATAAGTGACCCCAAAAATTCTACCTGGGAACTGGTAACACCTTCAGCAATGTAGCAAGACACAAGATTAACTAAAAAAAATCAGTAGCCCTCCTATATGAAAATGATATATGGGCCAAGAAAGAAATCAGAGAAACATCACCTTTTACAATAGCCCCAAATAATATAAAATATTTTGGGGTAACACTAACTAAACAAGTGAAAGACCTACATGACAAGAACTTTAAGTCTCTGAAGAAAGAAACTGAAGAAGACATCAGAAAATGGAAAGCTCTCCCATGCTCATGGATAGGAAGGATCAACATAATAAAAATGGCAATCTTACCAAAAGCAATGTACAGATTCAATGCAATCCCCATCAAAATCCCAACACAATTCTTCACAGGTCTCAAAAGAACAACACTCAAATTCATATAGAAAAATAAAAAAACCCAGGATAGCTAAAACAATCCTGTACAATAAAGGAACTTCTGGAGGCATCACCATCTTGGGCATCAAGCTCTGCTATAGAGTTGTAGTAATAAAAACAGCTTGGTACTGGCATAAAAACCAACATGTGGACCAATGGAATCAAATTGAAGACCCTAATATTAATCTTTACACCTATGAAAACCTGATCTTTGACAAAGAAGCTAAAACTGTACAATGGAAAAAAGAAAGCATCTTCAACAAATGGTGCTGGCATAACTGGATGTCCACATGTAGAAGATTGCAAATAGATCCATATCTATGGCCATGCACAAAACTAAAGTCCAGGTGGATCAAAGACCTCAACATAAATCCAGTTACGCTGAACTTGACAGAAGAGAAAGTAGGAAGCAGTCTTGAATGCATTGGCACAGGAGACCACATCTAAATATAACACCAGTAGCACAGACACAGAGAGCAACAATCAATAAATGGAACTTCCTGAAACTGAGAAGCTTTTGTAGGGAAAGGACATAATAAATAAGACAAAATGACAGCCTACAGGATGGGAAAAGCTCTTCACAAACCCCACATCTGACAGAGGGCTGATCTCCAAAATATATGAAGAACTCAAGAAACTAGACATCAAAATACTAAATAATCCAATTAAAAATGGGGTACAGATCTAAACAGAGAATTCTCAACAGAAGAATCTCAAATGGCTGAAAGACATTTAAGGAATTTCTCAACATCCTTAGTCATTAGGGAAATGCAAATCAAAGAACTCTGAGATATCATCTTACACCTGTCAGAATGGCTAAGATCAAAAACACTGAAGACAGCTTATGCTGGAGAGGATGTGGAGTAAAGGAAACACTCCTCCACTGTTGGTGGGAGTACAAACTTGTACAGCCACTTTGGAAATCAGTATGGCAGTTTTTCAGAAAATTGGGAATCAATCTACCTCAAGATCCAGCTATACCACTCTTGAGCATATACTCAAGGGTGCTCAATAATACCACAAGGACACTTGCACAACTATGTTCATAGCAGTGTTATTCGTAATAGTCAGAACTTGGAAACAACCTAGATGCCCCTTGATTGAAGAATGGATAGAGAAAATGTGGTACATATACGCAATGGAGGTTTACTCAGCTGTTAAAAAATAACATCATGAAATTTGCAGGCAAATGGATGGAACTAGGAAAATATCATCCTGAGTGAGGTAACCCAGACCCAGAAAGACAAACATGGTACATATTCACCTATAAGGGGATACTAGATGTAAAACAAAGGATAACCAGACTACAACCCACAGCTCCAGAGAAGCTAGGTCACAAGGAGGACCCTAGGAGGAATGGATTGCCCTTGGAAGGGGAATAGATGAGATCTCTTGGGTAAACTCTTGGGGGTGTAGCAGCTAGGGGATGAGAACATGAGGGAATGGGATGATCGAGTTGAGGGAGGGACAGAGGGGGAGAGCAATGAAGGAGGTATCTTGATAGAGGGAGCCATTATGGAGTTTCTCATCCTTTCCACAAGGATGACCTCAGTTAATACTACTAGCAATAGTGGAGAGGGTCCCTGAACTGGCCATCTCCTGTAATCAGATTGGTGGCTACCCTAACTGTCATCATAGAGCCTTCATCCAGCACCTGATGGAAGTCAAGCCCCAGGCTGAGCGCCGGGAGTCCAGTCAAAGAGAGAGAGGAAGAATTATATGAACAGGGGGGTCAAGATCATGATGGGGAAATCTACAGAGACAACTGAACCACGCGCATAGGAACTCACAATTTCTGGACAGACAGCTGTGGAGCCCACATAGAACCAAACTAGGCCCTCTGCATGAGCGAGACAGTTGTGTAGCTTGGACTGTTGGAGGGGCCCCTGGTGGTAGGATCAGGATCTATCCCTGATGCATGAGCAGGCTTTTTGGAGCCCATTCCCTATGGTGGGGTGCCTTGCTCAACCTTGATGCATGGGGGAAGGGCTTGGTCCTGCCTCAGCTGAATGGACTAACTAGGCTTTGTTGACTCCCCATGGGAGGCCTTACCCTTTTGGAGGAGTGGATGGGGGTAGGGGGAGGTGAAGGGCGAGTGGTAGGAGGGGTGGGAGGGAACTGTGATTGGTACGTAAAATGAAAAAAAAATTAGGTTAAAAAAAAGAAGAAAAAAGGTATAATCCATAGAGAGCAAATTATAGTATATCTACAAAGCATAGAGTTGTCCTTGTAAATTTGGCCAGTACAACTGATTTTCAGATCTCTTAAACAATCAGAAGAAAATGTACCAACACACACAAACACAGACAATGTGTTAAAAATAATTTTAAGAAACAACCCAAATAGAAAGTATAATAACATAAAACGCAAATGCAAATCCAAGAACAACCGCTTTTATCATATCCAGACACTAATTATTTTAAGACATCTATTGAAAGAAAACCATGCCCAGATGCAATCACAGACCAAAGCACAGCTGCTTAAGTAAGTCATGAAGCAAAGTGACTCAGATCAGGTGGGTGAAGCTTGCCAAGTCCAGAAGGAAATCAAACCCATGTGTGCGTTATGCTCAGTCATTTCAGCTCAGATGGACAGATGCCAAAGGGGCAGCAAATACTGGGAACGGTGTGCTCTTCGGCCAGACCTACTAGTTACACTTATACGTCATGGAAATGCCATGAATACCAACAGGTTTTGCCCAGTGGCTGCCCATTTGTATTCCCCATTCTCTACGTTCAGGGAGATCTAGACTTCTTAACATGCCCAGTCCTGCCCAACGTAAGTCCCCATGCAATGGCAGAAGAATCTGAGTTCATGGGATGCATCTGCCTTTCTGTTTCTTCAGCACAGTGCATCTGCTGCTGTATGTCTGTGCCGCCATTGTATAGTGAAGAAACTGCATATTTGCTTGGGCCAGGATTCTGTGCAAAAGTACCTGCCACCACACTCATGATTTACTGTCATCTGAAGTAAGATTATAAACATAATCCTTCATGAAAAATTGAGTTATATAAACTTATGATGAAGTTCATTATAATAAAACAAGGAGCTTACCTTTGACTGGTCACATGTTATGCTTTTGCTCTCTGAGATCATTGGATGGCTGAGGCCCGGCACACTTGTGAGACAGAACACTGCCTGATGAGGAGCTGGTGTGCATCTCTTTCCACCTCCACAGATACTCAGTGTGTCTTTGTATTGATGTGGGTCCTCACACTCCTTTGTAGGAGGAAGCATGTCACTGTAGACGGTCTTGGAGAGTTAAAAGCTTCACACCTTTTCCAGTTGACTTTTTCGGTTTTGTGCTCACGGTGATAGATGTGACCTCTGGGCTTCCACTTCTCTCCTACGTCTGCTGTTTAGTGAGAGTCATACCTTCCCTGCCATGATGGACACTTATTCCTCTGGAAACATAAGGCAGGATAAACTCTCTCTTCCTTGAGTGGTCTGAGGCAACAGTTAGGTTTGCCCTCCTTCCTGAGTAGTTTTTTTCCTTGTCTGTTTCTTTCTGATACTACACAGAACCTGAGGGGTTTTGTTGTTGTTTTGTTTTTTGGTTTTTGGATCTTTGGCACGGTAGATTTCCTTCCCTTTTCTGTAAAGCTCCTCCCCTCACCACGTGCCTGCTAATCTACCACGTGGCTGAGTTTTGTGTCAGCTGCCCACAATTGGTGTGGTTTCCCCTGCATGCTCCTGCTCAGGGCAGTGTGCTTTCCTTTGCAGGTTTTTTTTTTTTTTTAAACTCTAATAAAACTGCCCTCAAGCCACAAAAAGGAGAATGGGAAGGACTGTATCCCTACATTTCCCTCTATTACAAGATATTTTTTAATAAAATAATGTGTGGTGTTAACTTTTATTTTTTCTACACTTTATTATTTTTGTTAAAATATTATCTTTATTGTTTTTTGTACTTTTTAAAAAGCAGTATTTTATTATTTTTTTGCATGCTGAAATTATTACAATGGCTCTTGGGAAATGTTGATCTAAACACAAATTTCCATCTAAACTTATGAAGATAACATGGTTTTTTATCATCCTTTGTTGAGTTGCTTTGAAATAAACCCACTCCAATTTCTTGCAGTTTAACAAGGCGTGCTCCGCTACCCTCGGCCGGTTTCCAGTCAGATAAGAGACTGACGACCACCTTTCTTGGGGTTTACAGAATCTGCTCATTTCAAAGACCACCTTTCTCGAGGTGCACAACATCTTCCTTCCTTTCCATCGACACACCAAGCTCAGGTACTCTTTCCTCCAGTCTTCATCCCAAAAGCTCCTCTCTTTATTGTTTTTTAAGTAAGTGTTGGTGTGTGTACATATGCGGGTATGTACATGTGAGTGCTGGCAGTCACGGAGGCGAGAGGCATCAAATCCCCCTGCAGCTGGCCTCACAGGTCACAGCTATTGTGAGCCCCCTGACCTTGGTCACTGGAGATCAAGCTCAGGTCTTCTGCAAGAGCACTACGTGCTCCTAACCTGTGATACATCTTTTCTCTCTCTCTCTCTCTCTCTCTCTCTCTCTCTCTCTCTCTCTCTTTCTCTCTCTCTCTCTCTCTCTCTCTCTCTCTCTCTCTCTCTCTCTCTCTCTCTCTCTCGTTATTAAATAAAAACCTTAATCTCTCTATTTTTTTTTCCTGGTCTACACATACTACACGTAGAAAGAACACTGGGGCTGTCGATGAATGAGGCGTAATCCCTGCCCTCAGAAAAGCCAAACTCTGATTCAAGCAGACGGCCAGTGTGAGGAATGGAGAGTGGCCTGCGGGGGGCACAAGGGGGTGCAGACACCCTCCCGCCTCTGGGGGTGCTGCTGCCTTGCGCCTTCTCTCCCTTCTCTCCTCTCCTCCCTCCCCCTTTCTTCCCTCTCCCTGATGTTTGCAGCGCTCCTCATGGGTAAATCCATCTGCAGTGTACAGTGTCAGCCTTCCTCCCTCAGTGACTTCACGGAGTGCCGTGAACACAAAACCAGTTTTAGCATCAAAGGATATTTTCAAGTATTTTTCTTCACTCAGCAAGCTGTAAGAATCTTCAGCTGTTGTGTTGCCATGGTGAGGAGGGTTGAAGCGATATTTCTAGTCAGAAATGGAAATCTATAAAACGAATGTTAGTATGAAATCGACTCTCAGCATTGGGCTCAGTGCATGGTGTGTGTGTGTGTGTGGGGGGGGGTCTATGGAAGACTGCATCCTCTCCACGTACAGGGAAACAGGTAGTGAGTCCCGGGCTCGCAGATGCCTGTTGGCGAGTCTGTGAGTTGTTTCACGATGGACCTTAGATTAAGAATGGATTTAAAGTGTAATTTTGACATAAAATCAATGTACAAATAGGATGCCATTTTCTGTGAAGTTTGCTTTATAAAGTTAACTTTAAAATGGAGAGGGAATGAAAAGGTTTTCAGGTTAGTAAATACTAAAAAAACAAACCATTCTGACTACAGTGCTTCTGTGAAAAGTGGTAAAGAGACATGGCAAGTTACAGAGAAGCGCAGGCAGATAGGACCGCAGACACACGGGAGGGGCGAGGGGTCCGAGGAGCAGGGGGCATGGGAGAAATGTGGACTTCTGGACTGAGCCGGGAAAGAAGCAGAACGCCACTAGGAGGTGAAGCATGGGGTAGGGGGTGGCGGGCGTTTGCGAGTGGCTTTCATTTGGAGTATGCTCTTTGGTCTATGGTTTGCATTTCCTTATTTTTGGTGGTGTCTTTCCTAATCAAAGCTGTCCACAGCAATGAGACCAACCTAGCAGGCTCCCCTCTTATAACCACCGCCTTCTGTGCATGTCTTCGTCCCTTCGTGGTCACAGAGATGTCTCAGTTCGTAGGACTTCTTCCTGTTGCTTCATATTTAGGATCAATGTTCAAGTGTGTCGTCACCTCACCTTTTTAAAAAGGTGTAAATGGAAAGACAAGGTTTACATGTTTCTCACAGATGTAGACCGCAGATCCAGCACCATCTGTTTGGGCTTCCCTTCCCCTGTGTGTTGATAGTTTTTCTTCAATATCAGTCCTCGGCTTCTAATCTGTATCTTGTTGATGAGGGTGAATGCTGCTCTCCAGGCTGGAGTAAGTTACTGTGGCTCCTAGGAATATGAAGTCAGCCACTTTTGTCTTTTCCTCAGCTTTGTCTTAATCACATGACCTTATTGGGGCTGCCACACAACAACAAAGGATACATGTAGATTGGTGACTTAGATAATAGAAATTAATTTTCTTGTATTTCTGGAAATTTTCATTTATCCTTGATGAAGGGTAAAATTATACATAGACCAAAGAATTGTTTTAAAATATAAAAGTAATAGGGAAACACATTATGTTTGCTTAAAATATACATATAATATATAAGTGTATATATCTATCCAAATATGAAGTTACACCACTTAGGATAATAATATGCACCCCCAAAAGGTCCATTGACTATGTAACAAAAGCTTCAGTGTCAGGCAAGTGGAACCTTCCTCTGAATTATTGGTCATACAGGTACAAATAAACCCAAATAATATAGATTATTGCCATTGCCCTTGGTTTCTTCCCAGTAGTTGAAGGTGAGACCCTGTTGCTAATGGTGCCACACACTCTAGACAAAGGACTTGGTGGAATCAGCTTGGAGCTGACCTGGAAGTCTCTGCCATGAGGACTAGCTTGAAGGTGTTACATCAGCTACTAAAGGAGAAAAGAAATCAATAGTTTTACTCTGCTTAGAGCCTACAAACCACAGCAATAACCAGCAGGGCTCAATATCCCCAAAGGTGCAACAGTGGCATTTTATCTTGGCAGTGACTAAGAGCTGTCTAACTGGACTTGAAGCCCACTCAAGGAGAGATTCATGCCTGACATGTAACCCTGGCCCAGCATCCATGGCTTGTGAGGCCATGGAACACGGAGAACATACTGCTGCCACTTTCCAAAACCAGCACAATCTCTAACTGTGCACTTATCCTTACACCCAAAGCTAAGTGTAGCCCTGACCCCTCATCAGAAGAGCTTCTTTTGCAGCAGATGGAGACCATTACAGAATGCCCAAACCGGTCAAGATGCAGAGAAGAACTGACCATGGGGTGCCCACCCGAAGTTGATACATGTACAACAAAACCTGTACACCTAAGGCTCAGAAAACATCATGGAAAAGGGGGCAGAAAGATTGTAAGAGCCAGAGGACCAGGATGTCTGCTGTGAGGTAGTATCTTCTAGACATGGTAGGAAAGCTGCACCCATAACATCTCAACAATATGGCTGCGTGATGAAGAGCTGTACAATGGCAACAGCAGTTGACATGCTAACATACCCAGGAGAAATTTCACAGGGCCCTGCCCCTAGGCAAAGAGCTACATGTAATTAATAGTTTCTCAGAGAATGAGAATTCGTCTTCTCTAGAGACGAGTTCCATGACAGGTTATCTAATCCCAAGTGCTGAGCCCTAAATAAATACCCATATAAGAAACACAAAATGATCTCAGCAGAATTGATACATACACACATACATAATACAAGCATACATATATGTGTATATATGGATATATATATCCATCTCTCTCTCTCTCTCTCTCTCTCTCTCTCACACACACACATACACAGAAAGAGAGAGAGAGAGAGAGAGAGAGAGAGAGAGAATAGGGGTACATTGGAGGACTTGTAGGAGGAAAGGGTAGGTAGAAACGATGCTAATACAGTACTTGTATATAAAATTCTCAAAAAAAAAACTTGAACAAAAACCCCACACTTCCTTGTGACCTACCGTACCTGTGTGATTTGCACATCTATTAATTTCCCCCTGATCATATAAAACTTTCTTGGGCAGAAATGTTAGAATTAAAAAAAAATATTAAGGAGCCATACATCCCAGCTTATATGTATTATTTTTCATGTAGAGTCTACTGAATATGCTTTCTAAGTAGACAATGTGTGCTATTAACCGTAGTCACCATGATATAAAATAATTGTAAGCGTATTCTTTTTTACTAAAGTATTTCATCTTTGACCAGCATCTCTCAATTTCCCAAGCTCTGTTGACCACCATCTTTCAATTTAGGTAAGGTCCATTTAAGAATTCCTTATATAAGTGAAATTATGACATTCTTATCTATTTGTGCTTGGCATATTTTATTTAACATAATAATGCCCTCTTAGTTCATTCAAAAATCTCAGAAATGACAGGAATTTTCTTTTTGAAAGTTTAATATCTCACTGCACACACATATCAATTATTTAATCATAGCGCTTATGTATTATATTTTTTATTCTTATTATCTCCAACCTCTGAGTCATCTTTGTTCTGACATTATTGACTGGGTATTTTTATTGTAGTGTCATATTTCAGACTATTTGCATGCCTCAAAATTACAGTACGATTGACAATTTGTGTAAAGATTAGCAGAGGAAACACTCGAGTTGAGGAGGCAGGCTCTGTGCTGCTCTTCTCCCCAGGGAATACACGGTTTCCATAGGCGAGAGATCCAGAGCACCGGCTGGCACTATCAGGAAAATTGAACGGGGGCTGATCACCGTAAGTGGCCTTTTCTCTAGTTTCAAGTCAGACTCTAGGACGTGCCTTTGACCTCCCTCCAGTGCTCCACTTGCTGCACTGGTGGAAGGCCTTGACATACCCACCTAGCTTAAGCCACTCAGCAGCAGCTGGCCTGCAGCTTCAGCGACTGCGTTTACCTTTAAACGCACACCAGCAGTGTGCTCTGCGTCGGCTGGCTGGAGACGCATGCCAAGTGTGTGAACTGCTTCCGGGGCCCTCCTCATCCTCTATACTCTTACCTCATGAAGGTAGATTGGTCAAGCTGTTGAAACAGATTTTAACTCACTGGCCTTCTCCTCCAGGAATCATGGTCCTGAGCACACATCTTCACAACTTCGTCACCGTCATTGACTTCTTGAATTCCACCTGTCAGGCCACCTGCGTCATCTTCAGTGGTGAAGGGAGTGTGACCAGACATTTACTAGGGAGTCACTTTTCTCCAGTGTGTCCCCTGCTCTGGGTGACTCCTCATCACTCTTCTTATAGCATATTGCTAACATGAGTAGTTCTTCAAATCTAAATTTGATCAAGCCACCAATTTAGAATCCTGACAAAACCATGTGTCTTAGTTAGGGTTTCGATCGCTGTGATGAAACACCATGACCAAAAGCAATCCGGGGAGGAAAGGGTTTATTTGACTCGCATCCACATCACTGTTCATCATCAAAGGAAGTCAGGACAGGAGCCCAGAGGCAGGAGCTGATGCAGAGGCCATGAGGGGTGCTGCTTACTGGCTTGCTCCCCATGGCTTGCTCAGCCTGCTTTCTTATAGAATCCAGGACCACCAGCCTAGGGATGGCACCATCCACCATGGCCTGGGCCCTCCCCCATCAATCACTAATCAAGAAAATGCCTTTCAGCTAGATCTTAGGAAGACATTTTCTCAGTTGAGATTCCCTCTTTTCAGATAACTCTAGTTTGTGTCAAGTTGCCATAAAACTAGCCAGCACACCATGTTTCCACTTTACCAAATCTAATTTAAAAAGAAAAATCCTCTTAAATGAGTATGCATGTGTGTGTACAAATAGGACCATGATGCATTTATAGATTTGTTATTAAAAGCTAAGCATGGCACACCTTGGTTGCAAGCTTCTCTCTGATGCAGAGCCCTGTACCAGAGCAGATGTTTTACTAAAATCGTATCTGGAGGCCCAGGTGCTGATGGCTGCCAGTTTTTCTCAGAACATTTCTGTCTTAGCCATGAGTCACAGCCCACTTGTGTGCCTCCAAGTTATTGAATGCTGCTGAAGATAAAAACCTTCAGTGTATAATTTCAGCTGTGTGGTCGCATAATTTTTCTCTTCTTTAACTTAATAGTTAATTAAATATTTTATTCTGCTGAGACACAGTATTCTTTAACATCTCTACCCATTATGTTGAGGCATGGCTAAAGGGCTTTACACCCTTTACACTTTGAAAGCATTTCAGAGTTGGGAAAAGGAGAGATGTAAAAGACCATATTTCTTTTGTGTCTTATCCATTGACCCACATACGTGTTTGAAAAATCCCCTTTTGCTGAATGAATGAGTGAGAAGCTGCTCATTGTATGAATGGATACAAAAGAATACAGGGAAAGTAGAAAACAAAATAGAAATTAGGCACTATCGGGCCCATGACAAGAAACTGACTCATGAATATTGTGAATCATTGTTTTTAAATATAAGTAAAGTATTAAATCAGGAGCAAACCTGCTATCACATTACCGCTGCTGCTAGATTTCACCTGAATGACAAAGAAGTCACACATGCACCATGCAGAAAGGTGTGCATAATTCAACTGAAACACATGCTTAGAATTTTTTTTGCTTTCTTTTCTTTTTTTTCTTAAATCCCCCCAATCCATCCCTCTTGCCACCAACTACGATTTCCTTCTGGTTTCATGAGTTCTATTGTAAAAATAAATCATTGCTTCCACTTAGTCCTGCCTGTATGTACACGGGTGTAGGGCCATCTGCTGGGTCATGGATAACCTGTTAGAGGCCTCATCCTTGAAGAGAGCTAGTTCTGACTCTCCCTTCCCAAGCAGCTATTGATTGCTGATAGTTCCTCTGCTAAGAGTGGTACTTCATGACCACTTCCCTCCTCCATGATGAAATTTTTCTTAATCTTGCTCAGGATTTTTTCCCCATGCTATCACAAGCGTGTAACCGCTAGCGTGTAACCAGAAAATGCTGTTTTGCTGTAGCTATCTACATCCTTTGTCTCTCACAACCCACCACCCCACCCTTCCACAATGCTCCCCCAGCCTTGGGAGGAGTGGGTATGATAGAGACGTGCCATTCGGTGTTAACCAAGGCTAGTGCTTAGTGGGTTGTGTTGTTTGTTTCAACAAAATTAAACTGTTGTTTTGAGGGTTAAAGAAGTTAAGAGCATCCTCTGCCTTTGCAGAGGACCTTGGTTTAGTTCCCTAGAACTCACATTAGGGAGCCCATAACTTCCTATAACTTCTGTTCCAGGGGACCTCACACCCTCTTCTGTACACACATTAGCATTTTGGATCACATATATACACATAAGATACAAGAATAAAACAAATATTCACATAAAACCCTGATGTTCCCTCAGTGTTTGTGACTAGAGGTTATAGTTTGACTTCTAACAAAGCTTTGAATGTAGTATTTCCAGGTGTGTCATGGCTGTATTCGATGCACTTGTCACCTTCAGCTCTGTCTACATTAGGGAGAGGCTATGGAACTATTTCAATAGAGGCTATTTCATTGAACAAAATGTACTGGAGTACAGCCCCAGGCAGGTACCAACCAGTTTTCTATGAAACAGAACAGCTAGCTCGTTTAGAGCCTTAAGGATAGTCATTCAGAATTTCCAGGGGAAGAGTGGACAGAGGTACAGTAGAGAAATGATTTTTTTCTCCCAATTAAACAAGCACATTTAACTACACTCACAAAACACACACACACACACTTTATGTCTAATACGAATTAGGTGCAATGCCAGGTGAGTGGACTAGACAGCATCGAGGTGCCTCCTGGTGAGAAACTCACATGAGACAGAAAAGACTCCTTCTAAAATGAGTTTAGGAAAGCCTGGTTTGAATAATAAATTCAGTCTTTTGAGACATTTTGATAGGATAGGATAGAGTGCTGTGACTGTTTTGGAGTTTGGGGTGCATTGGTGGCATCTTAACACATGGTTATTCTATACTGTTAAAATCTATTAGCATATATTATTAGACTATGCTGTTATATATTGTATTCTACATTTTCCAGGGTTCTTTGATCTCTCTGCATCTTAAAGCCTTTTCTCACTTAACTCCTTAAAAAGCACTCCTTAGTAGATGTCTTAGTTATGGTTTCTATTGCTGTGATGAAACACCATGACCAAAAGGCAAGTTGGGGAGGAAAGGGTTTCTTTGGCTTATACTTCAGTGTTGCTGTTCGTCACTGAAGGAAGTCAGGACAGGAACTCAAACCGGGCAGGATCCTGGAGGCAGGAGCTGGTGCAGAGACCATGGAGGGGAGCTGCTTACTGGCTTCCTTCCCCTGGCTTGCTCAGTCCAACTTCATACAGAACCCAGCCCAGGGATGGCATCATGCACACTGATCACTAATTGAGAAAATGCCTTACAGCTGGATCTCAACAGGGTATTTCCTCAACTGAGGTTCCTTCCTCTCTGATGACTCTAGCTTGTGTCAAGTTGACACAAAAACCAGGTGCTTCGGTAGATGTAACTAGAAATAGCACACTAGCAGGTTAAGTCTATGGGACACCGAGAAACAGAAGCACCTCAGATTCTGAACATGTTAAAGTATTCCTGCATTCTCTCTTCTTCTGGCCACAGGAATGACAGTATTTGTGTATGTGTGCGTGTGCGTGTGTGTGTATGTATTTATTTATTTGTATATATTTATTTATATATATTTACATATATATATATATAATTTGTATATGATAATCAAACAAAGATTACATTTCACGTATTATACCGGCTTTGATATTTCCTGAAATAATGCCAAAGTACTCACATTCTTGCTTGGTTGCCATTATATTTGATACATCTCAGCAGTGCATTTTCTAAAGACTCACATAGGTTTCCTTTGCATATTTATACGTGAGACTTACTGAAACATGTCATATTTTTCCTGTAATATTTGTGGTAGGTATCTATGGTAAGATTATGTCAACTCCATAAAACAAGATGAAAGCCCTTCCTTTCGCTTTTTTTTTCCCCTGGAAAATTCAGTGTGATCCATTCCCTAAATACTTGAAAGAATTCACTGTTGAAGTTGCCTGGTTCTATAATTTTCTTTTAAATAATTATTTATTTGTATTTGATGCATATGAGTGTTTGCCTGTGTCTGTGTGTGTGTGTGTGTGTGTGTGTGTGTGTGTGTGTGTGTGTGTGTGTGTCGCGCGCGTGCTCCAATGGCTGGTGCCTTGTGTCTGTGGAGGACAGGGGAGAACATCAAATTCTCTGGAGTTGGACAGTCGTGAGCCACTTTGTGTGCTCTGGGAAAACAAACGGGGTTTGGGTCCTCTGAAAGAGCAACAGACACACTTAACTGCTGAGCCATCTCTCCAGCCCCGGATCTAGAAGTGTCTTAATTGAACATTTAAAAGGTAGAGATTCACAAGCGGCAGGATGCTACAGTAGGTAATGGTACTTGCCTTCAAGCCTGAACACTTGGGCTTCATTCACGGGTTCCATTTGGTAAAAGGAAACTAACTCCTGGAATTTGTCCTCTGACGTTTGCAGATGTATAGACACATGGACACATAAACAAATGTAAAGATTAGAATTATAGATTACATTTTCTAAGTCCCGACTGTGCCAATGTTTAATTTCTTCTTATTGCAGCTTTGGAGACTTCGTTTAAAGGAATCTTTCCATTTCCTCAAATTTTATTATTCTGTGGATCACTTCTAATTCTTCTTGTCATGTCTTCAGGACTGTAAAGATATTGTTTTCTTACTTTCTGGATGGATAATTTATTGCCAGTAGCAATATTATTAATTTTCTAGGTAATTTAATATCAACCTCACTGTCTCTTAAATTAAGATCGTTGTGTTGCCTTGGTTTTGGCTTTTCTATGTATTACTTTCTTTTGTTTGTATTTTTACATTTAAGCTAATGTGCATAATGCCAGTAGAAATCTAAGCAATTGCTTTACGACTTTATTTTTCCCTAGTATGTACTCTGAAGTCACAAAACTTACCCGATCTCGATTCTCTATTGACTTGAATATATTTAAAAATCATTTAGGTAAAGTGGTTTTTCTTAAATTATTATATTTTTGTCTTTGAGAATTTTATATATGTACACAACGTACATAATTATAATCACCATTTACTCTGTCCCTCCAATTCCTTCTGGATGTCTCATAAACAAACATCTTCCCTTCTTTACTTCATACCTTTAAAAAAAACTCTCGGAATCCAGTTAGTGTGCCTGCAGCTCACAGGTGTGGGTCACTCACCAGAGCAGGGACGATCTACCAGGGAACACATCCCTGGAAATGCTTCTCATTCTCATTGTTTTAAACTTACAGGTACTGTGAATGCGCAAAACTACGTTTCTAGCTCTTATGGATTTCCTCGTGAGACTTGGGAAATTCCCCATAATTACCTCCCCCGTGTTATCTCTCCGTCTCACACTGTGTGATCTGAGACTCCAGGCTTTTATATTTTCACCTTTGACTGTCTGTACACTTTTGTGCTTTGCTTTTGTTTTTTTGTTCTCTTACCCCTTGGTGTTTAGGGAGCTGTACATTTCAATGTTCGCCCACAGTCCTCCGATGCCCATCCTTCAATCCAGCCTCATTCCATCTGGGGTGCCCATGTCCACACCTCTTCTCCTGCATGTTTTCCTTCTTCAATATTTTTATCCAGACCATGTTTACTAACGCCTGTATTGTGATCACCCCCATGGCTTGTATTTGCCAATGTTTCCATCACATAGTAACGAATGTTCCCATCTCCTTTTTGCACAATCATTTCTAATAATTTATTGAGAAGCTTAGAGCATTCCACATACAATCCATAGATTAGGCTTTTCCTTTACATCACCCTCTCTCCTGCCGCCCCCCCCCCCAAGAGTTTAATTGGCAGCAAATAAATATCCCGAATTTACAGCGAATGGAAGGTCATGTCTTGTCTGGTTGGCTTTATTGGGAGACGGTGGTTTGCCTGTGTCAGTCTCTGTCCTCCTGAGGGCTTGCTGTTATCTATACCCCCCACAGTGCGATTTTTGGGAAAAGTCACAAACATCCAAAGTTATACTGACCAATGGTAGGAAGGACTGCCAGGACAGGGGGAATGCTCAGATGGCATATAGAATTCTGGCTTGTATGAGTGTGATTGGAACTTCTAGAATTGTGAGAACAATTTTTGATGGACTTTCCATTTTAATTCGATGATTTGTCTTCGGACAAAGGAGATAGAAAACTCCTCTAACTTTCAACACATGCATGTTAAAGTGTCAGCTGTAAATTGACCAATAAACTTGTGTTTAAAAGCATATGAAACAGGTAAGTAAGTGGGAAAAGCATTAGCCAAACCTTTAGCCTCAAAGAAGCAGCAGGCACACACACGGAACAAGTCATGGGACATTGGCTCCCCACAACCCAACTGTAGGTTGTGTTAGAAAAGCCTCGTGTTCGATCTATCCCAAGTCTATGAAAAGAGGAAAATGAGCCTGACATTTGGCATGTTTTTTTTTTTTTCTCTCTGTCAGAATATTGCTAATATAAATCTGCTGCTGATAGTCTGAGTTACTTCAGAGCATCAGCTCAGGGGCTTAGTTGAGTTGCGTCTGGACTGTTGCATAGAATTTAAGGCCAAAAGTCAGATATGGTGCAGGGCAAAACGCTCCCTTTGTAATATTCCCTGCAAGATTCCTCAACTAAAGTTCCCCCTCTATGGGTGACTCCAACTTTTGTCAAGTTAATGCTGAGAACTAACCAGAACACTGTCATATGCAACTTTTTTTTTCTAATTTCCTTTGATCATATATAATAGTATTTTTAAAAGATTTAATCATACAACTAGAATTCTGGGCTAAAGCTGCACATATTTGAAATTTTGATAGGTACTTCTTTTAAAAACCTTTGCAGAAATCTGGGCCATTTTACACACACTGCTAGGCTCTGGCCTGGTTTTCTTCACTCTTAGTGTGCCCCCATTAGGACTTGTGACTCCTCCTCCATCATCCACCATGTTTGTTCTTCTTTCTGCCTAGTTGAGAACAGAGCCTCGTCCTTCCATGCTTTAGGGAGTGGTCGCCACAGCATGTTAGCATCTTTTCCATGTGGCCAGGGACAGTATTCTCACCTTAACACATGCCTCCTTTTCATTTTTTTTACTCTCTTGAAGAGGTTTCTGGGTTCCGCCTGTTTTTTTTTCTTCTTCTCACACACTTTATTCCAACATCCTCTTTCAAAGTGTGAAAGTCTGAGGGTCTCATCCCTTCCTGCCCAACTGCCAGCAGGGAACGCAAATCTGGTGGAGTGATATACTCGTTCTTCTAGGGAGAGCGCGGTTTCTGTAGTCAAGGCTTCTGCATAGTCAGAAGCCTTGTCACCTTGTAGATGCAGGAGAAAGAATTCTTCCTGCCCTGGAGGATTCTGACATTCAGAGGGCTTGGGATTTGAGTCTTTGGCTTTCTGCAGGGCATTGAGTTTCAGCTATCCAGGTCCACAGTCTCTGTAGCCACCACGACCTCTCAGATCCTTAGACGTCTCCTCGGAGGAATTCTTTATATATCTAGCTTCTTCAGGTTTATCATCAACAAAGTGTGAGCTTCTTTAAGTGCTGCCCAATACCCAGACCCAGTGACGGCCCTGTCCTTTCCTAAGACCTCTTTTGTTCCTGATGTTAGAATCTGTGTGTGTGTGTGTGTGTGTGTGTGTGTGTGTTTATTGAGAAGTATGCCACCCTTAAACAAGTCTGAAAAAAGGGATGAAGCAAATGGGCAGATGGAGAAGCTGGATTTTGCTGTAGTTTGAAGACTCCTCAGAAATTTCCGTGCAGAGCTCTTGACCTGCGAATGTCTCAAGAATTGCTCTCACTGTGATGGTGGGATTGACCCTTACTCCCTCATAGAAACTACTCATATCTTGGGGTGCCCCCTGCACAAAGACCTTCCCTTTGGCCGAGAACAGTTCTGGGGTAGGAGCCCTGCTGCATACTAACATAAAGGCATCCCCAGAACCCTGGGGGAGCCAGCAGGTTTGCTGGGAAAGACCGAGCCTCAAAAACCAAGGTCGATTCAGAACTGCATTGCAGTGAGTGGAATGTGGAGTGTCTGCAGTGTGTTCCCAGAACTCTGTCCTGCAAGTGCCCCTAACTATGACACGATCGAGCTCTTCTCTCTCACATTGCCGTCCAAATCCTTAAATGCAGCTGGCTGTTACTATGGTGCCACCCTTGGTTGTTACCCTAATGCTCTTCTGTGTATAAAGTCCAGAGGCGGCAGAGCAGGGAGATGCTTGTTTTTGGAACCCTGCATCTATTTTTTCCCCCTGCAGCTTTGGTCTGAGCGAACTGGACACTTCCAGTCTGGTTAGGTCTGTGAGACAGGTCCAGTAAGTGCAAGCGGTTTGCTCCTTTCCCCAGAGTAGGTGTCAGAACTGGGCATTTAATCATGTCAGAGACAACTGGACACGGCGAAGCTCTCTCCGGGGATGTTGGGAGTGAAGTGAAGGGGAAGCTTGGACTTCTGCGATCACTGTGTGTCAGTCTGAGAACAGACCCAACGGCAGAGCAGATCTCGAGCCCAGCGACAGACAGACAACAAAAAGGCGCCGTCACTCGAACCTAACTTAACTTACAGCAGCTACCATTCCTTGATTCATTGAGTTCCTTGAGCCAAAGCATCCTGACTGCAGAGTCTTAAGTGGAGACCAGGGATTTGAATGGAGAGGGTGGCCTGATAACTTTTATGAATGGGGCTTGTGCACTCATTTATGAAGCTTGTTGAGCTCAGTCTCCAGGTAGGCGTAGCCTAAATCGCAAGGTAATTCAAAGGTGGAATCAATAAGTAAGCACACCTTATGCACATAGAGGCAGAGGTGACACAGTTAGGGGCCTGCCATTAGAAATCCAGCAGGGAAAACTCAGATACCACACTCTACAGGACTAAGCTGTACCATGCCTCCCCTGAGATTGATTGTGACAATGGAGACCACTCCACTTTTAGTCTGTAATTTGAAACCATTAGATATGTAATACCTGGGAAACTCACATGGGCAGAAAATCCAAAGCCTGAACTAAGAGAAAATATAGATAAGAAGAAATAACTTTCAGATGTACTGGGAACCGGAGAATGCCCTGCTCTCAAGGCTGATCCTCAGTACTGCCTAGTTACTGCTCATCTCTGCCAGGCAAGAAACCTGCCACCTCTTTACTGGAAGGCTGCCAGAGGAAGCTTGGGGCCAGGGTAGGACTTGTATCACCTCACTTCATAGCATTGCTTCGGACTGCCTCGGGGCTCACTGGACTCCTCTAACTCACAGGTGTGAGTGTAGGGAGGCACAGGGAAGGAGACAGGTGCCCACAGGCCAGATGAGTGCGGAGATCACAGGTGAGTAAGTTTCCAACTGGTCAGAGGTAAGGTTTGAATTGATGATGCCCCCACAGGCTCGTGTGTCAGGGGCTTGGCTGCCAGCTCATCAGGCTTCGAGAAGTGATTTGGATTCAGAGAGCCCTTATCTGACCACCGGACTGATTAATTCCTTGATGGATTCACAGTATGCTTATATTATTAGAAAATGGTGGGAAGGAAGAGGGAGAAGTCACTCACTGGGGGCATGCTCTAGAAGGGTATCCAGTCCTCAGCTTCTCCTGTCTCTGGTCCTCCTTCTGGCCTGCCCTGGGCTGAGGAGTTCTGCTCCATCACGCCCACTCTTGCGGTATGTCTGCCTTGTCTCAAGCCCAAAGTACTGGGCAGAAGAAATGGTGAACTGGGTCTGGGTCACCTCACTCAGGATGACATTTTTCTGGTTCCATCCATTTGCCTGCAAATTCCATGCTTTCATTGTTTTTCTCTGCTGAGTAGTACTCCATTGTGTATATGTACCACATTTTCTTAACCCATTCTTCATGGTATGTACTCACTCATAAGTGGATACCAGATATAAAGCAAAGAACAATCAGCCTGCAACCCACAGAACCATGGAGGCTATATAGCAGGGGGGATCCTAGGATGACTGTGGCTTATAATAAGTTTTGGGTTTACTCAATCACTGGGCAAGCCTCAGTGAAACATTTCACTATTAGGGTAAGAATTTGTACTGTATCAAGCTGATAATAGAAAAAAAATTAAACAATAACAACAAAAAAGAAATGGGGAACTGAGATTTCTGAGTCCACATGAATCCTCCCTCCTTAGGCCGCTGTATCGGGCATTTTGTCCCAACTATGACAAACCAACACCATCAGCATCCCCCGCAAAGGCTCACAAAAGACACAGCCTATTGATAAAAGCCCTTTAGTGCCGTTTAACCCTTACTCTGTTTATTTAGCACCTCTTACTTCTGCTTTTACCAGTTTTTTCCCCCCGAAATATCTATTTGATTCATTTTGGTGATTTCTCTAATACAAATTTGCATTGTCACCCATTTTTTTTCCTGAAATACGTGAATTAAATAACTTCATCTCCCATGCTCAGTGACTCTAATTTCTAGAGTTATGGAGATCTTTGTTGTTGAATTTCACACCATTGGTTGAGGTGAGTATAGATTCAGAGGAAGTCAGCTCTGTGCCTGGACTTCCGATAATAAATATGTTTCTTCATCTTTATTCAAACTGGGGTCACAGATGGACACAAAGACAATGGATTTCACTGGGGATTTTTGTTGCTATTGTTTTGTGTTTTCCAGTCCTTTATGTGAGTGCTAGAAATTGAAACTCAGGTCATCATGCTTGCACGGTGGTAGGTACTTTACCGACAGAGCCGTGTTCCCAGTCCCCTACTTAACAACTAAAAGTAGACTAGTCTTTGTTACCACTTTATATCCAACATCTTTTTAACATGTAAACATTCTGCACAGTTGTACTAGCTAGATTTATGTCAACTTGACACAAGTTGAGTTATCTGAAAGAAGGGAACTGCAATTGAGAAAATGCCTCCATAAGATCCAGCGGAAGGGCATTTTCTAAATTAGTGATTGATGGGGGAGGGTCCAACCTATTGTGGGTGGTGCTATACCTGGTGGTCCTGGGTTCTATAAGAAAGCAGGCTGAGCAAGCCATGATGAGGAAGCCATCAAGCAACACCCTCCATGGCCTCTGCATCAGTTCCTGCCTCCAGGTTCCTGCCTTGTTTGAGTTCCTGTCCTCTGACTTCCTTCAAAGATAGACTACAACATGGCAGTGTAAGCCAAATAAACCCATTCCTCCTGGTTTGCTTTTGGTCATGGTCCATGGCAGCCATTGAAACCCTAACTAGGACAGCTGCCTAGATGGTTCAGCAATGAAGGGTGCTTGCCACCAAGTCTAATGATGTGAGTTTGATCCCCAAACCCAAGTAATGGAAGGAGAAAACTGGCTCACACCAGTTCTCTCTTTGACTCTCCACACTGGCACATGTACCCCACTCCCCCACACACGTTAATTAAATGTATTTTTAAGTGGTCATTCTGGTCAAGATTGTTTTTCCAAGTATCTGAATGCTGAAAACACATTTCTTTTGGGGAGCAATGCACATATAACAGGAATCTATTGTCACTTATGTGTGACACCTAAGCTGCATAAGAGAAATAGAAGATACACACCTGTTTGTGACATCTGGAATAATCCAGAGTGGACAAAGAAAGTATCCATTTGATTAGGAGTTGACTTATTCTAGCAATGGATTTCACTAGGGGATTTTTGTTGTTATTGTTTTGTGTTTTATTTTGTTTGCCACTCTCTCAGAGTGAAATTGTTAATGCGTTTCCACTGCAGGAGTAAAGATGAACATTTGAGAAGGTATCTTTTATTTTTGTAACAGAGAAACAGAAGAGGCATACCAAATTCACCCCGAACCTGACTCCTCCACGCTATGCACCTGCAACCCTCAGCTCCTAGACAGCTTCAGCAGGCTGGTGTGATGAGACTCCTCTGAGCCATTAGTCACGCTCTGAGGTAAAACCTGTAGGAGTTTCTAGACTCCACAGCCTACTTCTGGTAAATGAACCTCACACCCAGGCAAGCCGTTTGCTTTTCTCTCCCACTGTGCAGTATTTTAGCTGATAGCCCAACAAAGGCCAACATGTACTTGTCTGGCTAGCATGTTTTTTGAACCTATTTCTTGTTTTGATTTTAGCGCACAGTGCAGTTAATGAGGAAGAACATTCAAATCCCAATCTCTGTCTCCTCAGAAAGTCCCGATACTGTTTGGTAGAAAAGCCACAGTGCTTGACTTACTACACAGCATGGCTCATGGTGGACTCCTGGCCTTCTCTGGTCTCCTGCTCTGCCTCCTGCTCATGAACATGCTAAGGCTCATGCATTGGTCATTTACCCCTAAGTTCAAGTTTGTTTGTTTGTTTTGTTTTTTTACACTGTCATTTTTCAAAATGAGTTTTCCGCCTTCTAAAACCATTCTGGATCTCAGTCAATGTAGCCAGGAATATCTCAACCCTGGTGCCCCTTGAGAACTGCTTGCAGGTCCTGGAGTGCTCCAGTGCATCAAACATCACTCACCCATTGTGTTCTCTATCACCTGTTCCTATGCTGGCTGCCTTTTCTGCACTAGGTGGCTTGTCTTCAGGAGGAAGGCCAGTCTCTCAGACTTCCCATAACTAACTCCAGAAACCTGATTGGCAAGCAAAAGAGATGACTGACTCTTGCACACTTACATCTTAAAATTGTCTTACCTTAAAATATTCAATTCAACTTCATGAGAAATGCTAGAGAAAAGAAACGTAGGTTATTCTGAAAATGAAGAATGAGCTCCCATCTATTACAGGATCAGATTTAAACATTATTGTTTTAACTTAGTGTAAACATCACGAGAATATTTTTCTGAGATGTAATTTAGCTACATCTGCATAATAATGACGTTAAAAATAACTGAAACTTTGCTTCTTTTACTTGTTGGCTAAGTGTAGTCTTTTAATTTCACTTATTGTGTGTATTTTTTTCCTCTCTCCCCATCTGTAGTTCCTTCTTTGGATTGAATCTACAGCTTACAGTGAGAGATAAGCTACTCATTTCAACCACCACTAAAATCTGTGCTTCTGGACTCAAGTTAGCAATGCAGCATGGGAGTGGGGAGGGGTGGGCCTTTGGGGAAGGAATGATTATTATCTAATAAATATGGTTATGGATTCTTTACAGCAACGTTCTAATATACCAAGTTAGGAAATATCACAAAACAGAAGCCGTATGATACAAGATAAACATCAAAAGGAGACAGTGGAGACAGCAGGCAGGCATTATAGACACCTTTGGAACCACTTGTGCCATTTTTGACAAGAGTCTCAGGTCGTTTCATGCTGGTAGGGACTCCGGGGCCCAAGTGTTGCCCTTGCTATGGAGTCAGTTAGAGTACAGCTGTTTGACACTGTGCCTGGCTCACTTACGACTTTTTAATTTCCATTTACTTCTGGTTATTTCCTACAACGCCCATCCATACTGGTATGAAATGACTGAGGGTGTGTGCAACACCTACATGTACTTACTTATGCTGTATGAGACACTGTGGCAGCGGGGCCCATTGCATAAGTAGAGAGAGCTTCCTGTTGGACCGGCTAATACACAATACTTTATTGGAATTATGTTTGGAGGAGATTTTTGACATTAATCAGAAATTCAACAAAATGAAACCCCAAGTACCAGAATGTACTCAAATGACCTGTTAAACCCTCACCTGGCATTTCCACGTAAACCAGTTGTGAAACTGGACCTAATTTCTTGGTAGCCTTTATATATAGTCTTACAGAAGCTCAGTTAAATATGTAAAATTAGGATAGTTATACCTTACTGTATTGTGAAAGGGATGAACCCTGCCCTTTGCATTTTCCAATTTCCTGTTTGAAAAATTCCCACTCCTTCAGTGTTCCCAGCACCCACAGCTCCTCTCAGAGGAAAATACGTTCTGTAGAGCTCTCCTTTTGGTTTCTTAAGGTACTTGCTTAGAGTTCAGAACACCTCCTAGAGCTCTTTCCAATGTGCATCGGCCTAGGCATGCAGAGGAGAGAGAATGACAAGACATGGTGATTGCTAAGTGTGCAAACCCTGGCTGCCAGAGAGAGTGTGCCTGGCATCCTCTGGTCTGGGGGTCTTGGCTCATGTGGGGACCCAAGTAGAGTGCAAGAGCTGCCCAGACCTCAGGAGACTGGTGTTTGCCCCTGGCATCCCCCACCCCGTCGGACCGGAAACCAGGGGACCCCAGGTTTTCCCAGCATGTGTCTGTCTTCCCTTTCTTGGAACTCCTAGAATCAACACTAAGGGGCACCAGAGCCTTGGACTGCAGCTCCAACCTGGAGGGCGCTGCGGAAGTCCCGGCACAGAGGAGCCCACCCGGCGTGCCTGGGCGGCTGGCACAGTACGGCAGGTGCCCTGGGGTCCTCGGGGTCCTCTGGAGGAACCCTCGGAGATGAGGCTCCTCCAGTGTAACGCGGGTGGGGCACACCGGACTGATGGTGCTTCCCCAGGGCTGGAGAGACCTTTGGTCGCCGCTCACTTTGGAGGAGGAACCACGGTCAGACATGGAGTGTAGTGTGGTCATAGCTGCAGCGCACACGCAGTGCTGGGGAACAGCACCATGCAGGCAGACACACAGACACGCACACCCCGCGTCCTTTCCGACCCATAAAACCGATTTAGGACACCAAGGGAGGCGGTGGAGCTGTCCAGGGACCCAGAGAACGTTCAGACTGAGCCTGCAAAGTCACCTCGCCCCTCCTTTAGTCAACCTACTCTTTCTGTAGACTGTCTAGTGAGGGAAATATATGCCCAGCCCCTGGTCCCCAACAGGGACCTCTTAGCCACCCTCCCAGTGGTGGCTCGGACTTGTCCCCTGGACTGCGGGGTAGGGACAGCAGCTGGAAACCCGGGACAGCAGCGTTGGCCACTCAGCCCGAGTCCTGACTCCCAAATAAAAAGTGGGGGAAGGTCGGCAAGGCCAGGGCAAAAGCCTCGGTGCCCAGGGCCCCAGAGGGGGGCGGCGGACAGCTGCTCCCCCCACCCGCCCCCCAGAGCCGCCACCCGGCGCGTCCTCGTCCTCGTCCTCGTCCGTCCTCCTCCCCGGGCCGAGCCGCCGCCACTGCACCAGGATGGAGAGACCTCGGGGCGGGAGGAGATGACGCAAAATTTCCAGCGCTCCCCCCCAAAAAAAAGTGTGTCTCCAGGACGAAGATGGCGGCAACTTAGCCCGGGGACTGAAGATGACTGTGGCCTCCGGAGGCCCAGCGCAGGCGACTCGGCCCCCGGCGGCGCCCGCGGGCAGACCTGCAGCGGCCGCGGCGACAGTCGGAGCGCGGGGTGGGGGGTGGGGGGGAGGGACAGCTCCGCCGGCGGCCGCCCAGGCTCGGGGCGCGGGGAGAGCCAGCGCGAAGTAGGCGCGGGAGGCGGAGGAGAAGCCAGCGACGGAGAGGAAGGAGGAGGAAGAGGAGGAGAAGAGGAGGAGGAGGAGGAGAGGAGGAGGAGGAGGGGAGGCGCTCCGGTCGCCGTCAGTGGGCAGCGGAGACGCGGCATGCCCCTGGCAGGGGAGAGCGGGCTGTCCTCAGCTGGGCCATGGGGACCCGCGCGCTGACAATGCCGGGGTGACAGGAGCAGCGCCAGCCACCCCGCCACCTCCACCACCATCACCTCCCGCACTCAGCCTCCCCACCGGCCAGCACAGCACCAGCCTCCGCGTCTCTCTCTCAATTCTCTCTCTCTCTCTCTCTCTCTCTCTCTCTCTCTCTCTCTCTCATTATTGTCTCCCACTCTCCAGGGGATGATGGGGTCGGCTGATGATTAGGTCGGAAGCAAGATCTTCCTCTAAAGTAATATTTATGTAGGGGGAGAGAGAGAGAGAGAGAGAGAGAGAGAGAGAGAGAGAGAGAGAGAGAGAGAGAGAGAGAGAAGAAACGGGAGGAGGGGATACGGAAATTAAACCCTTTAAGTCAATGCATATTGTGGTGACACCAGCACAGGAGCCCTCACGGTGGAGTCGGCCAGGGCTGTGCGTTCCCAAAATATGACCAGGGGTGCTTGGATGTGTCGGCAGTATGACGACGGCTTAAAAATCTGGTTGGCAGCACCCCGGGAGAACGAGAAACCGTTCATCGATTCAGAGCGGGCTCAGAAATGGCGACTGTCTCTGGCTTCTCTCTTGTTTTTCACAGTCCTGCTCTCTGATCACTTGTGGTTCTGCGCCGAGGCCAAGCTGACCCGGACCCGGGACAAAGAGCATCACCAACAGCAGCAGCAGCAGCAGCAACAGCAGCAGCAGCAGCAACAGCAGCAGCAGCAGCAGCAACAGCAGCAGCAGCAGCAGCAGCAGCGACAGCAGCAGCAGCGGCAGCGGCAGCAGCAGCAGCAGAGGCAGCGACCGCAGGAGCCCTCCTGGCCCGCGCTCCTGGCCAGCATGGGGGAGTCCTCGCCCGCCGCCCAGGCACACAGACTCCTCTCCGCCTCCTCGTCCCCCACCCTGCCCCCCTCCCCGGGAGGCGGCGGCGGCGGCGGTGGCGGCGGCAGCAAGGGCAACCGAGGCAAGAACAACCGGAGCAGGGCTCTTTTTCTAGGAAACTCTGCCAAGCCGGTGTGGCGCCTGGAGACTTGTTACCCTCAGGGCGCCTCCACCGGCCAGTGCTTCACCGTGGAGAGCGCGGACTCCGTGTGCGCCAGGAACTGGAGTCGGGGGGCGGCCGCGGGGGAGGAGCAGTCGTCCAGGGGCTCTCGGTCAACTCCCCTGTGGAACTTGTCGGATTTTTACCTTTCGTTTTGTAATTCCTACACACTTTGGGAGTTGTTTTCGGGGCTGTCCAGTCCCAGCACTTTGAACTGCAGTTTGGACGTGGTGCTCACGGAGGGCGGTGAGATGACCACGTGTAGACAGTGCATCGAAGCTTACCAGGACTACGACCACCACGCTCAGGAGAAGTACGAAGAGTTTGAAAGTGTGCTGCATAAGTACTTACAGTCGGATGAGTACTCGGTGAAATCGTGTCCTGAGGACTGCAAGGTAGGGGCCGTGGGTTCCTTTCCCCCTCTCCTGTGGCTTTTCGTCGTTTTCATTTGTTTATCTGGCTGGGGTTGTCACAAGTTTAACCGCGGTTTATCTGGCTATATGAACTTGACTTCCTGCTGGAGTTGGGGACACCTGGTGGGTTGCTGGCAGCCTGATGCCTTCCTTTCAGCGTCCTTAGAATATCAGGGAAGTCCATACTTCAAGATAACAAAGCCAAGATTTTAGCTGTTTCTCTGAGTTACGTGCAGTTGGCTCAAAGTGTTAACTGCTTGTTGGGAACACAGAGAGAAGACCGGTGCACACAGGTAGTTAGAAGGGCTGGAGACAGGCGTGGAGAAGGCTAGTGGACCTGCCTACACCATTTCTCCGCTTCTAACGTACTGAAGTTGGTTGGCCACAGGAACAGAATAAAGTGTAGCGATTAATGTAGGGAAAAAACAGCCAAACGCACACATTTTGTGGGTTTTATGGGGGTAGCTCTTGTTCCTCGGAAAGTCTGGAGGCCTGCTCTCCTTGAGCCTCCTGTTTTCACCTAGACATCTGTGTAGTTATTGACTTGAGTGGAAGGCTGTAATTAGCTATCTACCAACTGATTCTCAATGTTAGGCTGGTCATCATACACCTTACGTAATTGCTTTGTTTTTTGTTTTGTTTTGCTTTTGCATACTCTAAAGAAATAGTCAATGACAAATCTTCTGTTCCATGAGTTGAAATTTTGGGAAATCATTAATAACTTGTGTTATAGTCAACAAGGACTGTGACCTTGCTGACTAGCAAAGGGGAAGTCTAGGCGAGTTCCTTAGAAATTGAAGTATGCGATACAGAGCTGCTGGAGGTGCTGCTGTCCGTGGTTCTGAAATGGGTCTTGCCCAAGGAGGCCTAACTATTGAAGGTGCTGCAGTGACCTTTAGCTGGGAAGACACGAGGATAGGATGTCCAGAGGTGTGGATGTTAGTTTTTCAAAGTAATTTCCGGAAGAGCACCAGAAAGTTGTATTGCATTTCAAAAGAAATAAGACACCATAACTTTTCTTTCCTTCCCTACTTCCTCAACCCCATGCGCTCAGAGGGCCTTCTTCCCTTGCTTTCTATGGAGGAGGGGTCGAGGGTTGTACAGATCAAAGGATCTGTGATCCTTTGAGCCAGACATCTTATTTTAAGTCAGCTCAAGAGCCACACCTTACAGCTTAGCTAAACTTAAGCTGATCTGGCGTATGGTTTTTATTTCTTTTTCTTTTTTTAAGATCTGAAACTTAGATTGGAATTCAAAATTGCATTAACCAGTGGATAAGCCAATATTTTAGTTCTCTATGTATGTTTTAAACATGACTATAATTTACTCCTGGAAGTAAAATGAGCTTTAGTGGTAGAAACTAACAGTGAATGACTAATGCATATACTGCATTGCTATTTATCCTGATGGGGTTGTCGCATAACACATAAAGATAAGGAAATGGCTGATAATTCTATTACTAGTAAGAGTGTGGTATAGATTCCAATAATTTACAGTTAAGGGCAATGACAAAAATTTGAATTTGCACATTGCTGTAACTGTCAACCCTCATCAACATGTCTTGTAATTTTAATTTCCTTAGCTCAATATTTAAGAGAGAGTCTGTGTTGTCAATGGACTGCAGTCATCCTCTCCCTTAGTGGAAGCATCCACATGCATGGAGTGTTTCTTTTCTCTTCATTGGAATTAATTCTCAACATGGAGTTTGTATCTATAATGGGAAGGTCTACTGTAAATATTTTATGATGTCCTGAGGCACTCTAAGATTATATTTATGTTATATATTTATATTTGTGGATAAGGGAGAATTTGTTAGCACTACAAAACTCCTAACTCTTTTAAACAGTTCCTCTTCACATTGAAAAGTAAACATAGATGTTTGTGTTTCTCAGTGCAACAGAATTTATTACTGGAGATGCCTTGATGTCTTGCATTCATTCCTTGGTGGCAGAGAGGTGGCAAATTACTAATTTCATGAAAGATGATTTCAGAAATATCTGAATTTAAGTTTAGAGTCCTAGTGCTCTTGGTTTAAGGTAAATGGGCCTACTTGTCTACTTTTTATACACAGAAAATGATGTATGTGTAATTCCGTAGATTAATGAATAATCTCTCCATGTCTTCTTACAAAATATAAGAGACGATTTAAAGTATTAGTTGATTTTGAAGGTTGTAACTGACTTTATGAAAACATTTGCTTATTTCACCATAACTGCAATTACAAAAAGGCCACTGTCAGGAGCTTGCTTCAGATCCATGCAAAAAATCTCCACACTCCCTATTCTTTTGGCAGTTATGAAGCCAGGGATAGGCTAAAAGGATAGGCTATCTAAAAATGTAAGCTAAAAGTAAACACATTGTGTCTCCATAATTGCCAATATACTCCTGAAATATGAATTTAGTGGTTTATAAATGTACTTACTGTAGACGAGATCTATAGCATCCCGTTAGGACTCTAAATTAGCGGTATTCATGTTTCAGGAGGAGCACGTGAACTTTTTAGCTGATTTGCTGCAGTGACAAGTAACTTTTTTCAGTTAAGATGTATCATTGAATTCAGTTTCATATTCTCCCATGAGAAATCCATTCTATAAAATAAAGATGCGCTGAATTAAAATTTCATGTAATAATTCTTAAAGAGCTTCTTTTTTGACCAGTTATATATTTGAAAAACCCTTAAATCTCATCTAATATGATTATATGACTTGAAAGTGAGCATTACAGCGTAGACCAGTATCTCCATCACTGTGGGGGATGGGGCAGGAGGATTACACATTTCAGACCCACATGGGCTGTGATTTAGCTCATGGCTTGTTTTATTTTGTTTGTTTATTTTTTTTAAATCATCTTGAATTCATAATAAATAGAGATCAAACACAGCCAATTTACATTTTAAGACCTTTGTTTTGTAACATATTAAAAAATAATCTGTACTCTGGTGTTCTTTTTTAACATTGTGACAAATAGCTGGATTAACTTCTTTAAAAAAAAGGAAATATTTGTATTTATGAAGAAATGTAGACATATATAAATATGTAACTTATACTTTGCCATTTAAGGTCCTTTTATTATATAAATCAGGCAGCAGAAGTTGTGGGTAGTTTTTCCTGTAGTTCATGGAGGTATTCAAAACAGTGTTTTCAGCGTATAATAAGAATCTGCCAAATGTGTCAAAATCTTCAAGTTATAGACAATATCAAAAATTAAATTTTCTAAGCTCCAATTTACAAATATATGTCATTTTCATGCTACATTACATACATTCTATGTAAATGAGGCTTAAGGGTACATACGTTTTGGTGCTACGTATAAGCTTTGTTGCCACTGACAACATCATTAACTTAATGCTTTCAGATACTTGATGAAATAACACATATTTGAGACTAGATTCTAGCACAGGTCATGGCCATGTCTCAAGCTCAGTTGTAGTTGTATAAATTCCAGTCTTCATGCCACCAAGAATGCATATACTCTTATTGTTTTATTTTTACAATCTCATATTTAAGCAAGTTAATTGCTGGTATTTATCAGACACAGACTACACAGTACCTCATGAATATCAAGGACTTGAAGCTTCCCTAATACTTTAGATTTTCTTTTTCAGTCTGAATTGCTCACAGTACCACCTGGTTGGAGGTCATCGAGTTTGAGTTATGCGACTTGGACTTTGCATACAAATGAGCAAACAAAACAATTCTTGAGATGGCTGAACTTGGTTGTTAACTTGACATACCTGAGAAGAGGGACCTTCAACTTAAGAATTTCTTCCATCAGCTTGGCCTGTAGGCATGTCTGTAGGGCATTTTCTTGATTGGCTATTGAATGTAGGATGGCTCAACCCACCGTTAAAAGTGCCATCGCATCCCACAGCTGGTGTGCTGGGGCTGTACAAGAAAGAGAGATGACTTGTGAGTCTGGATGCTGGCTAGTCAGCAGTGTTTCCCTGTGGTCTCTGCTTCAGTTCCTGCTTCCTGGTTCCTTCCTTGAGTTCCTGCTCTCATTTTCTTGATGATGATCTGAGACAGAGTGATGTAAACCAAACAAGCCCTTTCTTCCTTCAAGTATGATCTGGTCAGTGTTTCATCACAGAAACAGAAATGCAAACCAGGATGGCCCTTAGTCTTTGCTATTTTGGCATTGTGTTCTGTAAGTTCATAGAGAAATAGTTTTAAAAATATTTTTTAATTTTAGTTTATGTGTATATGTATGTGCCTGAGTATATGTGTGTGCACCATGTGCATGCAAGGTTCCGCACAGGTCAGAGGAGGCATCAGTTGCCCTGGAACTGGAGTTAGAGGCTGTTGTGAGGCATCCACCATGTGGATGCTGGAAATCAAATCAAGGTCCTCTGCAAGAGCAGAAAGTGTTCTTAGCAACTGACCCACCTCTCCAGTGCCAGGAAACAGTTTTTTTGTAAAGAAACTGCAGCTCCTGAGAACTGCTTTCATCCCAAGTTTGGACCTTTAGCACTACTTTGCTGTTTGTAGTGATTGCACACATGTCGCTGTCTAGAGGGTGGAGAACACATCTAAGAATAGAGCTTCATTTACATTCTGCTTCTTTATTATTCTCAGTCATGTTTGTAATTGAATGATTTTTCTACAGAATCAGGTAGTCTGGTCAAGCAGATAAATAGGGCTACTTTAAAGTCAACGATACCATTATAATCTTTTTATGACTCAGATTTATGGCTTTTCGAAGTATGTTTGCACTATGCAATTGCTGATTTATCATTGGCATTTCCCTCATTATAGAAAAACACTTCACAATGTGCATCAATGTGAAATGTCTGTAGTATTCCAGACCAAGAGGTGTGCTTTTACTCCAGACTTGTAACTGGGTCAGATTAGCAGCTATATAGGACATAACCTAGATGTTGATGTATGTTGGTTTTAATCACTTTTGTTGGATGAGGTCAGGGTCTACTTATGCAAGGCGAATTAAAGTGCAGAGGAATAGAAAAACCGAGCAGAGATCTCAACCTCACACCCCCTCATGTGGAAATCATAATCTACTGTGATTGTTTTTCTTGCTAAACCTACTATACAAGAACAAAGTATAAATATCTGTTTCAAGGAACAGAATATTTGGGCTAGGATTATATGAGCTGTTGCTTTAACTTCATTTCTCATAAAAAAAAAAACCCAAACATGTCAATCTTATAATGACTAAGCCCCAAGCACCTTGTTGTTCCTGTAGGTATAGGTCATAAAGTTATTTATTTAATACCACTGGACATAGATTGTAGATTGGTGCCTGTGGGACCACGTTGGAAGATCCTGGCCACCCTTAGAAACTGGTGTCTAGAGATTCTAATGTCATTTATCTGGTGTCATGTGCCTAGGCTTGTTCAAAGTGATTATAAGGCTCAGCCAAGTTATTTTGGTTCTTGTATCTCCATTGTGCCTAGTAGTTTAGTGAAAGTTGAACCAGCCAGATACTTGGTCGAAATGTAACATATGCACAGAAGATGGGGAGTGAAAATCTAGTGAGACAGTTGAGAGAGAAAATGTCAGTGTCCTGATGCAGGGGAGGCTTGGAGCTAAGGAGATGCCTGGGTGTGGAAAGGTGGGCCTGAGGACTGGCTTCGTGCTGTGCCAAGTCTTTCCATCATGTTCACAGAATGGGTCCTGCACAGGAGTGTAGAGACTGAGTGACAATATTTGAGATGCTCCAACTTCATTGTTCCTGCTTTTAATTTGATCATATTCAAATGTACAAAATTAAGACTTCACTGAAAGAATATGGCTGGTTTTCATATTCTCAAGCCAGAGGAATTACTTACTTTTGACTCTTTGTTATAATGTTAATAAGCTATGCTTACTTCTTTTTTATAGCAGTACAATAATTACTTGACATTTGTATACAGTCTTTTATAAGATACACACTGTTAATGAACATAGATGGATTCCCAGCTTAGTTTAGAAAATATTTTTTAACAGAAACTGTTCCCTCTGGAAGTGGTTAGAAATAACCATCATTTTAATCATACATTTAATATACTTTCATTAATGAATTTAATTTACTCTGATGTTTAATTTCAAAATAAGATAAGTTTAGCATATGTCCTTTTTTAGTAATCAGTGAATATAAGCTATATATTATGTTTAATTTCAAAATAAGATAAATTTAGCATATGTCCTTTTTTAGTAATCAGTGAATATAAGCTATATATTATACTAGATGCATGGAAACATTTCATTTTTAAGTGATAATGGCTTATTCCCGGGCTTCCTATAGTCTGCTTCTACATCTAGTTATTTATAAGCAAAATTCTATGATAGGGATCCCAGGTGGTAAAAGTCCTATACATTGATATTCCTTTCCCATTTGAGGGTAGCTTTGATCTTGTTAGTGATGTGTCCACCCTTGTGTGGGTTGAGTGAATGCAGTCATCATTTCTAGATGCATTCAGGTAACCTTTGTACGTTGGCTGCTCCATCCTATTCCAGAGAAGCAATTACTCCCTCAGCACTGAGAAGTTGACGACTTTTAGCCTCTTTCCCCTGCTTCCTCTCTTCCTTGTGGCTGTGTTTTCCTGTTGTCCTTGCCTGCCACTTGGAAATTCAGCTGCATGCTCCACAGGAAATGGTCTCATGGGGAATCCAAAGTTTAGGATCCTTTCTTCTCTGCAACTCCCTTTAAAAATGATCGGTCCATTTCTTACTGAACTGCCAATGACTTTGCTAGTTTCAAATGCAAATTGGACTAGGTGGTGACATGGTGTTCACTCTCACAGACTACAATGCTAATGACCCAGACACTTAAGGGTTAGAAGCAGCCAACGGAGCTTAGAAATGGTTAGAGATCAGAAATGATTTTATTTCATTCAATTTTCATGTCTGCCTGTGATTGGTTGCCTTTATTAGTATTGGCTTCTGGTGAGGTAGAGCAGCATATGTCAAAAATCATTTACCTCCACCTAAAACATAGAAGAAAAATAGAGAAGGGAGAGGAAAGATGGTGCTCCCCTTTCCCTTCGAGGGCATGCTCCCAAGGCCCAGGAAACCTTCTCTAGAGTTCATCTCCTGAAGTTTTCATCATAGAAGTCTGAAACCAAGCATTTAGAGCACAGGTCTTGGGGAAACATGCCAAATCCAAACTTGAGAAAGAGAAAAATAGTTTTGAGAGAAATATGAAATTAGTCAAGAGTGCCGCACATTGCGGGAAGGACATTTAGGTCAGGGAGGGGCTGGTGGGATAGCTGGGTGGATAAAGGTGCTCACTGCCAAGACTGAGCACCTCTGTTCAGCGCCTGGATCCTGTGTCATGGAAGAAGAGTTATCAGCTCCACACATTGTCCTCTGATCTCCATGTTCTGTGCTGTGGGTAATACACATGCATGTGCTGCACACATTCCTACATGGAAATAAATGTAAAAATATTTTTTAAAATTAGGTCAACGAATTTGGCAATTGTGTCTTGATGACCTTACATTTCTGGATTTAGTGAATGACAAGAAGAGATGCCAACGGGTGGTGGCTGAAGGTGTAAGTTGCCAGTGAATGAAGACAAATCCAGCTACTTTCATTAAGTTTGTCAGAGAAAAGAGAGAATAAATGGATGTCAGCTCCTCAAAGAAACAACTTACAATGAAATGAACTTGATACTTGTAGCTATTGATCTAAAGATCTAGATGAGGGTGGGGAGTTGAAATGACTCTATTTATCAAAGTGGATGGTTTTATGTCTCCATCACTGCTAAAGTTTTTGGGGAGGGAGGATCATGAGCTCTTTAACATCCAGACTCCTTCTTCTTACCACTTATGGTTTTAAAAGGAACAATAATTTACTTGTAGTAGTCCAGGAAATAAATAAAACCTTCAATTAGAATATACTTCAAATAGAAATCTCACTTCAAAATGATATAAAATATTGAATGATTTTAAGTATGAGATCAACCATTATATAGCATATGTTGTTAAAGTTACTATCTTTAGGAATGTGTTGCTAACTAAATTATGTATGGTCTTCTTACTAGACGTGCTGAACAGAAAATTCCCCAAGATAAAAACTAGGTTTGAATTTAATAGGGAAGTGATGTGAAATGATTAGACACCTGAGTATAGTATGACTCAGTTTCCCACTTTCACCATTTGCCACTTATATGATACTGCCCAAGTAACCAACATCAGGGGTTCTAGCCTGCCTCTTTCATAGAGCGTGTGTCTTAGGGTTTTTTTTTTTTGTTGTTGTTGTTGCTGTGAAGAGACATCATGACCATAGCAACTCTTATAAAAGGAAAACATTTAATTGGGATGTCTCATTTACAGTTTCAGAGGTTCAGTCCATTATCATCATGGTGGAGAGCATGGCAGCGTGCAGGCAGAAATTGTGCTAGAGCTGAGAGTTCTACATCTTTCAGGCAACAGGAAATTGGCTGAGACACTGTGTGGTATCCTGAGCACTGGAAACCTTAAAGTCCGCCCCCAACAAGGCCACACCCACTTCAACAAAGCCACACCTCCTAATAGCACCACTCCCCTATAGGGGCCAATTATATTCAAACTACCACCGCATGTCTCTTTTTTATATGAGCTTATTTAACCAAGATATAGTGATGCCCCGTAAGTGGTAACAGTTCATTAAAAACCATGGCAAAAAACCATGAAAACTAATGTCGTCCTCACCTGAGGTCTTATGAGTTTTCTGGTGACTCATTTACAGGTTTCATAAGTAGACATTTCATTGCACTTAATGGAATCATGATCTGTTGTACAGGCCTACGTTTTGCTTCCTGAGAAAGGGGACTGAATTATTCAGTAACTCTCGAGTAAAATGTTAAACAAAAGATCAGTTAGAATAAAAGTGTTGCACTCTATATTTTAGCCTTTTCCCTGTTATTTCTGGTTAGAAATGAATACAAACTCGATTTCAGTCTAAATAGATCCTGTAGCTGACCTAAGCAAGGTGGGTGGCCATCCAGGGAGAGTCGGTGAGGAAGATCCGGGTGTTATCCTCAACCTCCTCAGCTCGAGGGTAGGAATAGTGTTGAGGAAAGCTTGGGGTGATGTATCTTGCTAGAAATCGAAAGGTCAGGAGCATCTGGATTTATTTTTAGAGATGGTATCCTGAACGTCAACCTCCTATATTTGTACAGTATTTGTTAAATTCTGTGTTCTTCACTGTACCACACACAGGTACTCGGTTTGTAATAATTAGTATTCTTTTGACTGGGGGAGTAGAAAGGAGAAAGGACGTCCTGTAGTAGATGGCCTTGGCTTTGAACCAGACTCATTGAACATGGTGGACACAGCATGTGCCAGAATACAGAGGACAAAGTAGGTTCAAAGAAAGACTCAATCCTTTGCTCCCTGGATGGGGCAATGCTTTCCATGAGAAACAAAGATCAACAAGATGCCGTAACAGGTGATAGGCACCACCTAGTAAAGTTTTGCTATCTGTGTGCTTCCACTGGCTCCAAGGACATGGAAGAGCCTCTCTGCATGTTTCTGCAGCATAGTCTACAGAAAGAGAACAGGTATATGGGAGGATCCAGTGCAGAGGGGTATTTGCGGGGAGATCAGAAGCACTTTCCTACTGAAGATGTACAAATGGGATGACATTTGGGTTCTGCCCACCGTGACCCTTGATAGCATCTTTGTCTTAGACTATATGGTTGCTAGATAGTGTCAAATATTCCCTCTGACATTTTTATTCTTTTTTCTTTATTAAGAAATGTTTTATTCATTTTACATACCAACCACAGATCTCCCTCTCATCCCTCCTCCCACGCCCCAGCCTCCTCCCCCACTCCCTATCCTCTCCTCCAAAAAGGTAAGGCCTCCCATGGGGAGTCAGCAAAACCTGGTACATTCTGCCGAGGCAGGGCTAAGCCCCTCCCTCTGCATCAAGGCTGTACAAGGTGTCCCACCATAGGGAATGGGCTCCAAAAAGCCAGCTCATGCACCAGGGATAGTTTCTGATCCCTCTGCCAGGGGCCCCTCAAACAGACCAAGCTACACAACTGTGCTTCTGACACTTTGAACACACAGTAAGGACCCCAGACTGCTAACTGTGCCGTGAGAAAGCCATTGACAGTCGCAGGCAAAGACAAAAGTCCTTCACAGGGGTAAACGGCCGTTTCCCTTCATCTTCCAGCATTCTTGTTCCTAGTAATAGCACTTAGTTCTAAAAAGGGAGGTCACAGCAGTGTCGACATAACATTACCCTCTGTTTCCTGTTCATGTATTTATTTGGTCAGAATATTTTAAAGGCTAGCAAGCCAAGCATATATTCCTCTCCCGGGAGAGGAAGGAACTGAGGATAACTCGTAAGTGAACACTCTGATGGACACATTCCTTCTTCCCCTGTGCTCATATTGATCACTATTATATCCTCAAACACTCCTTTTGAGCATGTAGGACCCAGTGCCGTGGTGGCGCCAGGATAGAAATGTTTGATCTGCCCCCTCTGGTTTCCTGCACTTATTTTGACATACCAATCCAATTCTATAGCTATATCTCTATGCAGCCAACAAGACTGAAACCACTTTTAGGGAATCCCACTCTCTTATTGGTTTCTTACAGTCAGCCAGTCACATAAAGGCAACTCAAGAAAATATACCTATTTTATTTAATTTTAACTTTTTCTAGAGTGTCATACATGAGTACTGTGTTAATTCCCCCTTCTCTCTCACTTCCAACTTCTTCTGTGTCCCCCAGTTCCCTCTCAGATTGTTGACTTCTTTACTTATTCCTATTAAACACACACACACACACACACACACACACACACACACACACACACACACATGCCCTCCCGAATTCATTTAGTGTTATTCTCAAGCATATGTGTATTTAGGGCTGACCACGCGGGGCTGGATAACCTATGGAGAGGTTTATCCATGGAGATTGTTCTTCCCACAGCAGCCATTAGCCCTTCATCGAGGGGTGGAGCCCTGTGAGATTCCCTTCGTTCACACTGACATATCTATTTGTGTAGTAGTAGGCAAGTTTTATTCGGGCAACTCTATTGTTCACATGTCGTGGTTATACCTTCCTTGTCCTATGCGGAAGACCCTATCTTCCATGAGGCAATTTAAAACAGCCCCATATGATTAAGAGTCAGATGGTAGTGGGTTGAAATTCTGTCTCTGTCATGAGTCATTCCCTAAAACAATCGACATCAGGGGTCAAGTTAGCTTTCATTGACAAATGGGGGACCTCGCATGGAGAGAAGTTAAGGAATGTGCAAGGACCTCACAGTTCAGCACTACAGACCAAGAATTTCAACCTACTAACACTTGGCTTTCAATCACATGGGACTTGTTTTAAATTATATTTATTGTCTGTTCTGGCACCAGCCTTGTGTTTATGATCATTTGGGTTTCAGTTTGTTTGTTTGTTTTGGAGGAGATGAAACAGATGGACGGGAGGATGGTAGCAGGAGTGGATGGGACAAAAAATCCTGTTGCACATAACTTGCCTTTTCACGTTTTATCAATGCTGCTGTTGCACCAACTTGAGGTCAGAAATTAAAGTGTTCCTCAGCATCAGAAGGGCCTGGGCCATTTGTCTGAGAGGTTTGTCCTCATGAGGGGATCACTGGGGAGGAAAGAAGAGTACGTGTTTAACTAAGAGCATTGACTAAGTCTTTTTCCTAGACAGTTACGTTCCTCTCAGACTGCTTCGAGAACAGTGGTGCTTCGTACAGCTTGCACCCTCAGCAGGGCTCGAACCCTGAGCAGGTAGCAAATACTGAAGATGTTATCCCAGCCTCAGCCATCAGCTCTCATCCAAATCATTCTTGTGCTAGTCTAGTTGACATGTCTGGCAGAGATCTTGAACTTGGTTTCCAGAGAGGAATTTTTTTAAGGCAATGAGGATAAGTTCCACCTTAAGAATCAGAGAAGCTGTTGGGAGTCATCTGGGGAAAAGAAATATTCTTTAAAAGGTCAGTCTGAATTTGAAACCATGGAATAGCAGGATTCTTTTGCCTAGAAAGAACGCTGGTTGCTCTAGGCCATGAGGTAAGAACTGGTCCGCAGGCAAACCTCCCGAGGCACTGGCATCTTGCCCAAGAGCCAGCAATGCAGTGGACAAGTAGGAGCTCACACAGTGGAACCTGGAGTGTCTCTTCTGCCCTGCCCCATGGGCTGTCCAGAAGTGAGTGTTTGTATCTTGTCTGCCACTTACATTTTTGAGAATTTCATACACAAGCACTGTATTTACATAATGTCAACCCACCTTTTTACCCCAGCCCTACTCTTCATATACTCTTTTTACTCTCTCCCAAATCCATGACTCTTTCTTTTTAAATTATTATTGTTACATATAAAAATGCCTGTATGTATATGTAGTGTGTGTGTGTGTGTGTGCATGTGTGTATGTATATATATGTGTGTATGAATATATGTAACCTACTGAATCCACTTAGTGCTGTTTGTATGTACATGTGTTTAGTATTGACCACTTCAGATTGGATAGGGTTTCTATTGCCGTGACAAAACACCACGACCAAAAGGCAAGTCAGCAAGAAAGAGTTTATTTGGTTTATACTTCTGCATTGCTCTTCACCATCAAAGGAAGTCAGGACAGAAACTCAAACAGGGCCAGAACATGGAGGCAGGAGCTGATGCGGAGGCCATGGAGGGGAGCTGCTTACTGACTTGCTCCCCATGGCTTGCTCAGTCTGCTTTCTTATAGAACCCAGGACGACCAGTCCAGGGATAGAACCACCCACAATGATCTGGGCCCTTCACCATCAATGACTAATTAAGAAAATGCTGTACAGGCTTGCCACAGCCTGATCTTATGGAGACCTTTTCTTCCCCCACTTCCCACTACTCTTCTTTTTTTATTAAAAATAGAGTCTTCTCTTAAAAAATACACTGCAATCGCAACTTCTCCTCCCTCCACTCATTCTAGCTCCCTCCACCTCCCTTCTCCTCTAATCCACTCCTCCTCCATTTCCTCTTCAGAAAAGAGCAGGTCTCTAAGAGACAACAGCCAAACAGGACAAAACAAGATACAATAAGGCATGGTGTAATTCAATAGGAGGAAAAGAGTCCCAAGAGCAGGCAAAAGAGTGAGAGTCACACCTGCTCCCATTGTTAGTCTTGTAAAAACACCAAGCTAACAGCCACAAGGCACATGCAGAGGACCTGGTGCAGGCTGGTGCAGGCCCTGTGCAGGCCCTGTGCTTGCTGCTTCAGTCTCTGTGAGCCCACATGAGCCGTGTTGAGTTGATTTGGTTCAGTAGGCCATATTCTCCTGGTGCCCTCCATCCCCTGTGACTCCTATAGTCTTTTTTCCCCTTCTTCAGTGGGGTTCCCCAATCACTGAGGGGAGGGACCTGATAGAGACCTCCAATTTAGATTCTCTCTCTGTATAATGTTCGGCTGTGGATCTATTGCCATCTGCTGCTGAGAGACGCTGCTGCTGATGACTGGACAAGGCACCAATTGATGAGTATAGAAGAGTATCATTCAGAAACATTTCACTGATTTTTTTTTTTTTTTGGTCTGTCATGTTTGGTTCTACCCTAGGTCTCTGGGCTATCCAGTCTCTGGTTCCTGACTATCTAGGCAGTGTAGGCATGGGCTCCCTCTCATGGTGTGGGCCTCAAGTTAAACCAAACATTGGCTGACCACTCCCATAAATTCTACGCCACCATTGCCCAGTAAATTTTGCAGGCAGTCCAGAGTGTAGATGGGGTGGGGGTGGTGGCTTGGCTGATGTCTAGGTTACTCTATCTGTAGCCTGCAGCTCATTTTTCTCTTACTGAAGAGACTAGAAATTAGGGGTGAGGGCTCCATGCAGGCACCAGCTTGACCTCTCTAATGAGCTGTGTGGATGTTGTCCTTGGCAATGGGGCCCTGCTGACAGTTTTCAGAGAGTGACCTTCTGTCCTAGCATCAGCTTGGCTTGTTTACAGATCTCCCCTGGACCTCCCAGATCAACAACTCAGCTAAATGTAACCAAGTCCCACCACTGGCTTGCCTGGCTACAAAAGATGGCCAGTTGAGACTCCCTATCCTCTATTACTAGAAGTCCTCACTAGGGTCGCCCTGATAGATTTCAGTGCTCTAGGTTTCCACACCACCTCCCAAATGCCTCCCAATTTCATCTGTCTCTCCCCCCACACTCTCTCCCCCATTCCCCCTTACTTGATCCCTCCGACTCCTGGTGCCACAGAAGTCATTTCTTAATTGAGACGTCCTCCTTTCCAATGACTTTAGTCAAGCTGACATATAACTACCCAACACACCTCCTAACAGCTATGGTTGCCTGTAGTTCTTCGTCCAGGGTAGGGGAACTTTGTGAAATTCCCTCTGTCCACACTGGCATGTCAGTAGGGCATGTTACTGCCCATTCTGCGTCACCATTATGCATGTCTTATTTGGGCAACCATGTTGGTTGGTATTTGGTATGTACCACTTCCCCTTGATGTCTAGAAGACACTGTCTTGTTTCAGGCATCTTGATCCTCTGGTTCTTACCATCTTTATTTCCTCCTTTGATTTTTCCCTGAGGCTTAGGTGTTGGGTTACAGTGTAGATGTATCATGTGGGGTTCCCCCCACCCCAACCGCCTACCATCATTTGTTGTCTGTATTTTGATCAGTTGTGAATCTCTTCATTTTTGAAGTTGCCAATTATTCAGTTATGCAGCCAAAGATGTGATTGTTCTCAATCTCAGGAACTGCATCCTTGAAGTGGTGAGTATTTGACTAGCTTTAGGCTTTTTTGTTGTCCTTATGACTAGGATTGGATTTCTACCACCACCCCCTTTATCTTCCTTCCTTTAATTCTTCTTCCCTGTTTTCATTTTCTGTTTTTGTGTCTGGGATTGAATCTTGTGCCTTGTGCATCTAAGAAATTTCTGGCCCCTTGAACTATGTTGCTAGCCCTTGGATTTCTGAGATAGGGTTTCACTATGTAGCCCAGGCTGGCCACAAACCCAGGTCCCACTTTCTTGGGGCCCCAGAGAACTCACAACAAATGTGTACCCCTAGGCTCAGCTTTACCTTTTTGAAGAAAGAAAACATTATGAGTGAGTACCTGAACACTTCTGTGTGTCTTATTTAGTCTTTGATAAATACATTTTTCATTTCTAAATTACTTCAAAATTTGAAAAACTAAGAAATCTCATTGATCATTATGTTGTCTCACACTTCATGAAAATTAATTCTATTATATTGGTTGATTTAAGATCGTGCCAATTAAGAATGTAGCATTTTTTATAACTCTTGTCTTAAAATTTTAGGGACCATTTCTCAATTCTTGTTTTTAAAAGGAGCAATTGGAATCTCAAACAATTTTAAAAAGTGGTAATTTAAATGCAGGCTTTAACTTAAGAAACATTTTTAGTGATATGGCCTTATCCTAACTTTTATTTTTCCTGTATTCACAGAGGAGAAAAGAGAGCAGTGGGTGACTGTAGCTGACACAGCAAATGTGCAAAGATGGAAACTGATGCTTTATGAATAGACTTGTTTTTTTGTCTAGTACCTGCTAGAAATCTATGAATCACTCTAGGAAATGATGTGCAGTATTTATTCATATACCTTAATTAGATGGATGCTTAATTTTCTCACAATATTTACTTTAAACAGATAAGAGCAAAAGTCTAGCAATAAAAATTTTCAGTTTCCACAATCATTGTCATCATTGATCATTGTTATTTTTTTTTTTCAAGACTGGGTTTTCCTGTGTAGCTCTGGCTGTCCTGGAACTTTCTTTGCAGACCAGGTTGGCCTTGAACTCACAGAGCTCTGCTTGCCTTTGCCTTCTGAGTGCTGACACTAAAATTGTGCACCATCCTATAAGATCTGGTGATCGTGATCTTATAGTGAGGTAGCTGGCAATCCTCAGGGACACTCAGCTGTCTGTCTTGTCACACAGATCATTAGAAGATCCATAGAAACATTAGTTTGTTATAGATATAAAAATATTCTGTCTTTATTCAAGTGTATGCATCACCTAAATGGCCTGGCAATTTGGCATTCACAGGACATTATTAAGTTTCTGATCTTTCTCACAAATAGAGCAGAGAAATCAAAAAATTATACAGGAGTGCTTCTATGTTTGTCCCTTGACTATTAAGAACAGGTCTTAGTCAATGTCATGCCTTTTCTGCTCTGGGATACTTTATATGTCCTAGAACCTATTTTTATTCTGGTTAAGAAATATCATGTCTGTAAGTGATGCATTGAATGAAATAAATGATCAAAGTGAATTTCCCAAGCAGCTGTTCCACCAAGTTCCCTTCAGCTTCTCCCACTAACAGTAAAGGACACTGCTGTTAGCTGCCGGTGAATGTGTGAATGTAATATGTGGATCCAAGGACAAAGATCTGAAGGTGCTCCGAAGAACACAAGCGTCTTCTCAGAATTATCACCTGGGCTGTTTCTAAAAAGGCTTCCATCATTGCTGACCCGATGCACAGCAGAATATTTTAATATCTCAATGTGTGAGCCCTTCCTCTTGGAATGCATTTCATCACTTAGTTTTTGGAACCTACATGAGAGAAAAGACATAAAGTAGAGGGACAAATGCATATTGTTTTTTTAAAAATAGATATCTGGTGGAAGTAGTTCTTGGATACTTTGAGCCCTGTTATTATACGGCAATGGTAATTTAGTCACCAAGATAAAAGATACCCCACAGTGCACCTTGTAAAAGGAGGAATAAATAATTAGCCATTTCATCATGTGTGACTCACATATGGACGTGGAGCAGGCACAGAATTTACCCTTAAACAGTAAACAAGAGAGAGGAGGACAGTGGGGGAAGCCTAGGAGAGGATTGGTCCCTTAGGTACATGCAGATGAGAATAAGATGAAAAGACCTATCAATCTCTTAATCCAGGAGCTGCTGTGCTTAGAGTCCATGAGCAAAAAAGATTTTATCATCAGACTTTCCTTTGCCAATGGTCTTGGCTTCAACCACTAAGAGAAAATTCTATTTTACTCCCAGCCTGAAGACACTCTTCATAGCGCCCCCACCCCAGGGTCTTCCTTTTGAATTATGTTCAGCTCTAAGTCACATAATTACAAAAATACCAGCTTTATAAAATATGCTGTTTGATGTCTTTGTTGTTGAACAACGGCTCTTCATATGAGAAATATAAACACAGTATTTTATTTGTACATGCTTCTTCATGGCTAATTATGGGTTTGAAAATAACAAACAGCAGCATAATTACCCCATAGCTTGCATTGGGGTTGTGTGTTCCTTAATCTGGCCCCTTAAAGGAAGAGATAACTGTTCCTCTGTGAACCTTGCCAAGGAACCAGTCTTAAAGCTGGTTCCATCTAGGTCCCTGTTGGTTTCTGTTTGGTAGTTTATGGCTGTGGAGAATCTGGAATGGTGCACTATTGCTCTGATGGATCCTAGAGTGAAGAAGTGGTTGACCAAGAGAGAAAAGATTTTAGTTAACTTGAAAATGCAAAAGGATTCATTGACAAGTTGCTGGAACCTTTTGATTAATCCAGCTGATGGAATACAAATGTGGATGTGGGTTTTGTTGTTGTTATTGTTAACAAGATCTTACCCAGACATCTTGCCTTGAATGGCAGAGCTTCAAAATGTTACGGTGAAGAAGTTACCTGTGTAGACTGGGTAGTTTTAAAACCTCAGTAAGTGTTTGAGAAACTCTTTTCAGAGCATGCCCTTTACTGTTTCGCATTACAGATTTAGTTCATCTAAGGTGATAACTGTTCACAGCACTTAGTGATGTTACCAACAAGAATTAAACCCTATGAAATCACCTGGATGATTATCCACAACTTTTAGATATGGGAGCTAAGACATAACAAAGATCTATCATGCAGGGTTCTCTTATAAAAGATTTATTTTTTTTATGTGGATGAGTGCTTTTCCTGCATGTTTATATGTGTGTTACATGTGTACAGTGTCCAAGGAGGCCAGAAGAAGGCTGCACAGGTGTGCATCACATGTATGCAGTACCCAAGGAGGCCAGAAGAGAGTATGGGTCTCCTGGTTTGCAGTTAACCCTGGGAGTTTAGCTGCTGTGGGTTGAACCTAGGTTCAAGGGTCTTAACACTGAGCCATCTCCAGCCTGGGTGCAGAGTTCTTAGACAAGACATTTAGCAGCCACATTTGTTTGCCAGCACACGTATACTATGTATACACACATCCACATTTTCAAATATTACAAATAATGGAAAAGGATGGACCAACGCCACTAAATGCCAGCTTAAAGAAGAACATTTTGGGTAGCATCTTGGATACCCTACACATGATAAACAGGGTCCTTCCAGCTACCCAGTGCATTGTGGGTAGACAGTCTTATAGCAGCCTCAGTTGAGTCAGTTTCTGGGTTTGGCTGAGTTAGACACAAAGTGTAAATGATAATAAAATAACAAATCTAGAGGAGCAGTTTGGGCTGACTGTGAGCAATACCGTGGAGAGGGGCAGCAGACCCTCTGTGAGCCTGGGGTAGAGAATGTCCTTGCAGTTCTCACTGAGCTGCTCTACAGCATTTCGTGGTCTGTGCATATGTCCTGGTAAAACAGGGATGTGCTGTCCTGGACCATTAAAGCATCAAATCCTATGCACTTACATTTTGAGGGGAAAGTAATTTTAAGGCTGTGCTGACTGTGGAACGCTGATGGAATTCTACACACACAAACACATGTTGCACATGTGCACGCACACACAAGTGTGTAAATACAGACACTGGCATGAATGTATATACATACTTACACATGCATGAGCATACTCACATACCTGTATACACACACACACACACACACACACACACACACACACACACACACACGTACGTGAGCTATAATAGTGAAACTCTGCTTGAAGTCAGTTCATTGATTTGCATTTGTGACTTCAAGCATTTTCAAGTGGATGTGTTTTGATATTCTGCTGCAGCTTATCGCACTTTGGGGGGCAGCATCAATGTTTTCACATATATGTTAAAGTTGTGGTCTTTGATCACATGCCTATGAACTACACTTTAGAATATTGTGGAGCATTTGCGAAAATTTTCACATTTGACCCATTTAAAATATTTTGAGGAACATTAGTAGTTAGCACTCTGAGAAATCACAAAAAAAAAAAAAAAAAACAAACAAAACAAGAAACCTTCTTTATGGTATAATTAGCAACAAGAAATGTCATTTAATAGTTGGGTAGAATTAATTGTCATGATGGAAAGTGTCATCTGCTTTCAGAGGGGTTTTTCCAGATTTTTTAAACATTCAATAACGGGGTCACTATTTTTACAAGTAATTCTACAAACAGAATACTATTACACTCAATTCTTCCTTAATATTTAGACTAAAGTAAAGTATTTCTATTTACTGTTCATCTTTTATAAAATGTAGAGAATTTTATTTATTATTTATCTATTATTATGCAAGAAAATCATAATACCCATAGAGATTCGACTGTGTTGATCATCCAATACTACTGAAGTTCAGAAGTTTTGGCAAGCCTGAACAATAGTCTGGGGCCATGACCAAGGTGCCAGGCTGGGCCATGTCTCACCTTAAGGAAATAAAATCAGTCCCAAGCTCACATGGTTGTTAGCTGACTTCCACTTCCTGTTGAACTAAGGGCCAGATCTCTTTGTTGGCTGTTGGCTGGATGCTGCCCTGACTTCTCAGCCACGCGACTTCTTCACGTGGCTCACAATTTTGCAGTTTGCTTTCTTAGAGATAGAAAGGGAAAGACGTTTATCAGGGAAACAGATGTCGCCTTCTTACGAAAGGTAACTGAAGAAGCGAAAGCCCTCCTATTTGCTCTGTTCCCATTTGTTAGAAGCAACTCACAGGACCCGAGCAATGTGAGGGGAAGAACACAGATAGGTCTGTGAAGCCAGGAATGGATTTGTGGAAGGAGACGTGAGTCCGTCTAGACTGTTGTAGCTCTGCTGCCTTTGATGATTCCAAATTGGGGAAACTGTATTTGATTAGATGGATATTATAACCATCACAGGAAAACACATGCTTGTTTCTTTTTTTTTCTATTTTCAATAAATATTCAGTTGGCAAAATTAACTACAAAGTAGTTCATCAGTATCTTCTAACACAACACGAATTTTACTTCACAAACACAAATAGGATTTTAATAGGCATTATTCTACATAAGGAAATGGGATTTTTTAATCAGTAAAGTATAAAACAGTTGTTTTCAAGTTTTTCATCCAAATTTGTTTTTGTGTGAAACAGATTCTAAAGTTTTCCCTGAAATCATTTTTTTTTTGAAATTTGCTAAAATTATAGAATAGTAGATGTTACATAGATGCTTTAGAAAAACACAATCTGTTTCATTAAAATGTCTTTTTGGGACTGGGCGGTGGTGGCGCACACCTTTTATCTCAGCACTCAGGAGGCAGAGGCAGGAGGATCTCTGAGTTTGAGGCCAGCCTGGTCTACGAAAAGAGTTCCTGTTTCAAAAAAAAAAATGTTATTTTGGATAAAATAAGGAGTCTTTCGGACCATGCTTGTTCTCCTAAAGAGACTGGCATATTTAGATACTGCAGTACCTACCACACATGTCTATCAGTCATCCTGTAAATCTCATTTATCAGGATCGCTACCCACGCCGCTACCATCTGACTGAAGACTGCAGCAGTGGGATTTGAGGTGAATGTGAGGGGGCTTCAGAGGCTGCCCAGGCACTTCCCACTGTTGGGGCTGTGCTCATTGCACTGACCCTTCCCACCGAGCCTGGGGTACTAGGGATGGCTACAACTGCCTTCTGTTTTGAGTTCTGGCTGCTTGTCCCTGTGCTGGTCCTTGTAAGTTTGCTTTTAAGTGAACTGGCTTCCAAAATTCCTACTTACTGTGTAGTTTTGTTGTGGAGAAAAAGAGATGACCTCAGGGGTGGGAAGTGCAGTATGCCGAATGCCGTGAAAGCAGAAAAGCTCGTCCATCAGGATAGATCAGCTGCTATTGAGTCCCCAAACATCCTTTGGAACTCAGTGTGGCCAGGAGAACTTTTACTGAAGACTGTTTTCCTTGTCAATATCCTAGGGTTTCCCCTCCTCATTCCTAGATTTTATTTATTTTTATTATGTGTGGATGGGTGTTTTGCCTTCATGTATGTCTGAGCACCACACGCATGCCTGGTGTCTGTGGAGGCCAGAAGAGTGTGTCATATTTCCTGAATTGAAGTTACACACTGTTGTGAGCTGCCATGTGTCTGCTGAGACTGATCTCAGGTCCTCTGGAAGAGTAACCAGTGTAAGCTCTTTGTACTGAGCCATCTCTCCAGCTCCAATATCCCATGCTTTTTATGGATTGTAATGGCACTCTATCTAGTTACACTCGAGGCTTTCTGAAAGAACAATCCCTTTCCAGAGTATTTCCTTTTTTTTGTGGAAGAAGGAAAAAAGACATAATACTATGTCCCAGCTATGAGAAATCTATTTCTGAAGTGGTACTTGTGGGCAAGATGCAGATCAGTGAGGATATCCTGGATGCATATGCAGAAGGCCTTGGGCTCTGTCTCCAGCAGGCATATACGCAGGAATGCACAGGGAGAGGGAGAAAGGAGAGGGAGATAGCCACTATTAATCAGCCCTGTGTTTGGCAGTGCAGGGAAGATCCTGACTGTTTGGTACTCAGTGACAAAATACACTAGAAAGGTAAGTAAAAATTCAGAGGATCTGGGTTCAACAAAAATGGATTCATAATGAAAGGATTAGCTTACAATTAGTACTAAGAAGTGTTTTTATGTAAATTAATCCAAATCCACCATCATCTTCCAACTTTATATCTGGGATCTCTTAGCAGAATTCCAGAGGATGTCCATGGGACTCTTTGACTCCATACTATCCTAAGGGAGATAATATTTATATAGATGATGGATGTGAACGTTCTATCTGTAACTTTAGATTGTTACTACTTCAAAAGAAAATTGTATGGTCTTTAAGAGTGGAACAGCGTTTTAGATTCCTCTCTCAAAAGCATAGAAGTTAGAGAATTCTGACATCTGAAGTGTTTTCTGCAATGATATTATTCCTCTTCATGCTATGACTTTCATGAGTTAGAAGTATCCAAACAAGTGTGTGATAAAAGAACACTTTGCATTGAAGATGGAAACACAGCAAGAAGCAACCCTGTGAACTGGTGCATGGCTCCTCCTGAAACAGTGTTGGGCAGCCAGAGGCGTGGTTTATGACATTCCTACCTGCCCTGACTCCCAGCTACTCTTTATCATCTGGTTGCTCCATTCAAGGACACAAACTGGTTGCTTCAGTGGGTAAAGAAAGTTGAAATACAATTTTGAAATCCACTGCTACTGTAAAACTGGGGCTCTGGAGAATATGTTACTTCTTGGCATCATCTTGGTATGAGAAGAAGTGAGTGAAAAAAATAACATATCTCATCAGGGCCTGGGTACTGCCCACGCACAAACAGAAAGAGTCAGTTCAACCAAAATTAAGGACTAAAAAAGAGTGTCAGCATTTCTAATGGCATCAGTGGAGTTAGTATCTTCCTGGATATTTGACCTCACTTTCAAGCACATGAACAATGTTCTTCCCAATTTATAATTTCCAATTTAGATCTAGCACACCATGTGAAATGTTCTCCTTTCATTGTATTTGGCATGTAAGTATTCAATCAGTATTTGTTGAATAGTGTTTTGTTTTGTTTTTTTTTTTTTAAAAAGCTAGGTTTAGTCCCATAAATTAAGAAAACAAAAAGATCCCCAGTGGGCAGTGAGATGCACCAAGGCCATCAGAAACATTGTCCTCACAGCAATGTGTACTCTTGAAGAGATGAAGGGTGAGACAGCCATGTTCCTCTTCAGGAGTCGATTTAGATAAAGTCCTGCTGGATCACAGTGTCAAAATCTTATTTGAATGAGAGGAAATGAATTTTAACAGCTCCATCCCTTCATTAGAAAATACATTCTCTCCACTGTCAGACCATTAGCACTTGTTGGGTTTCTTCAGCTCAGATGGTGATTCATGTAATTACTGTATTATGATGATCTTTATTAAAGGGCTGAAGATGGCTTAATGGCTTGTGATGAACAAAAAGAATAAGAAGAGAGAAGGGCGGACAGTTGAACTCAGTCATTGTTGAACAGTCGAGTAAGACCGGATCCTTAGAATTTCACTGAGGTATATTTTAAGAATGACCTATATAATAATGGATCCTCAAATTCTTATTAGCATACTACACAAGGAAAGGAACCCAGCATAATGGTGTGGCTTTTCAGTGTAAACTCATGACTTAATATTATCAGTTTTTTTTGTTTTGTTTTGTTTTTACTGGCTGCTTCAAAGGGCTCTTTTGTGTAATTATAGATTTTTCTTAAAAATATGTGTTTTATTTGTAGCCACTTACAGCTTCTCTACAAGCTGTATTCGGAAGGAAAAGGATAGATGATGCTCATTATCAGTTGCTTGCAGAACCCATTTTGAAACAGGCTTGTCCAGAAAGTGTGTGAAGGAAGAGTGCACACTACAGCCCCTTCCTTATGTTTCTGCACAGTCTCATTAGTTGTGCAGAACACAGTGACCAAATACATTTAGGGAGCTTAGTGGTCAGAAAGAAAATAACTTGTGCCAACACACATCCATGTTTTGTCTTTTTAGGTGCTCAGATGTTTGGATGTTTATTGTTAAGAGAAGTTCCATATTTTATAAAATAGAATCTTTGATCACTACTTAATATTTATTCTTCTTATGTGAAAGTATTTAAAATGCCATTGACATTATTCTCAATTTATTTTCAATTTGATTGCATTTGTAGATTGTTTATGATTTTGTTGGTTCTTAGTTGATTTTCAGTCAGCCTGACCTTCATCTTAGTGGTGGTGGCATCTATATTAACAATATAAATCTTAGAGAGATGAGAGATTGAGTAGTTAGTCCTTGATGGAGAAACATAAGGACTTGAGTTTGATCCTGGATACTCAAATAAAATGCTGGCTGTTGTGATGCCCACCTGAAACCCAAGTTTTGCATGGATGGGAGAAGAGGGAAGGATTCTTTGGACTTTCTAGATAGCCAGTCTAGCCTAATAGGTGAGTGCCAGGCTAGTGAGAGATGCTGACTCCAAATACATGATGCACAGGTCCTGAGGAACAACACCCAAGGTTGACCTACGGTCAACACACATATACACATATATGTATGCTCACCTACATACCTGTACACAAACACACACAGTTTTAGTGGGCAGCTGATAGAAAATGGAACACATAAAAAAAGTTGAAATACTTTGGTCTATTTATGTTTATCAAGGTAATCATTTGGGTTCTTGCTAATGCCAAGTCTGATTCTATGTGTTGGAAGGGGGCCAAGATCTGTATACAAACCCAGTTTTCAAGTCATGAAACAGGAAGTATGAATAGAGCACAGTTGCATAGGCTTTGGGAAAGACGTACCAACAAGATTTGCTTACATCCAACTTTCTTTTGGGCTGGTCATCCTGGGCATTATCATTTAACATTTATACCTTTAAAGTTCATTACTTATAAATTTAGTTTACCTTATTCCTAATAAATAATTTTGAATTGCCCACTGAGAATAATCCAGGTAAACAAATACCAGCATCAGCATTCTTTTTGACACTGGGCAGCAAAGGTAGACAAGACTCAACAAAGTAAGTGGAGACTGACGAGTTAGTGTGACACTGCCACTGTAGGGGACATTTGAGGATGATGTGTGACTTTGACAGTCTCCTTAGAGATGAGCAGACGAATTAGCTGAAGCCTGAAGTCAGCATGGGTGGAAAGGGCAGTGAGCAAGAAGAAGAACAAGGAATGTTTCTTGAGACCATGTTACCTACAATGTGACCCTTGGATCAACAGTATAGAAAGGAAGTTGGAGCTTGTAAGAGCCTCGAGCCTCACTTGGTCTGCTGCACCCCTTCCTCAGATCATGCATTATAATGGGGTTTTCTGATGCTCTCCAACAGCAGACTCCTCAGGCAGCTTAATGAAGGAAACCTGGCTGTATATTCGAGAGCCAGGAGCACACTCAAAGAGTGGAGTATTTTGAAGGACAGGGACGTTAACCTTCAGGTTTTTTGCTTGTTTGTTTGCTGAAAGGCACATGTTCTTCATATGGTTCACATGTTCTGCAAGTTGGAAGTGATGGACATCTGGTCCACTGCTTGCTGAGAGTTCTGTTGTTTAGGGGGTTAGAACTGATCACTGTTGAAGTCAGTCTGCTCCTCTTTCATTGTCCCTGTACAAGGTCATTCTGGGATAAACATCTGTTCAAAATCTCTAGTGACGATGCTGCTCCCATCAGAATATTGTTTAGGTAAATCTACTGGTTGAGAGGTATTATTGTTAGTGATCAAATAATGTGGGGGCCCACTTCAGGGGTGCAGAGTAAGCTACTCCTTCTGTCTATTAAATGCTTTCTTATTTAATTTCAACTGTCAAACAAAGCAGAGTGGATCTTGTGGATTTAAGGGTCAGCAGATCAAAATCCAAACTGTGTGTAGCTTTTCCAATTTAGTGTCAACATCACCGATTGTCTCTGCAAAGGCAGAATTTTGATTGAAGGCTTATCTATCTGCTGAGTCCTGTAAAGATCTATCTAGGTAGCTTTTGTGCCTTTGAGTAACAGCTGATATGCTCAATGGTGCTATTTTCCATTCTGTAATTTGATAGCTTTCATTTAGTAAATTATCCATTATCTGTTAAAAGTAAATAAAGGGTAGACACACATAAAAATGAAGAAAGCATATTTAATAAGTTGTTAAATAACCTTTAGGAATTTGTTTTAAATGTTACTGAACTTTCAGCTTGTTGCCTTCAGTCTCTTAAACATTTTATTTTCATTTGACTAAATCAAAAGCATATATATATATATATATATATATATATATATATATATATATATACATAGCCCTGGGGCTGGTAATAAAACTTTTTATATTTACCTAATGCTATTTAAAGCAATAGATTATATTCCACATAGAGATGAGGCTTCTTCACTCCTTGATCTGAGGTGTTGCTTACATGACCTTGGGAATGTACCAGTGTCAGAAGTATCAATTGTCTATAATCATAAGCAACACATATGATTTCTTAGATTCTGCTCGTTTGTTTGAATAAGTGCCTGTATTTCTGGTGGCAAATGTCCCCCAAATCCTTAAGACTAGCACAACAATCCATTCTCACAGCTGTCTTGTACAAGATACAGTCAATCAGCTACTTTCCCATTCTAATTTATGGATTCATATGACAGTTTGGAGTGTTTAGGGACCATGGAACACCACACATTACCTGCCTGTTGTGGACTTCTGACATGATGAATCCTTGGTCTAGCCTGTAATGGATTAGGCTGTGATGTCTGGTGAAGTTTGGCCTTGGACATAGCTCAGAGTAGCCTCGCTGAAACAGAAAATGATAAAGGACCAGAGTTGTTTTTCAGACAGTAGGCTTGGTTTTCCCCTGTGATAAAAGCAGTGTAAATGAGCGCTTCTCTCAGCTGTGGACTGGTCACCTTTTCTAACACTAACCCATGAATCAACACGTCCTTCCACTCAAAGCTTTAGTTTACTACACTGTAAGTAGGCCTCTCCTTGACCGGAAGTTGGACATGGGCAAACTACCCATACTTCTCTTGAACTGCCCTGTTTCTCTCTGCTTTGTGACTTTTTATGAACACTAAAGCCACAGCTGCATGCTACTGACTTGTTATTTTCATGCAGTAAGGCACCAACTCTGGAAATGTAGACACAACTGGTGAGCCGGGGGTGGGGGGTGGGGGCGTGGGGGTGGGGGGGTCTCAGCTGACTCACTCTCCGAGTAACCTGGCAGAATTAGGAAACAGCAGGCGTGGGGAAATCACTCAGGCAACTTCAAAGGAACCAAAGAGAAGCTGGAAAACATCCTTGCTCTCATTTGGGAACTAAATGTGAAAATTGGAATTCTTTCACAAAATTGACTTTTTTTATAACCCTAAAATATTGGTGACATTTTCACTAAAATGTAAACCAGTCCTTCAAATTATGTGAGAGACAGAAGCTTCTTGAGTGATGGCTCTGTGGCTTTTTATTGTATCAAGAAAGCGACAGGATCTTAAATACATTCTACCCAAGGTCATTCAAAGTCAGTACTGCCCAACAGACCTTTTCATAAAATTAGAATGTTTGCTAGCCTGGCTGCCATCCCATAATGCCTAGCCATACTTGAAATGTGACCTGTAACACTGAACTCAATCTTTTATCTTGTTTAAATTTAGTTGTCTAAAATTTAATTTGAGCATCTGCAGGGAACTGATGGTTATTCTCCAGCTAGCACACATCTAGGCAGTGATAGCAATTCAACTATATGGTGCTGGATTCCCTGCTTACATCTCTGTGGTAGACTCAAGAAACTGTGTGCCCCTGTACTGCAGTAGTGACTAACAGTAAGAGGCAGAGTTGAAATCCACAGCACCAACCATTGCTCCCCACATGAATCAGAGTAGACCACCTTTATTAGGATGTTTCCAGGGATCCTTTGCATCAAATCTGCATTGTGAGATGCCTTATTGTCTGATCATGCAACTATTTATGCCTCAGAAGGGTGGGCCATAGAAGGTGAGATTTGAGGAGCTCACACCATGGCACAATACCCTCTTAGATGAAGAAGAAGACTGGATACATAATTCTTTATATAACCTATGAAGAATGTAGTCAGGCTGCCAAAATTCCAACTTTGACCCTGCAGTTACAAACTGTCAATGGCTAGGCAGTTGCTCAAGGCTTTTGACCCTATTACACTCACCTCTTGGGTTCTTTATAAGGATTAAATAGATCCAGAACAACAAAGCACTTGCCTGTTAGGCTAGTAGAATATGCTCTGTAGTAGAATGCAGCAGCAGCCATCAGCTGTCTCCATGATCTGCTGGGGTCATTAATTGAATGTGAAGTACATTGCCAATGCCTAGGCAAGCATCAGAGGCCTGAGGAGTATATAGATGACCTTGGAGCCTACAGGATTTTTGACCTGGGCATCACTTAGATGACCTTGGCTGGAGGAGCGAAGGGTGTGTCTATGGTAACCTAAACAAAAAGTCAAACATAAATATCACACAGACAGGTTTCTTATTCCCAGTGGTTGGCTACAGATGGATGAAGTAACTCTAAAAGTTATTTCCAGAATGATTTTGAAATGACTAATTACAAAGTTAAGAGATGTTGAAAGATAAAAGATTGTGTGTTTAGTGTGTCTGAGAACTATTAGCTTGAAAGGAGAGTTCTATTTCTTTGTGTCAAATATGTTCAGTATGTATTCCCTGTGCTTCATGAATCTCCAATTTTTTTTTAACCATGAAGCTCTTTGATGAGTCATTTTGAATAACTGAGATCCAATTCAGACTGAGATTTGTTCAATATGAACAAATTCCCCAAAGAGACCTACAAATGGCAGTATCTGTTGGTCAACACAAACTATTCTATTTGATTTTTTTTATATCTAGTTTCTTCCTACCTACACATTTGATCCCAAAAGCAATTATAAATGTACATTATTCTAGATGCCACTTATGGAGTTCTAAAGGCAATAGTAAAATTATATAACAGACACACTTTCACAAATAATTTGATCAGTCTAACCTTTTATTTTCTTATCTCTAGGAGACATGTACCTTTTTTCCATTTCATTTAAATGGTGTCATTGAATATTTTATGCTTTTTTGATTGTGATACCTGAATGCATCAATATTCACATCAGTGATTTACAGAATAGTTTTAAGAATATAACTTCTTCTTTCGTTCACTTTTTTTGAGATAGGGCTTCTCTGTGTAGCTCGGGCTGTCCTAGAACTAGTTCTGTAGACCAGGCTGGCCTTGAACTCAGAGATCTGCCCACCTCTGCTTCTTGAGTGCTGCAATTAAAGACATGTAAGAGCATAACTTCTTATGTCACCTTCCTATATAGTAGAAATACAAAAGGTAAAATATTTTAAATGTATTAATTTATATATTATTCTCATACATTATATCCTAACCTCAGTTTCTCCTCCCTCCACCCCTCCCATTTCCTTCTCTCCCCCTCTCTCCCCCAGATCCACTTCTCCTCTGGAAAGAGCAGGCCTCCCAGGGATATCAACCAAACATGGCATAACAGCTACTGCAAGACTAGGCGCATACCTTCATATCAAGGCTGGATGAGACAACCCAGTAGGGAAAAGGGTCCCCAAAGCAGGCAAAAGAGTCAGAGACAACCCTCAACTTTCACTGTTAGGAGTCCTACAAGAACACCAAGATACACAACCATCACATATATGTAGAGGACCTAGCTCAGACCTTCACAGGCTCCCTGATTGTCACTTCGGTCTCTGTGATCCCCTATGAACAGCCCCCCTTGGTTGATTCTTTGGGCTGTGTTCTTGTGGTGTCCTTGACTCCTCTGGTTCCTACAATCCTTCCTCCCCCTTTTCCAAAGTGTTCTCTGAGCTCCCTCAAATGTTTGGCTGTGGGTCTCTGCATCTGCGGTCATCATTTGCTGGATGAAGCCTTTCTGATGATGATTAGGTTAGGCTCCAGTCTATGAGTACAGCACAATACTGTTCAGAATAATTCATTGACTGTTTTTTTTTTGTTTTTTTTTTTTTTTTTTTTTTTTTTTGCCAGTCCTGTCTGGGCTATCCAGCCTGTGGTTCCTGGTCATCCAGTGTCAGGCATGGGCTCCCTCTCTCTTGGCATTCTCCTCAACTTAGACCATTTATTGGTTGGCCACTCCCACAAGTTGTGTGCCACCAACACCACAGCACATTTTGTAAGCAGTACAAATTGTAGGTTGAAGGTTTTTTGACTGGGTTGATATTCTAATCCCTCTACTAGAGGCCTTATCTGGTTACAGAAGATGGCCTGTTCAGGCTCCTTATCCCCTATTGCCAGGAATCTTCCCTAGGCTCACCCTTGGAGATTCTAGGGAGTTCCCATTGAGCTAGGTTTCCACATTTCCCCTAAAATGCCCCCCCCAATTAAAAAATGGGATCGTTTAAAAAGTTGTCACATGCATATGGAAACAATAGACTATTTCACCAAGGAACTAATAATGATTCATATATGTAAGAAAAAGAAACATTTACTTTAATGATTTACCTACACATTATCTACTTAAAAACTGATAGCAGCTTGTATGGAGATGCAGATTTCTAACTAAAATGTGAAAAAGCATCATTTTTGCAAATTTTATTCCAGTGTTACTTCAAACATTCGGGAACTATTATGGGATATAGGACTGTCATAGCAACAACTGCTTTTCCAGAACTTACTCAGACAGTGTGATTTCCTCTGGGCAGCCTGTGGACAGCCAGGGTGGGATATGCTGTGTAAAACAAATGAAACCAACAACACAAAACAAAATTAAACAAGAATTGAGGGGATTTTTACAGTTGAGTCTTTTTCCTCCCTCAAGAGAGATTTCTTTTTTCTTTTAAATTTTCTTGCGTGGACAATAACATTCCAGAACCACTTTCAGTGAGCAGTAAGAAGTGGTGAAGGGTGGACATGTGTGCACTGCTTTGTGTCATTACTGAACCGATAGAATCAGCGGGTAACGGGGTCTGCCGCCAACCCTCATGACCTTGAGTTTGATGGTTGAGGCCCACCTCGTAGAAGGAGAGAACCAATTCCTGCAAGTTGTCCTCTGACCTCCACATGCATGCACTGGCACTCCAGTGCCCATCTTCCCCCTGAATAAAGAAATACACGTAAAACAATTAGAAATTAAAACGTTCTTGACCAGCTTCCTCCCGGCACGGGCCTTGCCTGAAGCTTGTCTCTGCCTTTGACCGTCGATGTCTGCTCTGTGACGGTACCTTGGAGACAGACGTAGCAAGGGTTCTTTCTCCATAGGAAGGCCTTAGACAGCACCTTCTAAGGCAATGGCAGATGAGCGACAGATGGAAGCCCAGATAATTCTAGATGCCTTGACCCTCATCAGATTGCAAGACCTAAAATTTTATTTGAAATCTGTTGAAGTACGTTTGTACAACTGAACAGTGACTTATTGAATATTTCTTCTTTTTTTTTGAGATATAGTTAAGTCTGGCTTGGAATACCCAATCACTCCATCTCAACATCTTTAGTGGTGGAATTACAGGAATATGCCACCATGCCCAGTATATTGAACATTTTCTTTAGCAAAACATGAGTAAGGGAGGTAAGAGGGGGTCACTCATTTTACATTTGTTGATAAATGCATGAATATGCTGGTGACCTCATTCCTCAGAACCATGTTCCTTAATGGAAAAACAAAACAGTTGTCTAAAACATTCATTTTCCAAGCCAGGAAGCAGTGCAGCAGGAAGAAAGGTCAGCTTCAACAGGAAAGGATTAGGAGCGATTTTAGTTAGGAAGTGACTCTTCAAGTCGAGGAGGAGAAGAATCTCAAATCAGAGAGGAAGGAAAGGACTTCAGGGTGAACAGAGTGCTGAGTGCACACCCAGGGTTGTTGGTGGTGGGTGCTGGACAAGCGGCCCAGTGTCTCACGAGTCGGAGAGTTTGATGCACTGACATCCCCAAGCAGTCTGTGTTTACGTTTGTGTTGTTAGCTCCCTATGCCAGCACCTGACAACTGTTTCCTAATAACCACCTTTCTTTAGTGTTCCCCGATAGATTCTCAGAATTCCAAAGCCCTTACGTCTACTCATCCAATGTAAACACAGAGCGCCAATAAAACACCGACTGAAGCCTGTGTCCTTCAATGAGGCTTAAAGGGAAGGCATACCCCCTTTTCCTATGTGCCTCTATCTGCCGCCTGGAATACACGTGTGGGGTTCAGGAGTTCTGGAAGACTTTGAGGGGCCACACCAGAACCTTTGGATCTCACAGGCCTTAGACATAAAAAGTAAATTAATTGCCTGAAGCCAATATTCCTTGGGAATTCTTTGAACTGAAGATAGTCCTGAGTCACATACTCCATATATATACTGTAGTTCCCACTGAGCTCCACCCTGTTATTGGGACTGGTTTACACGTTAGATACAGGACAAGCTGGAGCTAAGCAACTAAATAGTTAATGGGTTAGACTCAATGTGTGTGAAAGTGGTGTTTCCAAAAATCTTCCCCAGTTTCAACAGAGCTAAGGATTTGGACAAGATCAAGGTGAATATTTTCCTTCTATGGGAGCATACTGGAAGTCTGAAGACACTTTTGAAGAAAATGTCTTGCAAGTTCATCTTAGTATATCAAAGAAAGGGGAATAAAAGTTGTAAATTAAAGATAATGTTCAGCTATCTTCAGACTCTAAGTTATCCACAGAATAGTCTTAAATTTCGACATGACATGAAAAGCAGTGTGGGTTCACAATATTTGCTTTTTGCATTTCATTTTTTTTAATCTCTAAAATGTAGTCCCCGTTTCCTAAGTGTTTCATGACTCAGAATTGTTTATCTAGCTTGTAAATAACATGTCAGAAGATGTTTAAAGCATTCACATGCCGTATTTTGTTGCATTCCAATTCTGCCACCTTGGGCAAGTTTCTCAACCTCCCCTCGACATTTTCCCGGGCAGTGTGGAGGCAGGCAGATCTGACCTCAGCGTGAGCTTCATTTCCCTGTGATGAGTGCCAACACCTGCCTGGGTGATACTGAAAGGAGAAGTGATAGATGTGGAAACAGATTTCAGGAGGGTTTGAGAGACGAGGGCCTTGGACAAGGGTTGGCGGAAGGGTAGAGATGTCAGGGACACTGTTGACCAGCCATGCCATTGTACGAGGTCCCTGGGTGATGAGTAGTGATGTCACTTTCATGTGTGTGGGGTACGAATTAAACAATGAAATAGGCCACAGAAGTACTAGCCCCTTACCCTTGGTCTTATGACGCACCATATATATATATTTCTCCCAGGAGGATGGAAATTATTAGCTTACCTCATGGGGTAGAGGTGGTCCAGCATCCTTGCTGACAGGGCAAGGCTCAGAATCAGACACAATGCAGAAGGCTTTTGAGACTAAAGATAAGGCACCTGCAGGTTCAGGAGAGGGAAGGAAGCCTGCTGTGATCTCTCCCTGTAAGGCAGAACTGCTAATCCTTCGTTTGCTAGAACACAGTAATTACTCACCAGTGAAAGGTGATAGAAGAGGATTTGTTTCCATATAATGACTTTTGTACTCAAAACATCCCTAGCTCCTTACAGATGAGTGATTGAGGAGTACCTCACCATCCTCCCACCTGTTCAGGAAGAGCTGGAGCCCCCAGAATCAGGGATTATTTTAAAGACAAGTGAGATCACAAGGTGGGGAGTGGGGAAGGAGGTGGGGGGAGACTAGCGTGGAGGTGTGTTTGGCATGAATTTAGATGATTGCTTGAATAAAGTAGATTTCAAAAGCACTTTAAAAACTGTTGCTAAGACGTCTTTCCCCAGTGATGCGTCCTGGCTACATTTCATATGAGCATGCTTCCACCCATTAGCAGGAAAGAGTAACACAATTTTAAATGCCTTAAGGAATATGTCCCTAAGCACTCTTTGATTGGGAAAAAGCAAACTGATTTCTAAATGCAGCATGCTTAGCACAGAATAAGAAACCATAGAGAAAATAAATACTGTAGCTGTCAGGGGAAATAAGAACTTGATGTTAATGTTTCAGGTGTGAATAATCCGGGATCCGGTAGAATGCAGGCTCTGATCTATCTGGTGGGTGGTGCCTTCAATTAAACTCATTTTTTTTTTTATTTTGATTTTGTTAACCATGTTTTGGGTGCTCTACAAAGTATACCAATTGTTCACATTAGTGAAGAACTATTGACATCTACACCTATGTGCGTATTGTGAAATGCTTGAACCAGGCATAGTGAACTTTCTTCTTGAGAACTGCCAGCAAGCTGATGCTGACCTCACTGGACCCAGATGCACAGTTAACCAAGTAGCTTCTGAGATGTGAGACGGGGTGATGGTGGACTGAAGAGCTAGCTCAGCCGTTAAATGTGCATACCGCTCTTCAGAGGTCTGTAGTTTGGATCCCAGCACCCATGCCAGACAGGCCACAACTTCTGAAACTCCAGTTCCAAGGGATCTGACATACTCTTGGCCTCTGTGTGCTCCTGTAAACCTGTGGTATAAACACACACACACACACACACACACACACACACACACACACACAAATAAAAGGAGGAAGGGTGGCGGCTGTCTCTTCTGGACCCACTGGTTCTTCTCATCAGTTCACTGGGTGTCCAGGGCTGAGAAGCTGAGTCTAATGAGAACCTTCATCTAACCCTCACATTCTGAGCACAGGTTCAATATAAATACCAAACTGCAACACACTTCTAGAGCGTTATCTACGATGGCTTGTTTCAAACTCTCAGTGTGGGGAACAACACAGACTTTTTAGAAATGCTCAACTGGGAAACGTCTATGTTTGGAGCCTGAGCTTTGGAGGCTACTCTGCAGGTGTGGCTGGAGAACCGTCATTTATGCTAGCCGTCCACGTCAAATGTCTTCTTGAGGTGAGGTGCTGTGTCTAATACAAAGGCCGATGTTACACTGACTCCTGGTCCAGTTTGTGTGGCTGCAGGCATTCAGAGACACTAGACCCTCACCCGCTAGGTCATTGTAACATTTGTGTGCTGGCATTTCTCACCATCTCTCCTCCTTTCCCAGATTCACTGTACCCAGCCTCTTCTGCCTTCATGGGGGGACAATCTGAGTTAGTTGTAGAGGTTTGTTTCTTGGTGCAAAGGTGTGATGGTTGGTTTTATAACTGTGAACCTGACATCACTGAATAACCTGTGAAGGAGTTATCTAGATCAGGTTGGCCTGCGGGCATGTCTGTGGGGGATTATACTGATTGCCTCAATGGATGTAGGAACACTCAGACTGTAAGTGGGCGGCATTATTACTTGGTTTGGGGGCCCTGCAGTGTATCAGAGGATCCTGGCTGAGCACTAGCAATGCATGCATCATTTCTCTCTGCTCTTAACTGTGGATGCAATGAGACAAGGTGTTTTCACTTCCTGCCTTGACTTCCCTGGATGGACAGACTGTCGACCGGAACTGTAGGTCAGATAAACCATTTCACTCTTAAACTGCTTTTTCTGTCAGGATATTTTGTCAGAACAACAGAAATAAGACTAGGACTGAGGGGTGTGGCCAAAGGGCCATAAAAGGCAAGGAATGGGGAGAAGCCAGGAGAGTCTTCTATTTCCTCTTCATCTAGTGAGATGGACCCCGGGGTGTGGGGTGTGTGAGGGGGGAGGTGTTGGGAGTGGGGGGTTTCAGTGTGTGAGGGGGAGGTGTTGGGAGTGGGGGGAGTACGTGTGCCATGGGATCTTGTGTTTTCAGTGTAGTAAGTGGATGGACCAATGGGTGTTTTCATTAATTAAGGTAAATCCTGCTTTCTTGAAAGATCTTTTGCAGAACAGAAAGTTAAGAGGGCAAAGAGGAGTGTTCCGTCTCAGCACTGGGGTGCAGGGGAAAATGCCAGTATGTGAAAAGAGAAATTAACGCCTCCTATTTTCTGCACACCCGAGAATAGAGAAGTGTTCCCTTGCATCGTTGTATGGGTGGACCAGCACTCTGGTATTTGCTCATGGCCTTGTGTTTAACTCACAGAACAGTGTATTTTACAGGGGTCTTATAAATGAACGCAGTTGTACAGCAAAGGAAAATGAGTAGCTGAGTGGTCCCTAGCCTTGTGTCAGAACCACAGAGTGAGATGCTGACCACACGTCTACGTGCAAGGATCAAACAGAAACAACGGGGAGTAGCTCGCAGGTGTGGCTACCGTGCTCTTCTAAATCAAGTTGTGGGGAGGAGGAGTGTGGTCTCTTCCTATGGCTGCCTTCTCCGTCTTCCTGTGGGCTGCTCGCAGCCACATTAAACTGGAGTTAGTTGGTGTTCTTGCATGGTTTCCTTAGGAACCTCTCCAAGGGACTCGTTATAAAGCAAATTGCCATCCCACAGTTAGGAAAGCAGTGCTACACATGAACAATGTTTTGACAGAATTTTCAAATTAAATTGCATACCATATCTTAGCAGAGTTGAAATATCTTAATGTATATATCCCTGAGAGATGTCTTTATCATCCAAATAGTGGATATAAGAATGAAATTGATAGTATTTTTTCTTATCCAAAATTGAAGCATAGACCTTTTCTCCAGGCAAAGGCTTCAGCTGTCTGGGGTAACATTTAGACACATGATTCAGAATCTGTTCAATTATGATAGTTAATTGTTTACCCAGTTAGTGCATCATTAATTGCAACCTTGTTGGACTGGTACCCTGGTGACTTCTATCTCGCAGCTTGGCTGATAAGCAGGGAATGATTCATTGCATTTCCCCCACTGTCTTGACGTCGAGAGTAAGAAGAGCTCCAATGCTATTAAAAAATACATAAAGTTTGAGCATCATAAGTTTAGCAATTTCCTTGTTGACATTGCTGTAGTTATACATATATCAACGAATGGTATTATCAGAAATAAAACCAGCTGGTTTCAAATTTGCAAATTACCGGACTTGTAAACACTATTATGAGAAGAAAGTTAAAGGGTGTCCTGAAATATTCCACCAGAAGGTCAAACATTATGATCAAATGAAACCACATCGGGAGACTTGGTGTTCCTTATAACACTTGTGATGATGGTTAAAAAGCTTCCAGTCATTGAGGTGTTCTTTATTCTTTTTTATTCCTCTGTCAATCACCTTACTTTTTAAGCACCTTTCCAATAGTGACAATTGACAGGGTACGTGATGAGGAGAGAAAGAAACTGAAGCATGGCACACACAGGTTGACTAAACCTAGTCATTCACCACCATAGAAAAATGACATGTCACACCATGTGCCACATCTGTGTTCAAAGTCACCTTAGAGCAGAAAGGAGCTCTGGAAAAAGTAAAATGCTTCCTCAAGGACTCCATCTCTGTCTAGAGAACTAGAGGATGGATGCAATCTGGCTAACAGAGTGGGCATGTGTGCAGAACTCCAGGGAAACTGTGATCTGGTCTCGTGTGGGAGGGGAGAATCTGAGGCAGGGGGCTGGAGGCTACAGGCAGTGAGGTGATGTTCAGATGAACACAAGATGCACTGTGGTGTGGCTGGAATGGAGAAGCTGGCCGCTGACCTCTGGTTTTCCAGATAAACAAAGCACTCACAGGAATGAAACTTTTGAAGGTTTTGCTCCAGGAGAACAGGGATTTTAGTCTTCACAGTGTAAGTGGCTCCTTGTGTCAATCTTCATTTCACACAGTCAGACTGCTTCCACCGTGACTGCAGAGTCAGGGTCGAGAAAGAACTGGATGCTGATGGGTCCACTTGTCTCGGCACTCTTTTGTTCATTTGCATAGTTCTAGTTTTCCAGGTAGAAAAAATAATATGGAGAGTCCTTATGATTCAGCTGCCTGTGGGAGCTCTCCCCAGTGGAGGCAATAAACAGATTTTTTTGGACATTGGGAAAGAACACAAACAAAAACAACAACAAAGAAATTTGAGTACACTAAAGAATTTCTTAGAGAATGGTCCTAAGGAAGGTAATAAGAAACACATAGCCAAACTGCTATTACCTGTACTGTCCCCAAGGCTGACGGGGAGCCACCTCTGTTAATCATGTAGGTTGAGATGCTAGTCGCAAGAGAGATCGCGGAGTCTATCCTGGTCAGTCTTTGGGTGGGATGGCTAACTGTTTTGCTTTATTCTTTTATCTCTCCAAGTAGAAATAACTCTTCTGTAAAAATAACATACTGGGTAGGAAAGTGGGAAGATGAAAATGATATCTGTGGTTAGGGGAGATTTTGTGTGTGTGTGTGTGTGTGTGTGTGTGTGTGTGTGTGTGTGTGTGCATGCGCGTGCGCGCGCGCGCACACATGCATGAAAAGATTGTGTTTCTCTTAGGAAGCACTGTACTTTTTGAAAGATACGATTTAGTCACATTAGCTGGGCTGGGCGCAGAGAGACGCCAGCCCACTGTGTACTGTGCAGGCTGCTGTGGATGAGGAGACAGTCCAGAGCCTTTTCTGGACTTCTGTGTTCTGTTTTGATGTTTTCTGTGGAAGGAGCAGGCTAGAGCCACAGGCAGTGATGGAAACAAGACCCTGACACAGAGTCAGGTACCACAAGTAGTAAGGAGAGCCTGAATTCCAGTCACACAATCCAGAGGGAAATGTGGGATTGTGTAGTTTAATGGAACAAGCTGAAAATTGTCTAAGTGAGAAATGATGTGAAATCTGATGCACAGAATCCTGTGAGTGCCTGGGTACCGGACAGCACAGCTTCTCCCATGGCAGGCTGCTGCTGCTTAGCTCAGATAAAAATGTGAGAGCAAGGGATTCCCAGATACTTCAGCATTTCTTTTCAATGCTGAAATACATGCTTTTAAAATCCTCACACCAAAATTTACTTAACTTCTATTTCCTTAACATTGCAATTATTCAGTTCTACACCATGGAAGGACTGTTTAATGTTTCTTGTTTTTATGTGTCTGGAGAAAATGGAGGAGGGTCTTTATAATCAGAATGCTTTTAACACATATTTATTGTCTAAAATTAGTGATTTGCAGGGCAATGATGATATGGGCAAGAAAACAGAAGGATAGACTCAAGCAGACAGTAGTTAATTAGAGGAAAAGTAGACGGGTTGGAGTGACATAGAGTGGAGGCCTGGGGATGGATTTGCAGCAGTTCACTCCAACTAGATCTCAGGGTTTACGTCCAAGGAAAAGCTCTTCTATTCTTGGTGATTCCAGAGTCACTCTTCTGATGTCTGGGTGATTCCTGAGTTCCTGATTGAGTGATTCTAAAGAAAAGACAACTCATTAAGAAGAATTCCAATGACTCTTCTTGTCATGTAAACCTTAAGCTATTAGGAAATTAAGGGAAAGAACAGGAAAAAATAGAGAACTAAAAAGTAAGTCTATAAATCTAGCTAAAGAGATCTGTAGGAGAGTCCCTTTAATCATTTGGAAAATACTTTAGTCTTGACTATATACCCTAAAACTATATTTTATATTCTAAGATGACTCAAGCCATATTTAATTCAGTTGGTTAAGACAAATGCATGGTGATTCTTTTGGTTTGGGGAGCATTTGTTACTCAATCCTGAGGTGAGCCTGAAATTGTGATCAGGATGAGGTTTAGCCCCAGGAGAGCTGGAGGAGCTAAACCTTGCAAATCAATGAATTTATGGGGATTAGTAGTCTAAGGAGTGCGGATGCCAAGTGACATGTCTGCTTGCTCTGTCTTCCCTGTTCTTTTCAACTGTTCATCTAAGGTCCTGTTCTTACAAGATTGGTCACCCACCTCTGGCCAGCTAGATACAACTTCCATCCAGCTTACGTTTTTTTTCACAGGAGTCTTTAGGAACTGATGACCCCTCTATTCTAGTGAGAGCGCTCTCCCCAAGGGGTTCCTCTTACTTCCTCAAGGTGACATCAGTAAAGGGGTGTGGGGTGTTGGGGGAGGATTTCAGTAACCTCTGCCTTGGAGGTTACCTCCTGCCTCTCTCTACAAGGAACATCTTTCTGTGTGGGCTATGTGTTGGGGGCTCTTCTCTACAAGATCCCCCTGAGCTTGCTGCAGACAGATCTCTGACTTTGCTGTCAGGAGTGGTAGGGGGGCCTTTCTGCTCTTCCTTGGAAATGTCCTCCCGCTGTCTTCTGCTGTGGTTGCTTGCTGCACATCGTCAGTCTGGATCTGCCTGGCAATCGCCATCATCTCTCTGTTCACACAGCACACCATGCCTCTGTCTGTAGTGTAGCTTTCTGCTCCTCTCGTGGGACTTTGCTCCTGTTTGCTCTGCTGTGCACTGTCCTCTTGCTGTGTCTGGAGGCTTTCCAACTGATGCCATTCCCTCAGGTATAGGCTCTTGGGTTATATCACTGGCTGAGTGTTTTTTTGCCTTATGGTAAGAACTACACACACACACACACACACACACACACACACACACACAGCCCATATACACTTACACAGATGTAAATGTTCATACACAACATGCCTAGATTTGAAAACAAACTGTTCTACAAGTTTCAGGAAAGTGGCTACGTGGAAAGAACTATCCGGGGGATATTTTATAATACCGGTTACAAATATAAAGAAATGCTATTATGCTCTGTGGGAACGATGAGTGCTCACTCAGGAAGTGAGGACCATTTCTCTTCTTTTCATAGCTTCACGTGGGTGAAAACAACTTATCCAAGGGGTAATTGTAGTTGATTATTTTGTATGGGACTGCTTTTTACTCATGCTGGTTGCTCTGAGCTAAGGCCTAAAGGAAATGGCTTCTCTAATGAGACACACAAAGACTGGGCCTAACCACACAGAGACAAATGTAGCTAAAGTTTTCCTGTGTCCCACCTGGCCCATGGTCAGGACAAATCTCTCTCACCCTCCAGTCCTGCAGCCACTTGGACCTAAGCAAACACACAGAGGCTTATATTAATTATGTATGTCCTAATGGCTCAGGCTTCTTGCTAGCTAGATTTTACATCTTAAATTGACCCATTTCTATACACCTATACCTTGCCACGTGGCTTCCCGATATCTTTACATCTTCCTTCTCATGGCAGCAGCTGGCAGTGTCTCCTCACTCAGCCTTTCTGTTTCCAGAATTCTCGTCTCTCTTTGTCCCACCTATACTTCCTGTCTGGCTACTGGCCAATCAGCACCTTATTTATTAACCAATCAGAGCAACACATTCACAGCATACAGAGCAATATCCACAGCACTTTTAGAGATGGTTGTAATCCACCTTCTAGGTGCTGGGAGTCAAGCCAATGTCCTCTGGAAGAACTAACACTCTGAACAGCTGAGCCATTTCTCCAGCCCCTTCTTCTGTCCTATATCAGAGACAGGAAGTCCCTGGAGGAAAGAAGATTCTGGAAGGGTTACATACATATTTCCTGCATTAACATTGAAAACTGGCATTCCATCAATTAAATAATTTCCCTTATGTGAGGTTAGAGGAAGGGCTTTTTAGCTCAAGTGACGTATAGAAGGTGAGAATTCTAAAGAGAGTTAGCCCATATAGGGTATAATATCAGAAGTTCACACCTGAAGCCATTTCACAAAAGCAAGCCTTAGTTACTCATCATGGTACAGCAAAACTGTTTAGCAACCTTGGCCAGATCTGTTAACTACCCCAATCCAGTCTAATTCCTGATTACTGTGGTACTTAGAGGACTTGGATATTGGCTCTTTTACAAATTGTGAGTTAGTTTGTAGTGACCAGTCGTGGCTTCTGATACATCCAAAACACCATTGAACAGTCAAGAAGCCAGTGAACAGCAGCTGTGGCTGTTTCATCTTTGGTGGTGGATGCTTCTCAGAGCTCAGGAAACTCGGGGTCCACTTTACTTCTGTGGCTTCTGCTTGGATGCCCATGAACTTGGTCAGGAAAGGGCAGCCTGAAATTTAGAAGCACAGTGTGGTGCAGAGTCAGGTGATTGTGGGTGGCTTAGTGGTGCAGCGTGGGTTAGACCTGACTCTCACTGTCAGACGGGCTGCAGCTGCCCCTGGGGCCTCTTGCCTCACAGGGCTGCAGTTATCTGTGGATACAGGGACGGAGGGTGGGCATCTCCTACACATTCCAAGCATGGGTGTAGGGCAAGCAATCTTCTGACTAAACCATATGCTCTTTTAATCCTCTCATCTAGATTAAGGAGGACAGAAATCACCATCTAGAATCTCAGACCCATGGCTTCTTGACTTTTTGTCTTACTCTGTCTCCAGACTGAGGGGTGCCTGTCCTCAGGCATGCCTCACCCAAAATGTAAGTGGTTAAGGAAAGGGTGGGAGGAGCTAGTTTGAAAGAGGATCCACCTCCTTATATTTTCCCATTTGTTTCTTATATCAATAACACTTACTAAATGACAGGTTCTATCTTTTTTGAATCCTAGAAAATATGGCCCTTGTGGTAGGCAATATGACCAGCGAGTGACAAATGAAATATAATTAAGCACTTAGTTATTTTAGTATGCAATGGATGCAATAATGAAAACAATCATTTATCAGCTCAATAGAAATTTATTGAAGAACATCCATATGCCAAAAATGTGTCACACAGTTAATAAAGCTATAAACCTTGATTACCTGCAAGGAATGAACAGTCTGATAGGGAATGATAATTATAATCTACAGTAGCAGACACAACAGTGGTAGGAATTTTCTGCATGACAGCACTACAGAAAATGTTACAAAAGTTGAAAGTTAAAGACGATGAATGTCTTCAGGAGATAAGCATTGCTGCCTCCCCTGACTACTGACAGAAGCCAGGAGAATGTGGCTTTGGTTCCCCACTGGCTTTGTATAGCATCACTTAGCTGGTCAGTAGTGTATCAAGATTTTTTTTTCTAAGCCCAGGTTTTCTGGCTTCCAAGCTCTGTAGTTACTGCACAAAAATACAGAATTGCTCTTTCAGAGAAGGGCTTAGAAGTTTTATGAAAGGACCAAACTTTTATAAAGCATAACCTGGCAGCAATAGGAAAGAAACATGCAAGGGAGGTGAAAGCCAGGGCATGGGGCAGGGGACAGAGGTGAGGCAGTAAGGGTGGGCCAGTGGGTCCTCAGTGGGACTGTTAATACACAGTGGAAGGTATGCTAGTCACCATTCCATGATGTGACCAACTTAGCAGTTGGCTTGAGACAACCAACTTAATAGTTCAAGAGGCTTATTTCAGTTCATGGCTGATGTTCCTTTGGGTTCACAACAGCATGGTGTATCAGGGCAGGAGTGTGTAGCAAAAAGGGGTGCTCACTGCCCTGTGGCCAGAATGCACAAAGAGAATGGGGAGGAGGGCCCCAATATCTGCTCCAAGCACACAACCCAATAACAGAAATTCTACTTGGTCCTGTGTCCTAAAGTTTCCATTCCTCACAGCAGTGCCATGGACTGGTGACCAAAACCTTCAACATATGAAGCTGAAGAACAGCCCAGATCTGAACTACAAATGCAATAATCCACCCCTTTGCAAAAGATGACCTTCCCAATCGCCATCATTCCAATATATATATAGATGATAAATTATTTAACATATTAAATTATTAACATACATTAAACACTTATATTAATGTTATCATTAGATATAAGATCTAATAAATATTAATCATCCATGATTATTTTATATTCATATAATTCTTATAGTAATTTTATATTTATGTAATTAATAATTAAGAGATCAAATATTTGATGAATAATAAATGTATAATATTAACATATTAAAACATCAACATATATTTAACATTAAATTGTTTAACATATATTTAATACATATACATATATTTGTATATGTATTTACATATACACATATACACACATGTATGTAAAGCAGACTATAGAAATGGAATCCACACTTTGGCAGTATGCATAGTTGGTTAAGAACCTCATGTGACTGTACCCTGCTCACCACATTTACAGTTTATCATGTTAAATTGTTCTAATGGTGAAGAGAGTTGACTCCTTTACTGTAGGGCGTGAAGTGAGATCACCTCTTGGACTGTTTAGTGTGTGAACACATTCCTGTCTCACCCCTCTAGTTTTGATTCAGTATGTCTTCCAGCAACACCTCTGTGGCATCACTGGTGATTCTGTCAGAGTCATCACAGAGACCTCACACAGTCAGCATGTGTGATAGCCAATGCTGACTGTCAATTTGACAGGATCTGGAACTACCTAGGAGACAAACTCTGGACACATTTATGAAGGAGTTTCTGATTGGGTTAGCTTCTGAGTATGTCTACAAGGGTCTATCTAGATTAGGTTAATGAAGGAGGGCAGGATCTACTCTGACTGTGGGTGGCACCATGCTGTGGGCTGGGGCCAATGACTGAATAGAAAAGAGAACTGATCCAGGCACCAGCATTCATCTCTGTTTGCTTCTTGACTAGGAATGTAATGTGACCAATTCCTTCCTATTTGTGCCACGAAGATTTCCCAGACCATGACAGACGTACCTTCAAACTGTAAGCCAAATTAGAACCCTCTTTGTTGAAGATGCTTTCATCAGGGTAGTTTATCACAGCAACAGTAAAACTAATGAAGACACCCTGGTGAAGGAAATGGTGGTCTTCAAATGTGTCCATGTCAGATGACCTTGAACACCCGATCAGGCCAGAGGGAGACCACAATCTTAACACCTACATGCATCTACAGGAACTCAAAGTATACCACTGTCTCTGCTCCTACTGCAGCGGTAGGCATGGTGCCCTTAGCTTTCCTACCCTGCCGGAATAAGGGCATCGCTGTCAAAGGGAAAGTCAGCCAGCCTTAAAATGATGTCCACTTCTGAAAATGGTACATACCCATGTCTACAGTTAGTGTTATGCTGGGGACAGAAAAGACACAAGACAATACATTATATCCACATATCATTATTATTCCTCTTCTGCCGTGACTTGGTTATGTGGAGTGTCCTATCATCCCAAAGTCAACTGGTTCACATAATCATTTTGAAATCAACTGGGCTGTAACATTAGGTCTAGTGTGACAACAACAGCTTACTAAAAGGTTAAGAAAGGATGAAAGAAGTCCTCATAGAGGAAAGAGCCTAGCAAGTCATTATGGTAGTGAATACTTCTGTTCCTCTACAGGCATTATCACCATGCTGAGTGGCTGTCAATTCATAACAATAAATCCAAGCAAATTAACATTTCAGTCATTGAAGGGCATTGAGTTGTAGGTCATTTCCAAATTAAGCACATGATTTTCTGTCTTAAAAATACTGCTATGAAGCCGGGCAGTGGTGGCACATGCCTTTAATCCCAGCACTTGGGAGGCAGAGGCAGGTGGATCTCTGTGAGTTCAAGGCCAGCCTGGTCTACAAAGAGAGTTCTAGGAAAGGCTCAAAGCTACACAGAGAAACCCTGTCTCAAAAAAACAAAAACAAAAAAATACTGCTATGAGTAAGCAAAATTTCATAAGCTTCATTTGTGAGGTTACAGACACACAAGGTAAACAGTGCCATGCCCAAACAGAAACACGATTTAAGATTTTCAAGAAGCCCCTGATTTGGTTCCAGGGCACACAGCACTTACAGTGCATAGGTAGGGATGTACCTGGGCATGTCAGGATTGACCTGTTGGCTCATATTCTACTTTTGACGAGGTCATAAGGGAGTGTATGTATGTTAAATGATTGCTATGGATCTTACCCACAGATGTGAAGGCATCAGTGACAAATGTGAGTTTTACCCACACCTGGGTTCATATGTGGCAGGGATAGTGGACCGCCAAGTTTATCTTAATGGATTATGACCTGGATAGACTTTTATCAGCCAGACAAAAATTAGAGTTACCCGGGAAGAAAGAACTTCAATTGAGAAAATGTTTCTATGGGATTGGCCTGTAGGACAGTCTGTGTGGGTTTTACTGATTAATGATTGATTGGGAGGTCCCAGCTCATTGGAGGGCATGCCACCCCCTGGAATGGCAGTCCGGAATGTTACAAGAAAGCAGGCTGAGGAAACCATGAAGAACAAGCCAGTAAATAGCACCCTCCACTGCCTTTACTTCAGTTCCTGTCTCCAGGTTGCTGCCTCGAGCTCCTGCTTTGACTTCCTTCAATGGTGGGTTGTCAACTATAAAATCCAATAAACCTTTTCCTCCTAAGGTGCTTTCTATCGCAGCAATAGACAGCAATCTAAGACAGATTATAGACCACATGAACTAATGTCATGTTTGTCCAGTTTGGTGCCTCCTGTGGTTATGAACCTACAGAGTGGAGCTGGAAACTCACTCTAAGCAGCAGGAACTGTGACAGAATATCAGTGCAGCGAGTCTCAGGAAACATGCATTTTCTCTTAAAATGTGAAGCCCTAAAGCAGGGAGAGAAAGATCTGTGGAGCAGATAAGAACAAATAGATGCACTCTGAGAATTCAACTGGAAATTGTCATCCAGTCTTTTGGAATCCCTAAACTACCTACACCCAGCCTACAAAGGGTGGAGGGGGGGTTTGCGCATATCAGTCCTTGACAGAGCACTCCGGGAGCCACAGAGAGCAGGCTGCAAGCTGTTCCAGGCTGATTGTGCGATATGCCATGAACGATTTGGAATAATCCATCGAAAGTAAATGTCAGCTCTCTGTACAGGCATTCAACTTTTTAAAAATATAAAAGAGATTTGGGCAATTGGAGACAGTCATACTCATGGAAATATGGGGGTAGCTGTAAGTTCTGCTGACTTCAAAATTTCTTCAGAAGAAGAAAAAATTCTTACATTCACAAAATCTTACCCAGTACCTCATTCATGAAACATGCGTTTATTGAATTCTTCCTGTGTACAAAGTGCTATCTGTAACACTATAGCAAATGTGACTGTCATTTCAGGTAGCTGCTCCTAAGGGGCTTACGCACATGCAGAGCTGGACTCACTGCCAACTGATGAGGAGGTGGCTGAACTTTTGAGACAGCACAGTGGAAGCACAGGGCTCTGCTGTCGGATGGTCTGTATGTCAAATCTGTTGCTCTGATTGGTCAATAAATAAAACACTGATTGGCCAGTGGCCAGGCAGGAAGTAGGTGGGACAAGGAGAGAGGAGAATTCTGGGAAGCAGAAGGCTGAGGCAGAGACACTGCCAGCCGCCATGACCAGCAGCAGCATGTGAAGATGCCGGTAAGCCACCAGCCATGTGGCAAGGTATAGATTTATGGAAATGGATTAATTTAAGCTGTAAGAACAGTTAGCAAGAAGCTTGCCACAGCCATACAGTTTGTAAGCAATATAAGTCTCTGTGTTTACTTGGTTGGGTCTGAGCGGCTGTGGGACTGGCGGGTGACAAAGATTTGTCCTGACTGTGGGCCAGGCAGGAAAACTCTCGCTACAGGGCTCTACCACACAGGTTTACCGGAAGCTGAAGCCAGGTGGGGCTAAGGCCCCGAGCTCAAAGCCATGGCTTTAAGATCTGGAAACAGAAGTATGGGATGTACATCGGAAGGGTGTAGTTTCCACATGTTTTCTATGAACAGATCTATCATTAATGAAAAAACTGATAATAAGTTATAATTTATATAAAAACAAGAGGCTTCAGGTGAGAGATCCTTCAAAGCCGGCAGGGCTGTGAGAAGGCCTGGTGCATAGGTTATGAAGTAAGCTAGAGAGAGTGACAGGTCAGGAAAAGGAGAGACACTGTTGAGGCAGGGCCTGCCTGCCACACGGTTAACTGCTTATGGAAAGTGCTCACTTGTTTAAAGGTATTTGTTGGATGTCACTCACTGTATCAACCTGACAAATTCTGAGTAAAGTGGTTAAACATCGTGCCCTGCCCACGTCACTCTGTTGAGGACAAGCTTGCCATAGGCATGGCTTACCATGGACGCACTAGACATCTGTTGAGAACTCACTGGCTTTTTAAACCTTTTATTAGCGGATGAGTAGAGCGAGGCATGTCCAAGCATGGTATAGAATGGGAAGTCATTGTAGCAGGTGACTGTGGGGTTGTGTGTCAGAGGGAGCAGAAGTAGCTAACGTGAAAGTGATGGGCTGTGACTCGGAGGTGGAAGGACATCCTCCTCCGTAAAGCCTGAGCCTTCTCAACCTTGAACAATGGAGTTTAGAATGTTCAGGTTCAAGCTGTCCCGTGTTTGTGGGAGAGGCTGCCTGTGGAGTGGACAGGTTGGAGGAATCACAGGAACCAAGGGGTTTGAGCAGGAATGCAGAGAGGAGATGGGGTGTCTTCTGGGACTGAAGAGAGACGGGGACACATTTTACAAGGGTTGAAATGCATAGGGCATCGAGGTGAGATGTAGTCCTAGCTCTCTGGGTGTGGAGGCAGCATGGTCAGAAGATCCAGGCTAGCCTGGCCTACAAGGACATACCTTTACAATAAACACAAACAAGACAACTAGACTAGATAGATAAATGGGAAGGCAGTTCCTAGGCTTGAGTGTGTGTGTGCGTGCGCGCGCACGTGCATGCGTGTGTGTGTGTGTGTGTGTGTGTGTGTGTGTGTGTGTGTGTGTGTGTATGTAAGTATGTGTGTAGGTGTGTTCAGTGTGTGGAATCACAGACTGTGTGATCCTCTGTGACTGTTTTCTTCTACTTAGCTTGCATGGTGTAGTGTCTCTTGGTAATACACTTATGCCTTTTAACCAAATAATATTCCAAAGTGTGAATGAATCTCTGATATGATATTTTGTCCATACTTTAGCTGTTTTCCATTCTGTCTATCATGAAAACTGCTCCTAAGAAAACATCCAAGTTTTTAGGAGTGAATCCTTCCACTTTTCTTGGTGTACTGTGACAATAGGAGCCCTGTGTCTATATGTGACCCCTGGAAGGATGGCAACCTGTGTTCTAAAGTGACTCCAAGAGGGCACACTCCATTTGCCCTGCAAGTGGCCTCCTATGTCTCCACTTCATTCCTTCTTGGGTGTAGGCAACCTAGCAGGTGTGAAGAAGCACCTCACAGATTGTGATCTCACTGACATCCAATGATGTAAGCTTTTTTTGTAGGTGTGTGTTCGTCGGCCATTTGAATGTTCCTCAGAGGATTCTAATAAGTTCATTTGCCCAATTTTTATCTTTTTTATTATTAAGTTATAGGGATTCTTCATGTATTCCAGGTATAAAGGTCCCTCTCAAAGATGTGTGATTGTAAAAATTTCCCCCATTTGGGGCTTGTCTTTTCACTTTCTTAAGGGTGTTCTTTGAAATATGAATGTTGCCTACTTTGAAAAAGTCAACGTTATTTCCTTATCACTTGAGTTTTGCTGTTATATCTAAACTGCCAGTGTCTGGTACAAGGTAACAGAAATAATCATCTGTGTTTTCTCCTGCATGGGGAAGAAATGTTACTCTTATTCAAGTTAAGGGTCTATTTTTAGTTAACTTTTACATAGTAATTTGTATTATTTCAAGCATTTTTAATTTAGTGCATCCTGTTTTATGGCAATATTATCCTCTCTGCTGGAAATGTGCTCTGCTTAGGCGGGAGGAATTTTTACTCTGCTGTTGGGTGTGGAGGAATGCTCTGCAGATGTCTGCTAGGTTCCTTGACTTGAGTCTGATTGGCTCCCACTCTCCATCCCCTTTCCAGTTGTCCCCCAGTTGTTGAAAATGGGACACTGTGGAATCCAAGTGACACTTCATCTGCTCCTCCCTGTGAACCCTGCTCCAGTTCATGGCGCTGCACTTAGTTTTGGTGGTGTGGAGTATGTTGCCACTCTCCAGGCACTGGATGTATTTCATGGTGTGTTCAGTTGTCTCATATCGCTTGTGTTTATAAACGGGCCACCTTCAGGACCTGTGCTGTTGTTGCACAATAAAACAGTCATTCTCTATCAAGTTAATTATAGCTTCGGCAACACTGTTTGTGTGATAATTTATTATGGGCAACTGACACATACAAATAAGAATACTTATTCAAGGCATTGTAACTTGCAAATTATGGAAGGCCTGTCCTACAGTATTTATTTATGCAGAAAGCTGTAATTCTTATCCTAATAAGGCCAAGAGAGGAGAAGATTTTCCAAATCTCATAATAACATGGATAGAAATAACAATGCCATTTAACATTTATTCCCCCAGAAAGCAGTCCTTCTTAGAAACAGGTGAAAGCTTCCTCCCAGGGGAAAAAGAAAACAACTTCTTGTTTACAGTGATGGAGAGTTTTTCATGTTAAATATTAAACCGAAACTTCAAGGTTCTGAATATTAATAGCTCCATGGTGAGATGTGCATTCTTTTCCTAGAGATGGGTAGTCATGGACAGAGAGTGAGTTTCAACAAAGTGGGGTTTCTGTTTTATAGAGTGAGAGTCTTTTGTGTAAATGTCTTTATTAATACAATGTGGACATGCTATTCATACCTAGGTCAAGATTTCTAGAATGCACAAAGGACAGTCGAGGTCACACCTGATCTTTCTATTGCTGCAGAAGTGGTGTCCATTCTGCAGGAAAACAGGGTTATCTGTTCCTCTCACTACCAAGACCAAATGCATGACAAGGCAACTCAAGGGAGAAGGTCTCATCTGGCTCACCATGGAGAGTGGCCTGGTAGAGGGAGCTTGCTCATATCTGCATATAGCAGGAAGCAGAGCAGGAT